>NC_051410.1:28804418-28804855 GCF_015228065.2 Penaeus monodon
GGAAACACACTGTATGCAATGTGAAAGGCAGCACAAGAACCTTAACCATGGTAATAAAAACACGTAATCGTGTCAAACGGAGAAATATCATTTATGAAATAATTTTCTATTCTTGACCTTTGAACAGTGGTCCATATTGGAAAATATAATATATTTAATTTAATAGCACAGAAATGACTCACTATATACTATATAGAGTTTCATGTGATTACGACCAACTTTGCATCATGCTCTATTTCCTTCCCACACCCTTTGAACCCTCAAAACTTTCTTTCTCCCTATTTCCAAAATGCATGTCAATCATGGCAACCCATGCCTTAATAGAAGCCGTACTGGTCACCATTGAATATACAGATTCCGGTGAGCTAAATAATTAACGCCTCGTCTGTACTTGAGTATAATCCCTAATTCTTTATTGTCCATTGTTCTTTCTTACT
>NC_051410.1:28805563-28805739 GCF_015228065.2 Penaeus monodon
TGTTTTGTTAAAGAACAGGGAGTACTTAATATCAAACAATATTTCAGTCATATAAGTGTCCATATAAACGTTTAAGGTTTTTCCGAAAGTTGGCATGAATGAGGGACGAAAGCCAGCTATTGCTCTTTCACAGACTTGATGTCATTATAATTTCCAATAACACTTAAAACCATCAC
>NC_051410.1:28805799-28806236 GCF_015228065.2 Penaeus monodon
TCATTTCTAAAGTGATGTTGAAAGTAATCAACGTTATTGTGTAGTGGCAATAATCACAGGTAATAAGGTAACAGTAATGAGGATATTCGTAGTAATGATAACATAATTCACACCAGTGGGATAAAGATAGGGAATTATGCTATAATATTAATTATAACAATAATGAGTTACCAATGATTAGATGATAACATCACTGTGGTATGAATAATAGTCGTAATAATTGTAATAACACTTGTAAAGGAATTTACTTTGAATTTCTTCAAAGGAAACTTCACTACAGGCGATGATATATATCATATATGGCAACAGATGTCATTTAACCATTACATTTTCTTGTACCAATACTTCACGGGCTTAGTGAAAATACTGTTTCATATTTCACACATTGCTACTGATCGTAACATTTAGACTTTAGAGATTGCAGGATCCAACAAACC
>NC_051410.1:28806593-28807477 GCF_015228065.2 Penaeus monodon
AACACACACCAAGTAAGCCACAAATGAACTCGAGTGTTTATCTGTATGTAGCTGGTCTGGAGTTCTGCTCCCTGTGCCGCTGAAACGTAATTCGGACTCACATCGAGCATTAGAAAGGTTGTCGATCCCTCCGCCAGAAATAGAACCGCGTCCCCAGTGGTTGCGCAGCGTTGGGGCGTGCGAGTCCTTTCAATCCCGTCAGTAGACTTATACATAATTGAATTAAGAATTAATAAGACTGCAGTTGTACAAAGCTGTTTCGCTGTATGAAATGGCGCTTGATGAATGATGATGAGTTTTCGTTAGTATCAAAAGAAGAGTTGAGTACTGACGACATTTTTTTTACTTTTGTTTTGTGTGTTGATTTTTTTCTTCTTTTGTTGATACGACAGAATAGCAGGCTTGTAATTTTGTTGCTGATAACCTGTACTTAATAGCGCAACTGACGTCCTCTTGTATTTCCCTTTCCCTCCTTGCTCGACCCCACTCTTGCCTGTCTTTCTCTTTTTCTCTCTCTAATATACTGTGTTTAATTATTCATACATATATGTTTTTAAAACCTTTCTCTATTTTTTTCGGTGCTATTTTGCAATAACACTTTTTCACGAATATTAGCTTTGAGTTATAACTAGAAATCGTGACATGCGTGTCTCTGACCTTTATTCATGAGAAGCCAATAATAAAGATTTGTCACGAAAAAAGAAAGATAAAAACGGCAACTGGCACAGGACGAGCTAAACTGGAATAAAGTCGAATAAAGTGAGATAATAGTGAGAAAAGTGAAAAGATGAATGAAGAAGAAAAAAATTACAAGTCTTTGACATTATTTAATCTACATATGATGAATATGTTACAAATTGGAAAGAACGTAAACTGATTAATAT
>NC_051410.1:28807532-28807712 GCF_015228065.2 Penaeus monodon
GTATTGTCGCGTGTTGGATCCCTTACTGTAATAAGCATAATACATAAGTGATTACACAACTCTTGAATCTTCCACTAGCTCAGTAACAATGTTGTAATTGTTAGAACAAGCGAAGCATCAAAGATTTATGTTTCACGTTGTCACCCGCAGCCTGTACCAAACGGCGAATCTTTCTGAATC
>NC_051410.1:28808612-28808702 GCF_015228065.2 Penaeus monodon
AGGAGGTGTTTTCGGGTTGATAGTGGGGGGTGGAGGAGGTGATGTTGGACGTTTGTGGTGATGATAGAGGTGTGTTAAGATTGTGACAGA
>NC_051410.1:28808778-28808858 GCF_015228065.2 Penaeus monodon
ATTACAAAGACCAGGAACGATTTGGGTGGTCGTATTCCTCATGAAAGTTCAATGCTGAACTGAGATGGTCACTTACAGTG
>NC_051410.1:28808900-28809347 GCF_015228065.2 Penaeus monodon
GAATGAGACAGATCAGGAACGTTATTTTTCCCTTAAAGGTAACATTTTTCACGGTTGGAGCTCCATATTATTCGAGCCTTGTCTTCCTGCCCAACCCGTTTGTTTAGGATTATTGTGTAGTTTTTGCTATCAGAAATTACAACTCAAGAAACGGTCATTCGAATTACGCAGCTGATTTTATGGCGAAATCCGCACCCCGCCTAGTCCACCCAAGAGGATAGCTGCTTCCATCCCACTTCTTTCAAATAACGATCGCAGAGTCACTCTTCATAAGTAACCTAAACGAAAGCCCAAGTTCCCCTGCGGTCACACGCTTTAACGAGGCTTAACTTTTCTCCTCGCCAATGTAAAGCAGACTATAAGGGACATCATTACAACTAATAGAATTTACCCGAGTGATGCATTCTCCTTTCATATTTACATCATGTGGTACACAGATGTAGAGTG
>NC_051410.1:28809383-28809460 GCF_015228065.2 Penaeus monodon
CTATGTGGCTAAACAATTATTTTCATTAGTGTTGCTTGTCATAGTATAACTAAGATTACAAGGTTTGACAATTGGCT
>NC_051410.1:28809505-28809821 GCF_015228065.2 Penaeus monodon
CGGTTTCCTGTACTGTCTATAAGTAATAAGCTTGGAGAACCCCAGCACTGTTGGAACTAGATGCTCGAAAAGTATTCGGAACTAACTTCGGTCAAGACGATGTAGAAGCACAAAGTTTCTGATAACCGTAAATGTTCAAGGGAGACCCCGAACCAAAAGACGGCCGTATTTTACTTATTTTATGGAACATACTGAAAGTATTATAGCGTTAAACATTTATGAAATTTTTAACAATTCCTATGCTGCTCTACCATACAACGTATTTAACGGAGAGATTAATCTATATTTTGAAATTGGCATAAACATAAAGGTAGTG
>NC_051410.1:28809916-28810091 GCF_015228065.2 Penaeus monodon
CAAACGCGGGGGGGACGAGTTAAACTTTTATAATCTGTTTACATGATTCGCATTTTAGCTTGAGAAGTTTGATACTAAAGAAAAGTGGACCAGAATTTGTACGCCGAAATTAAAACTTTATTGCTGTAGTCAAGTTTTTGGTATGTTACAACCAGACATGTGAAGCATAGCTCGT
>NC_051410.1:28810299-28810462 GCF_015228065.2 Penaeus monodon
TTTTAACAATAGATATCTAAAATAAATGTTATCCATTCACACTTATATCGCGCCTTTCCTTCGTTGTTTACTACTTACACAGTCATATAGAAAGCTTAGAAACGGCAAAGCATATTCAGGGCTGGGTTTCGAGATCCTCTACTCGCACCTCAACCAAAAAAGA
>NC_051410.1:28810795-28811036 GCF_015228065.2 Penaeus monodon
GTCTCATCAACCTTCTCTGATACTCTCTGTGGTGTGATTAATGAAAGAAGTATCAGAAAAGACACATAATATATTAGTGATTATATTCTTAATGTTTATAAAATATGAGCAATGGATTACGATTTAATAGCACTGGAGTAAGTTATCACATATTTTGAAGCATTCCTTTACGTCTGGTGTTATATTTCAATTTTGGTCGCGACCTAGTACCAGGTCGCAGGCTCATGTTTAGTGAATCATC
>NC_051410.1:28811277-28811932 GCF_015228065.2 Penaeus monodon
TGATATTGAGCTAAGAGAAAGGTACCATAGACTGGACATACTGGGTCGTGAAGTAGTGTACAAAATCAAATGGTCTGATGTAAAGTCTGAAGAACCTGCACCTATAATACCTTTCAAAACCCCCTTTTGAAAAAAAATTTTTTAAAAAATTACCAATAACTTTTGAAACCTGGCCCGGGAAAGGAAAGATTTAAGGGGGTTTATTATTTGAAAATTTTTTTTAATTTTTTCAATATAGGGTTAAAAACCCTTTTTTTTAAAAAAAATTTTAATTTTCCCTTTTTTTTTTAATTTTTTCATTTGTATCCCTTTTTTGTAATGTCGTTAAAGTTTTCCAAAACATTTCCAAACCAAAAAGGAAAGAAAAAGCACCCCCAAGGGAGGCACCACCGCCTGACCACTGAACTCAATCCATTTTTTCCATGAACGGGGGCCCCCCCCACAAAACCCCCTTTTTTTTTTAAGCCCCCCATTTTCGGTTGGCCCCCCTTTGGGCGGGCCCCCCCAGGGCGGACAACGGGTGAAGTTGCCCAAAAAAAAGGGCGGGGGCTGAACCCTCAACCAATTCCTTGATACCCCATTTAACCCAAAGGGAGGTTGACATCGGGGTTCCTTTTTTTTTTAGTTTTTAAAGGGGTTTTTCCATTGCCTTGCG
>NC_051410.1:28811966-28812099 GCF_015228065.2 Penaeus monodon
AATCACCATTTTTTACCCGGCACACCTTCCGGGGAAAAAAGGGGGGCCAACGATGAAGTTTTAAGGAAAAAACGAAAAAAGGGATAAAAATAAACTGATTGTCAGTTTGACCATTTAAACCCGGACCCGGGCC
>NC_051410.1:28812128-28812371 GCF_015228065.2 Penaeus monodon
AAAATTCCATAGGATTCCATTTTTTTTTTTTTAAAAAGGCGGTTTTTCCCATTATTCCCCCCTGTTTTTATGAGCACCATTTAAAAAAACCCCATATTCTAAATGATCTAAACTAAAATTTTAATTTTGTCAAAATGGAAAACCCCTTTTTTTTTCCAGGGCCTTTAAAATTGCCCTTCCCCCGGGCCCAAATAACCCCTTTGGTCCTTTAATATAAATAAAAAACTTTTGGGAGTGGTTTTT
>NC_051410.1:28812402-28812478 GCF_015228065.2 Penaeus monodon
AATGTGGAGGGGGCCATTTATTTTTTTTCTTTTTTAAAGGGGGAAAATTAAAAATTTTTTAAAAAAAAATAAAACA
>NC_051410.1:28812521-28812888 GCF_015228065.2 Penaeus monodon
GGACAATCAGAAAAAAAATGGGGTTTGGGCTTGATTTTATATTTTATTTTTATTTGGTGGCTTGGTCGTTTTAACACGAGTTGTTACATTTTTCTTTTAGTTTTTTTGGAAGGGTTTCTTATTAAGGTTTTTTTTAAAATTTTTCCCAAAAAAAGGGAAAAAAAGTAATGTAAAAAATTTTCAAAGGGAAAACCTTAGTAAAATCCCCCCGGGGTATAAAGGGGTGCTAATGAAGTCAAAAAAATTTCCCTGTCAAAATCGGGGAAAATTTGAAAATGCTCCCAAAAGGAATAAAAAAATTTAAAATCAATAAAAAATTATTTCCCCCAAAAATTTCATATTAAAATTATTTTTTTAAAAAATTTAA
>NC_051410.1:28812921-28813151 GCF_015228065.2 Penaeus monodon
AAATTTTAAAAAAAATAAAATTTTTAAATTTTTATATAAAAAATTTTTTTTGGTTTTTTCCCCCCGGGGGGTCCTTCTTTATCCCCATACCAAAAGGGGCTTTATAAAAATTTTATAAAAAAAGGCAATTTTTTCCACTTTTTCCTTTTCTTTTTAATTTGGTTATATAAGGTAGTCGGAAAATTAAAAAAGGGAATTGCATCCAAAAATTTGGGCCATTAAAATATTTT
>NC_051410.1:28813202-28813650 GCF_015228065.2 Penaeus monodon
TTTTAATAGATCCCCCCTTTTAAAGAAAAATTAGAAAAAAAAAACAAAATTTGTACCCTCCCACTTACTTAAGGGAGGTATTATCAATCCGAAATTTTTTTTAAAGGGTTTTGGGGTTTTTTAGAACTTTAAGCTAATCCAAAAAATAAAAAAGGGGGGCTTTTAAGTCCCCAAAGCTTTAAAAAATTATTTTTTTAAAAAAGGCAATTTTCCTCCAAGAAAATTATTAATTTGCCCAGGAACAAACGGGGGTTAAATTTTTAAATGAGGAACTTAACCCCACTGATTGGGGTAAGTTGTTATCAGGTTTTTAATTGAGAAACTTGGGTAATGGGTAAAAAATGCCTTTAAATTTGATAGTTTTATGGGACGAACTCTTTGGCCCATTACTGAAAAAAAAAAAAATTTAAATATTTTACCAAAAAATTTTCTCCGGGTAAGGAAGTTT
>NC_051410.1:28813725-28814166 GCF_015228065.2 Penaeus monodon
GGGTAAAAAAAACCCCTTAGGTTGTTATTTTAATAAATTTCCCTTTTTTAGTAGGGGCCCTTTATTGTTGCTTTTTTTATATTTTAAATTTTCCTTTGGGTGTTTGGAACTGAAAAGGGGCCCCGGGGTAAGGGTATCCTTTTAATTTAAATTAAAATTTAAAAAAAATTTTAATGAAATTTAAATATTTTAAAATTTAAAATAAATTTAAAAAAACAACAATTTCGAAATCGCAAATTTTAAAAAATTTTTTTATTTCCCTATCAAATTAATAAGAAGGGATTTAAAAACCAAAAAAATTTGAATTAAGAAAAAATTTTTAAAATTTATGGAAAAAAAAAAACCCTAACCAAGAAAAAATGTATGAGTTTAGTTTACAAATAATAAAGGGGTGTAAAATTAAAAAATTTGTAACCTTTAAAACCTTAAAAAAATTTTTCC
>NC_051410.1:28814193-28815209 GCF_015228065.2 Penaeus monodon
CCTGGGGGAATAAAAAAAAGGGGAAAGGTGAATAAAAAAAATTTTATATAAATAATAATTATTATAATTTAATTTCTTTAATTAGTTAAAAAAAAATTTAAAATATAAAATAAAATATATTATAAAATATAAAATTATTATAATATAAACCGTTTAAATATAAAAATAAAATTTTAATTTTTTGTATTAATTATTTATAAAAAGTTTTAAATTATATATAAAAAAATTATATAAATTTTAATATATAATATAATAAATTTATAAAAAAATTTAAAATTTAATATAATATTAATATTAAAAATTTAATAATATATATATATATATATAAAATAATATATTTTAAATTTTTAAAAATTTAAAATTAAAAATTTAATATATTATATATTTTATATAAATTATATTATATTTTTAAAAAATAATTATATTTTTTTAAATTTATATATTAATTTTTATAAAAACATATATTTTAAAATTTATGAATTTTATAATAAAAATTTTATATTATTTATAAAATAATATTAATATATTTAAAATATTTATTTTAATATTAAAAAATATATAAATATAATATAATTATTTATTTTGATATAAAAATTTATATATATATATAAAAAAATATATAATATATATAAATATACCATTATAATAGGGATAGATAGTGTGTGGGTTTTAGACAACAACCCCCGGGGGAAAAACAAAATTTTTTTTTTTTTAAAATAAAATTAAAAACCCCCTTTTTTTTTTATTTTTCAAATTATTTTAAAATAAAATTTAAATATTTTTTAAAATTTCCCCTTTTTTGTTTTTTAAATTGAGGGGCAACACCGGAATTGAAATTTTTATGTTTTTTTTTCGAGAACTTGTTGCATTAGATTTTGTTTTAAATTTTTTTAAAATTTCCTTTTTTTTTCCCCCCCGGATTTTTTCCGTTGTAATATTGTAAAATTTTTTCAACAAATTTACAACGACAAAGGGGACTCCGGGCCCCGGTATGCATATAATATATAAATTTTTAA
>NC_051410.1:28815254-28816037 GCF_015228065.2 Penaeus monodon
TTTTTTTTTAAAAATTTATATATTATTAAAATTTTAAAAATATATATTATTTAAAAATTTTTAAAAAAAGTTTATATTAAAAAATTTGTTTTAAAAAAAAATTTAAATTTAATTATAAAATTTTTTTTTAAATTTTAAATATAAAATATATAAATTTTGTTTTTGGGGGGGGGAATAAAATTTTAAAATTTTGGGCTATTTTTAAAATTTTTGAAACCGACAAAAGAAAAATTTGGGGCAAACCTTTGGGAAAAAGTAAAAAAAATTTTAAAAACGGCATAAAGCCCATGTAAAATAAAAAAAAATTGATAAATTTCGTTTAAAAGTTTTAAAAAAAAAAATTTAAGGGGAATGGGAATGGCAAATTAAGAGACAAATACTAGCAAAAGGGTTTCAAGATTGGGAACGGAGTTTTGGGCCCAATTTTTATAAAACCCTCACCCAGCCCCGGGGTTTTGAGTTAGCCCTTCAATCGTGGGGCTGGAGGCCCGGAAAACCCAACCCGAAAATCATTAAAAAATTTAATGGGGCCTACAAATAGCCACACGGGTCCATTTGGAAAACCCAGGGGAATTTGAGAAAAATTGAATCCCCCACTGGCCCCATGGGATGCCGAAACCTTGTTAAAAAATATTTTTTGGGGGGCCCCCCCCTAATCACCTAAAATTTTATTTTTTAAAAAATATGCTCCAATGGAAATTTTCAAACAATAGGTTAAATTGAAAAATTGAATTTTTAATTTCCAGAAACAACTTACCAAAAAACCCTTTTAGGGAAATTTAA
>NC_051410.1:28816102-28816957 GCF_015228065.2 Penaeus monodon
TTTCTCCAATTTTAAAATTATTGCATAAACTTTTGCCAATTAAAATTTTTAAAAATTTTCTCCCCGGAAAATGAACTTCACCCCCAAACTTTTTATTTTTTAAAGGGGGAAAAATTTTGGTTGAGGAAAGTTCCATTTTCCCTCATTCGCGAAGAAAACCCTAAAAGGTTCATTGTCAGGCCCCGATCGTTTTTTTCCCGACTTGCTTGAATAAAAATTTTTTATGGATTCTTACCCAACTCAAGGTACCCAATGTTATTTTTTTTTTTTAGGGATTTTCCATTGTCCCATTGGGGGAAAATCCTAGGGGGGGAAATTTGGGTGGTGGGAAGGAAAACGACAAAGGGCTAGGGCCGTTTCCCTCCAAAAGTTGCCCCATCCCGTAAAATGCGGAATTAAAATTAAATTTTTATTTTTACCTGTCGGAACCCCTCACCATGGGGGGGGGTTTGTCGGGGGAAAGAAAAGGGGGGAAAATTCAAGAAGGTTTTAAAGGGTTTTTTGGGTTGCCATCCCAGGGGGAAATTTTAATTTTTTTTGGGTTTAATGGAACCGAACCTTGGCCTTCGCTTCCCCCTTTTACCAACAGCAAATTTTAAAATTTGGCGGAATAGGGAAAAAGGGAGGATTAGCCCTTAGGGAGAGTTTTTCCCATTTTGACCAAAAAAGAAACACAAGGGGGAAAATCTGAAATTTGGGGTTTTGACAAGGAAAATCGTTGGCTTTTTTTAAAACCCCCATTAGAGGGTTTTTTTGGGGGTGTGGGTGTTGTGGGAAGTGGAGGTGTTTGTGTTGTGGGGTGTTTCCTCGAACCCGGGCCCCCCAAATTAATTTTGCAACCCCTAAATTTTAACC
>NC_051410.1:28817384-28817469 GCF_015228065.2 Penaeus monodon
ATTTAATGGGTTTTTGGGTTAAAAACCTGGGAAAATTTGTTAATTTTTAAAAATTTTTTTTTAATAATAATATAAATTTAAATAA
>NC_051410.1:28817592-28817665 GCF_015228065.2 Penaeus monodon
TATATAATATTTTAATTTTATATATTTTAAAAAAATATATTTAAAAATATAATTATTATTATTTTATATAAAA
>NC_051410.1:28817722-28818017 GCF_015228065.2 Penaeus monodon
AAAAAAATTTTTTTTTATTAATTTTATATTAATATATATAATATATTAAATTATTATATAAATAATAATTTTTATATAAAATTTTAAAAAAATAAAATAATTAAAAAATATATATATTTTTAATTTTAAATATTTTAAAAAAATAAATATATTATATATTTTTAAAATAAATATAATATAAAATTATAAATAAAATATAATATATTTAATATATATATAAATATAAAAAAATTTTTTATATATATATATATTTAAAAATTTTAAAAATTATATATATAATAATATTATTAACATA
>NC_051410.1:28818050-28818246 GCF_015228065.2 Penaeus monodon
CACCCCCCCTGGGGGGGGAAAAAAAAAATATTATTATTTTATGATGTATTATTTATTATGTTTATGGGGAAAATTTTTATTATTATTATGTATTATTAATTTTTAAAATTTTTTTTATTTTATTATTTTATTAATTTTTTTTATTTTTTTGTATTTTAAAATTATTTATATTATAAATATTAAAATTTTTATTTTT
>NC_051410.1:28818616-28818960 GCF_015228065.2 Penaeus monodon
ATATATAAATTTTAAAATATATAATTTTTATAATAAAAAAAAAAGAATCAAAACACACATCACTATTATTTTAAACTATTATATTAATTTAAAATTATTATATAATAATAAATTTTTTTTTTTTTTTTTTTTTTGTGTTTGTGGGGTTTTTTTTTTTTTTTTTTGTAAATAATTTTATAAATTTTTATATTTAAAATTTTTATTATTTTATTAAAAATTTGTGTGTGGTGTGGGGGGGGTGTTGTGTGTGTGTGGTGGTTGGTTGTTTTAATTTTTTTTTTTTTTTGTTTCTTTTTTTTTTGGGGTTTATAATTTATAAATAAATAATATTTATTTTTTTATTA
>NC_051410.1:28819911-28820050 GCF_015228065.2 Penaeus monodon
CAAAATGCCCACCCGACTTTAGACCCACGTTATTGAGATATTGACGATGAATTTTCCTTTTTTGATCACAGATATTTAAAATTTTTAAAGAACCACATACACGGGCCTCACGACGAAATTTGATTAGCATTCCACAAGT
>NC_051410.1:28822479-28823068 GCF_015228065.2 Penaeus monodon
CCCCAGTAAAATGGGGGAAAAAAAGTTCAGTTTCCCTTCTCCCCTCAAAAAAAAAAATTTTAAAAACGAAAACCTTTATTAGCAATCCTTGTATTTTTGGTGGTAAAGAAAACCCTTTTCCCTAAAAAAAAAGGGGGGCCCAGCTGTCTGCCCCCAAATTCCACCGGGGGGGGCCCCCCCCCCCAAATGCACCCTTGTCCCCCCAAAAGGCTTTTGGAAACTAGGTTATGCCCTTTTAAAAAAACTTTTTTACCCCCGGGGGGGGGGCAAGGGGGAAGAATCCCCCCCCCAAACCCCCATGGGAAAAGTCTATTTTAAAAAGCCAAAATCCACCATAAATGGAAACCAAAGAAAAAAGGGGAAAATTTTTTAAAAACCTCATTTTACTCCAAGGAAAAATGCTTTTTGGGGGGGAAGGGGAAAAAAAGAAAACCCTGGGGGGAGGGGGCCCTTTCGCCCTTCCCACTGGAAACCCACCGGCCCCCAAAAAAAAATGATCTTTTTGGTTTGACATCAGGGAACCAATTTGAACCCCCCCAAAAGGGGGAATTTTAGTTTTTTTTAAAACAAAGCAAATTTTAAAGAATAA
>NC_051410.1:28823566-28823708 GCF_015228065.2 Penaeus monodon
AACCCGGGCCAAAAACAGTGGGGGGGCAGTTTTAAGCCCCTATTCAAGTTTTTCCCCAATAAGTGTCGTAAAAAATTCTGGAGGAAAACGTGGGGCCCCCTCTGGGGGACCCAAACGATGTGAAAGAAAAAACCCCCACCCC
>NC_051410.1:28823726-28823895 GCF_015228065.2 Penaeus monodon
TACCCCCTTATTGGGGGGGGGAAAAAATTTTTGGGCAAAAAACCTTTTCAACTTTCCCCCAAAACCCCTTTGGGTTTTTATGGGGAGGGCCAAAACCCACGTCCCAAAAAAAATTAGGGCCAAGCAAACTTTCACCCTTCTTTTTTTTTTTGGAAAAAATTTTGGCCCC
>NC_051410.1:28824544-28825708 GCF_015228065.2 Penaeus monodon
GAAGGAAAGTGAGGAAAGACTGATGACAGTTGCAACACTGAATGTTATAACTATGACTGGTAGAAGCATGGAGTTTGTGGATCAAGTGGAGCGGATAAAACATCAACATAATGTGTGTTCAAGAAACTAAATGGAAAGCGGAAAAGGCAAGAGAAATTGAGAATGGGTATAAATGATTTTAATATGTTGCAGAGGCAAAACATAGTGGTGTAGGAGTTATATTCGATCCTACAAATAAGAAGAATTTTTAAAAAGTTTTTAAAAAAGTCAGATAGATTGACCTTAGTTAAGATGCAGATTGTTATAGAGATATTTAACGTCATTAGTGTATATGCACCACAATCCGGATGTGAAGATGATGAAAAGGACTAATTTTGGGACAAGCTGAGTGAAACGCCATGGGATATACCAGGAACTGAGAGGATCTGGATAGGGGGTGGGATCTTAATGGACATGTAGGAATGGGAAACGAGAGTGCAAAGGTCTGTATGGGAAAGCATGGCTATGGAACAAGAAATGAAGAGGGCTCACGTATAATGGAGATAGCGCAAGCATTTAGACTGACAACAGTAAACACCTTTTACACAAAGAAAGAACAACAACTAATCACATGTAGTAGTGGAAACAATAGAACTCAGATCGATTATATCCTATGCCAAAGAGACCAAGTAAAGAATGTCACAGACTGCAAAACACTGCCAAGGGAAAGTGTGGCAAAACAACATCGCCCACCTGCCCAGTGAAAGCGAAAAGTGACCTAAAGGTGAGAGAAACAGGGATAAAGAAAACAATGTGGTGGAAGCTGAAAGAAGCAGAAACTAGGAGGGAAAAGTGAAAGACACAGTATATTAGGGAGACAAGGACTGGAACACAGTTAGCACAAAAAAATAAAATAGTGGCTTCACAAGTATTACAAGAATCACCAGGGAATAAAAAAGAAAGAATGGAAGCATGGTAGTGGAATAGTGAAATCCAGGAAGCTGTCAAGTTAAAGAGAGAATGTAAAAGGCAAGTGACAGATAGACAGGACGAAGAACTACAGAAAATACTTAAAGAGGCTAATAAACAAATGAAGAGAGTAGTAGCTATAGCAAAGAAGCGTGTATACAAAGACCTGTACAGTAGCCTAGAGAAAGGTGCAGGAGGTATTACTAAAGCAATAAG
>NC_051410.1:28825753-28825938 GCF_015228065.2 Penaeus monodon
AACAACTCACAAGATGTATGCCAGGTCAAAACTATAAAAGATGCAGATGGTAGGATAAATAAGGATGAAGAGATAAGTCACAGGTGGAGGAAATACTTTAACGAACTTATGAAAGTAGAAAATGACAGAGAGAGAATAATTATCATGCCAAACACGGATAATGAAGATGTGGCACCTGTCAGCTC
>NC_051410.1:28828767-28828869 GCF_015228065.2 Penaeus monodon
TAAAAGTAAAATCAAATGCCATAAAATCGAGAAAGTTAGGGATGTAGACAACTCGGGAACAAAATATATTTTTCTCCTAAGTATCAGTATAAAGACGCAGAT
>NC_051410.1:28828889-28829575 GCF_015228065.2 Penaeus monodon
TCATATTCAGAGAATATGATAAAAGATAAATAAGACAATAGGTACTACTAACTAACATTTAAAAAGTGGAAAGATCTAAATAAAATTTTAAAATAAAGGAGAGAGAAGAATTTTAAGCGAGTGGCGTGACACATCTCTCCCCACATATAACGGAGCCACATGACCCACCTTTCCCCACCTCCTCTTCTTCCCTCTCTTTCCCCCACCTCCCCCCCCTCCCTCTCCTTCCCTCACCTCCCCTCCCCACCTTTCCCTGCCTTTCGCTCCTCTCCCTCCCCTCCCCACCTTTCCCTGCCTCTCGCTCCTCTCCCTCCCCTCCCCACCTTTCCCTGCCTCTCGTTCCTCTCCCTCCCCTCCCCCCTTTCCCCACGCGTCCAGGCGAAGGAGGAAGAGGTCGGAAGTATGGGTTGGGAGTTTTTTTGCGTCTGTCTTCCTCACATCTTTTTTTACGCTAATATTTCTTCGTCATCTTTTCTTATATATTTATTATCACTTCTAATTTCTGGTTTGTAAGTTTGTATATCACTGTCTCCTTTATTTTCTTCTCTTTCTTTTTCTCCCCACCCATTTTTCACAGTAACCTATCTCCTCACAACTAGCTTTCTCTCTATCCCGACTTTGCATCTCGGGCCCAAAATTTCCCCCATACTTACTTTCATCAGCTTTCCCCCTCCGGACACAGTTCA
>NC_051410.1:28829641-28829879 GCF_015228065.2 Penaeus monodon
AGCAGGTGAGGCCGCGGTGAGCCCCTGAAGGAGTCGTAACTCGCAGGGCGCGGAGCTGGAGCCATCAACGTCCGAAACACAGCCATCCTTCGGCGGCCCCTCTGCGCCATCAGCGGAGAGCGAGAGGGGGGAGGCAAAAATGGAAGAGGCGGGGGGAAAGCGAGAAGAATTCGGGAAAAAAGAAACTGCTTGAAAATGACTATACTGTGACACCGAAGAAAACAGGGAGTGAAATATG
>NC_051410.1:28836608-28837185 GCF_015228065.2 Penaeus monodon
CTGCCTTAACACTATATAGATGTTTGTTTTTTTTACGCTTTTGTATATGCATGTGTGCGAGGTTGTTTTATATATGCTTACTCACACATGTTGGCTTATGGCGTTATAATCAATTTCTTATTCTACAAACTTCATATCTTTGTCTTTTTTTCATGCCTAGCCTCTGCACCCATTCTTTAAATGATCCCTACTGCCCCATGGTAATAGGAGGGAGTAGGGTACCGTAAAACGTCTGAAATTCCTGTGGACGGAGACCTGGCACAGAAATGAGAGTAATATGGCATCTAATTTGAAAGAGCGAGGGAACGGGAAGGGCGAAGGCTGTTGAAAGCAGGGGGGAATGTTAAGATTAATGAGGAAGTAAAATTCTTTGAGCCTTGGATTATCTCAATCGGATTCGACGCGGTTGTTTGTGAATTCATGGGGGACGGACAATGGAATGGATATGTATTTTGGGAAGAAGGGTCGGTTTAGGGACGAGGTACAAGGTAATGATGGGTTTGAAGAGTAACTGCGGAATGGAAATGATAGATAGGTAGTGGATTGGAAGTGGCGACAAAAACCGTCCTGATTGAAG
>NC_051410.1:28837202-28837511 GCF_015228065.2 Penaeus monodon
AATATGAGCAACGGTGCGAGGAAATATTTAAAATAGAATTCTTTTCGCAGAAAATCAATTAACGCAAAAAAAACAAAAAATGGTTAATCTATCAGCCGAATTTCCATTTTATTTGATTTACTAATTCGTAAAAATCATGACAGAGACATATGACTCGAAAATGATATTGAACTGTGTATCAGTTCACAAAAACGGGGTCCATAAAATGTTTCACTAAATCATTTTCAAAAAATTTCAGTCTAAGCTGAAATAAGGTATTCATACTCATACCTTCATATGACAGATGTACTTTCATAAACTAATGTCTGA
>NC_051410.1:28841569-28842481 GCF_015228065.2 Penaeus monodon
TCAGACATTAGTTTATGAAAGTACATCTGTCATATGAAGGTATGAGTATGAATACCTTATTTCAGCTTAGACTGAAATATTTTGAAAAATGATTTAGTGAAACATTTTATGGACACCGTTTTTTGTGAACTGATACACAGTTCAATATCATTTTCGAGTCATATGTCTCTGTCATTGATTTTTACGAATTAGTAAATCAAATAAATGGAAATTCGGCTGATAGATTAACCATTTTTTTGTTTTGTTTTGCGTTAATTGATTTTCTGCGCAAAGGAATTCTATTTAAATATTTTCCTCGCACCGTTGCTCATATTAAAAAAAAAAAAAAAACTTCAATCAGGACGGTGTTGTCGCCACTTCCAATCCACTACCTATCTATCATTTCCCATTCCCGCAGTTACTCTTCTAACATCATTACCTTGTACCTCGTCCCTCAACCGACCCTTCTTCCCAAAATACATATCTCATTCACATTGTCCGTCCCCCATGAATTTCACAAACAACCGCGTCGAATCCGATTGAGATAATCCAAGAGCTCAAAGAATTTTACTTCCTCATTAATCTTAACATTCACCCCTGCATCAACAGCCTTCGCCCTTCCCTGTTCCCTCGCTCTTTCAAATTAGATGCCATATACTCTCATTTCTGTGCCAGGTCTCCCGTCCACAGGAATTTCAGACGCTTTACGGTATCCTACTGCTCCTATTACCATGGGGCAGTATGATCATTTAAAGAATGGGTGCAGAGGCTAGGCATGAAAAACAGACAAAGATATGAAGTTTGTAGAATAAAGAAATTGATTATAACGCCATAAGCCAACATGTGTGAGTAAGCATATATAAAAACAACCTCGCACACATGCATATACAAAAGCGTAGAAAAACAAACATCTATATAGTGTTAAGGCAGATT
>NC_051410.1:28849124-28849360 GCF_015228065.2 Penaeus monodon
TGCACTCCCTGTTTCTTCGGTGTCACAGTATAGTCATTTTTCAAGCAGTACTTCTTTCCCCGAATTCTTCTTCGCTTTCCTCCCGCCTTCTTCCATTTTTGCCTCCCCTCTCTCGCTCTCCCGCTGATGGGCGCAGAGGGGCCGCCGAAGGATGGCTGTGTGCGGACGTTGATGGCTCCAGCTCCGCGCCCTGCGAGTTACGACTCCTTCAGGACTCACTCGCGGCCTCACCTGCT
>NC_051410.1:28849429-28850114 GCF_015228065.2 Penaeus monodon
TGAACTGTGTCACGGAGGAGAAAGCTGATGAAAGTAAGTATGGGGAAATTTTGGCCAGAGATGCAAAGTCGGGATAGAGAGAAAGCTAGTTGTGAGGAGATAGGTTACTGTGAAAATGGGTGGGGGAGAAAAAGAAAGAGAAGAAAATACGGAGACAGTGATATACAAACTTACAAACCAGAAATTAGAAGTGATAATAAATATATAAGAAAAGATGACGAAGAAATATTAGCGTAAAAAAAGATGTGAGGAAGACAGACGCAAAAAAACTCCCAACCCATACTTCCGACCTCTTCCTCCTTCGCCTGGACGCGTGGGGAAAGGGGGGGAGGGAAGGGAGAGGAACGAGAGGCAGGGAAAGGTGGGGAGGGGAGGGAGAGGAACGAGAGGCAGGGAAAGGTGGGGAGGGGAGGGAGAGGAGCGAGAGGCAGGGAAAGGTGGGGAGGGGAGGTGAGGGAAGGAGAGGGAGGGGAGGGGAGGTGGGGGAAAGAGAGGGAAGAAGAGGAGGTGGGGAAAGGTGGGTCATGTGGCTCCGTTATATGTGGGGAGAGATGTGTCACGCCACTCTCTTAAAATTCTTCTCTCTCCTTTATTTTAAAATTTTATTTAGATCTTTCCACTTTTTAAATGTTAGTTAGTAGTACCTATTGTCTTATTTATCTTTTATCATATTCTCTGAATATGA
>NC_051410.1:28850134-28850213 GCF_015228065.2 Penaeus monodon
ATCTGCGTCTTTATACTGATACTTAGGAGAAAAATATATTTTGTTCCCGAGTTGTCTACATCCCTAACTTTCTCGATTT
>NC_051410.1:28851907-28852087 GCF_015228065.2 Penaeus monodon
AAACCTCCCCCTCGATAGCTGTCTGTTCAGAGCATCTATCTCCTCCACTCCTAATTCTTTCATATCTTCTTTGTAACGTCTGACATTCTTCTCCGTGGTCCCTTCCTCTCTTCGCTTTCCCACCTTCCTCCTTTCCATATTCTCACCGCAGTCTGCTTTCTCTAAATTGGTCGTGCAATC
>NC_051410.1:28853237-28853409 GCF_015228065.2 Penaeus monodon
GAGCTGACAGGTGCCACATCTTCATTATCCGTGTTTGGCATGATAATTATTCTCTCTCTGTCATTTTCTACTTTCATAAGTTCGTTAAAGTATTTCCTCCACCTGTGACTTATCTCTTCATCCTTATTTATCCTACCATCTGCATCATTTATAGTTTTGACCTGGCATACAT
>NC_051410.1:28853478-28854631 GCF_015228065.2 Penaeus monodon
AGTAATACCTCCTGCACCTTTCTCTAGGCTACTGTACAGGTCTTTGTATACACGCTTCTTTGCTATAGCTACTACTCTCTTCATTTGTTTATTAGCCTCTTTAAGTATTTTCTGTAGTTCTTCGTCCTGTCTATCTGTCACTTGCCTTTTACATTCTCTCTTTAACTTGACAGCTTCCTGGATTTCACTATTCCACTACCATGCTTCCATTCTTTCTTTTTTATTCCCTGGTGATTCTTGTAATACTTGTGAAGCCACTATTTTATTTTTTTGTGCTAACTGTGTTCCAGTCCTTGTCTCCCTAATATACTGTGTCTTTCACTTTTCCCTCCTAGTTTCTGCTTCTTTCAGCTTCCACCACATTGTTTTCTTTATCCCTGTTTCTCTCACCTTTAGGTCACTTTTCGCTTTCACTGGGCAGGTGGGCGATGTTGTTTTGCCACACTTTCCCTTGGCAGTGTTTTGCAGTCTGTGACATTCTTTACTTGGTCTCTTTGGCATAGGATATAATCGATCTGAGTTCTATTGTTTCCACTACTACATGTGATTAGTTGTTGTTCTTTCTTTGTGTAAAAGGTGTTTACTGTTGTCAGTCTAAATGCTTGCGCTATCTCCATTATACGTGAGCCCTCTTCATTTCTTGTTCCATAGCCATGCTTTCCCATACAGACCTTTGCACTCTCGTTTCCCATTCCTACATGTCCATTAAGATCCCACCCCCTATCCAGATCCTCTCAGTTCCTGGTATATCCCATGGCGTTTCACTCAGCTTGTCCCAAAATTAGTCCTTTTCATCATCTTCACATCCGGATTGTGGTGCATATACACTAATGACGTTAAATATCTCTATAACAATCTGCATCTTAACTAAGGTCAATCTATCTGACTTTTTTAAAAACTTTTTAAAAATTCTTCTTATTTGTAGGATCGAATATAACTCCTACACCACTATGTTTTGCCTCTGCAACATATTAAAATCATTTATACCCATTCTCAATTTCTCTTGCCTTTTCCGCTTTCCATTTAGTTTCTTGAACACACATTATGTTGATGTTTTATCCGCTCCACTTGATCCACAAACTCCATGCTTCTACCAGTCATAGTTATAACATTCAGTGTTGCAACTGTCATCAGTCTTTCCTCACCTTCCTTC
>NC_051410.1:28855345-28855556 GCF_015228065.2 Penaeus monodon
GTTGCAGATTGTTATTCCATGTGTTCATTCCCTTTCTCATATTTCCAACCTTCTTCCCTAATATTGCTGATTTTTTATATCATTTTCTAGCAGCCTGTCAACAATTATTGGACTTTCAGTTATTTTTAATACCTGTCACAGGAATAGTTTGCAATTCACTTTCCATTGTCAACTTTTGTACTTTTGCCCTGTTTGGATTTGACAGGCAGTA
>NC_051410.1:28856812-28857031 GCF_015228065.2 Penaeus monodon
CAACTCTATTGAAAATTAGGGTAAAAAAATTTTTTTGTTTTTAAAACAAATTTTGAATATCACTCATGTCCCCATAAATCTTACCCTCCGTACAAAGGGCAAGGGGTTCTCCCTGTGCTTCTTTCAGCTGCAGAGTTTTATCCCGGATTTCAAGTCCCTTAAAATCGACCTCGCCTGGGGCCTCGATCGCGGGCAAACCCCCCCAGAAAAAATTTCCCC
>NC_051410.1:28861338-28861485 GCF_015228065.2 Penaeus monodon
TTGATAAGGGACTTTCTGATCCGGAAATATTTCCCACCAGTTATCCAAAATATTCATGAACGTAAGACCATCAAAGAACGAGCGGGAAAGGGTGTAATAAATTGTGATGTATTTGTGAAATATTTCCCAGACGTGAAACATGCATAG
>NC_051410.1:28865970-28866184 GCF_015228065.2 Penaeus monodon
ATCAGTATCGATTCTTCATTCAGTTTTGGTCACAATTGTCAAGATATTTCGAATAAGTAGAGAGGAAGACATTCTCCGACCCAACCGAAATTTTTATTTAAATATTTTCCTTTTGGAGGCATTTGTTATAGCAAGTATAGTAAATTAAAATTAATATTTGATATATTTCTAAATAATTACGTTGATTACACTTTCACTATTAAATGGTCAGAGG
>NC_051410.1:28866261-28866900 GCF_015228065.2 Penaeus monodon
ATTATTGTCACTGAGTAGTACAGATGGGTTCGGACTCTCCTCCAACACAGGTTTGGGAAAGACTTGGCGATACCAACACAGCATGTTTTAGCTCCAGCCTAGAGAAGATTTATCTCTACACTAATTTTTCATCTGTGGACAAGGTACCAGAATCTCAGTGAATTCAGCAAATATAATCCTATATTTTTTCCGCACCATGGTCAGTTATCTTTATTGCTTGACAATATAAAAGTGCAAGCATAGCCGAAATAGAAATATATTTTTTTAAAGAACTAAAACAGAAAGATGCATATGTCTCAATCCCATCTGGAGTCACACACACCGCGTTTCATAATAAAATTTACAAGGAGAGAGACACAACTGGTTATGCAGGATAGCGTTCTCCTGCTTCCTATAATTAACTTGCGAGTCCTCCCTTCCACTCTTGCATAACAGGCGCTTTGGAAACATAACAGACCAATAGAAGTTAAAAAGGAGGTTTACAATCAAAGGCGGATAGAATAAATAACAATCTGCTGCGCAACACAGATCCCAAATTTCAGGTGGATGGCTTCGTAAATAACAAGGCATTCAGTCACCATTCATATCTATAACCCGGATAAAGTGTGCGCTTGTGAGTTCACACTTTCTCTCCCAGGA
>NC_051410.1:28867464-28867698 GCF_015228065.2 Penaeus monodon
CTTCACGCCCTATCACACATGGGTGAATTTTAAAAGCATTTGATTTTTTTCTTTCATTTCGGAGAGGAGGATATGTGAGCACAGAGGTCAAAGTGAGTGAAAGCTTTTCTACGGATTTAGACAAATATTTGAAAAAAAAAGATAGAAGAGTCAGGAGTACTTTTGAATCCGTACTGCTGGGAAGCCTTTTTTGTAATTCGTATTATAGCATTAGCATGACCTGTATCTGGATCT
>NC_051410.1:28867798-28868924 GCF_015228065.2 Penaeus monodon
ATATTTTTCTTGTTTATTTTCGCTTTTTTACTCACCGTTTTTTGCTTATTTTACTTTAAAATAAAAAAAGGAAATTCACTTCTGCCCCTCCCCTACATATCTCATTTCCACACAAAAATGGGGGCTCTTCATAAGAGGGCTCCTCGGAATGCTTTGTTCGTTTTTGAAAAGGATTTGTTTATTATGTCGTAAAACACGGCCTTTTTATTACGAAAATAATTTTTGTGATAATAAAAAGGATGACAAAAAAAATTTAATATCAAGAAAAAAAAGGGTATAAACATATCTCATGTCTGTGAAGACTTTAATTCTTTTTCACACTTTTCTATATTTGTCGAAATGAATAGGGTTCTTGAAATAAATAAAAATTTAGAAATATCACCACTGACGATCACATAATAAATTAAAAAAATTATTAAAAATCATAATTGCGTAAAAACCATTGAAGAAAGAAACCCCTAGGGGTAATAACCCTTCGTCTATATAAATTATACAGATAAAAAATGACGGATGTTTTTTAAAAAATTTCTAGAGTGATAATACGAATGGTGCAATAAAAACGAAATTATAATTATATGAAAGTAATATGCTAGAAACTGTGGTAGCATGTTACAATATTTAGCATGCCAAAACTTTTTTATAAATTTTTAAAATCTATGTAGATCTATAAAAGCAGGGCCCCAGAGTTTGTATAAAAAGGGATTTGGGCGCAAAAAACACAAAATGAACATTTTGGGAAAACTTTTTTTTTATAAAAAATTTTTTAAGTGCTGATGCGGGTTAAAAAAGTTTTTTTTATTCCCCTTTTTTCTGCAAAATTTGGGATTATAAGTACTATTGCGTGCCTTTTTTGGGCATTCACCCACAAAAACAAAAACTATTATTCATTTTTTTAATACAAACATGATTTTAAAAATTCTGCTATCAAATTTCGCTGACTGTTTTTTAAACCTTACCCAAAAATAAATTCCCTTAATAAGATATTTAGTTTTTCATAATTTTGCGCAAA
The DNA here is from genome assembly GCF_015228065.2 of Penaeus monodon. NCBI lineage: Eukaryota > Metazoa > Arthropoda > Malacostraca > Decapoda > Penaeidae > Penaeus > Penaeus monodon. The sequence continues at coordinate 28,868,808 of NC_051410.1, forward strand.
ATCCTAAAAAAAAAATGAACTAAAATGACGTTACAGAAAAAGTAGAATCTTTAGCGGTATCTTTTACTCCCCGTGCTCGGGATGCTGGCGTGCGCACTTGCAAGCATATTTTATATA
>NC_051410.1:28872950-28873018 GCF_015228065.2 Penaeus monodon
TATTATAATTATATATATAATATAATTATATTATTATATATAATTATGGTTTTATACATTAAATATTT
>NC_051410.1:28876998-28877783 GCF_015228065.2 Penaeus monodon
GGGATGTAAAAGATACCGCTAAAGATTCTACGTTTTCTGTAACGTCATATTTACGTTCATTTTCTTTTACGGACTTTGCGCAAAATATATGAATAACTTAAATATTCTTATTAAGGTAATTTATTTGTGTGTAAGGGTAAAAAGCAGTCAGCGAAATTTGACTAGCAGAATTTTAATATCATGTTTGTATCAACTAAACAAATGAACTAATAGTATTTTTGTTTGTGTGGCCTTGAATGCAATAAAGGCACTGCATCATAGTACTTTATAATCCGAATATTTGCAGAAAAAGGTGAATAAAACAAACTTTATTAACCAGCATCAGCACTTGAAATAAATTTTTTCATAAAAAAAAAGTTTCCAATATGTTCATTTTGCTGTTTATTTTGCGCCACAAATCCCTTATTATACAAACTCTGGGACCCTGCTTTCATAGATCTACATATGATTAATAATCATAACAGTTAGGCATGCTAAATATTGTGAACATGCTACCACAGTTTCTAGCATCATTACTTTCACTATCAATTATATATTTCGTTATTATTGCACCATTCGTATTATCACTCTAGAAATTTGTAAAATCATCCGTCATTTTATTATCTGTATAATTTATATAGACGAAGGGCTGTTATTACCACTATGGTTTGCTTGCTTCAATGGTTTTGACGCTAATTATGATTTTCAATAATTTTACTTAATATATATTATGTGATCGTCAGTGGTGATATTACTAAACTTTCATTTATTACAATGACCGTATTCATGCGACAAATATAAAGTGT
>NC_051410.1:28877883-28877984 GCF_015228065.2 Penaeus monodon
TGTATGATATATGTCTTATTTATCTATCAATTTTTGTAATGTCACAAATCATTAATGAGCATAAAATAAAATATTAAGTAGTTTTTATTGTTTGAAATGCA
>NC_051410.1:28878617-28878816 GCF_015228065.2 Penaeus monodon
AACGTGTAATGACGTCGTACCAAATGCGCTGTTCCTCTTTATTATGTGGGGTTTATGTCTAGCCGCTGAGTTTATGCTAAGCATTATTAATATTACTTTCCCTTGCACTGTTTCTCGGCAATCACTCCGCGATTTTGACTTGAAATTGCCAAACATAAACACAATCGCCACGAGCTTTCATTAAGATGCAGTTGAAATA
>NC_051410.1:28879070-28879501 GCF_015228065.2 Penaeus monodon
TGCCCAAGCTCACGACGCCGTCTGCGACGACCCAATTAGACTTTTTCTTCCTGCCAGGTCTAATCTTGTACCTTATTGTGCCTTCGTCACAATTTTTTTTGCAAGAAGCTAAATGAGCTGCCTTTCTTCAGCAAAGGAACCGAGAGTGATTGCAGTTTTATAGACACGCTCTAAAAGTTCTGGAAAATGAAAACACGTGACACTTCTGACGTCTTTTCGTTCAGATAAATCGAATGCAGCATCATTAGCTATAAATACTCTCTATTCATGGCATTTCTGAAGAGTGCTCTGGTTTCGTATAGAATGCTATCAAGATTTCAGGCCTGTGGAGTGAAGCTTCCGGTGGGCTTATCGTCACGGGATCGGAGGCAAGGCCGAGGACGGAGATGCAAAGGAAAGAAGGAAACATGCAAGGCAGTCCTTCCCGGCCG
>NC_051410.1:28881743-28881991 GCF_015228065.2 Penaeus monodon
AATATTCTTCAAAGAGTCACCGAGTCTACATAACTGAAATTCTTGACCAAAAGCGCAAATTCCAGCCAGGGCAAGATCCCAAATAAACTATTTAGGAAATTCGCAAAAAGGTCGGACATGAAAGGAAAGGAAAAGGCTTTTCGGTTTACTGGAGCCTAAAGGTAAACGGCAAAAGAGGAGTTGCAAAAGAAGGGCGGGGGGGAAGAGGATAAAAAAGGGGAAAAGATTGAGAAAGAAAGCGGAACAAA
>NC_051410.1:28882305-28882627 GCF_015228065.2 Penaeus monodon
CAAATAAGTGACAAAAGAAAGCCGCCCCTCGCCAAAAAAACACAGACACACTTTCCCCAACTAAGAGATGTTTGAAGTATTCTTTGGCTAAATTCTTCCGCAGAGTTTGAGAGGAGGAGAATGTAATTATAAAACTGGTAGAACGATGGAATCTTATGGAGTAGAGAGCCAAAAGAGAGAGGAGCGAATATTTTTCGATATTAACTATATTTCTATATTAATAAATATAGAAAATAAATTACTTAGTTGAGAAATAATATATCGATTCCAATTACGATGTACATAATAAATAATTTCGCAGGTAACATCACCATATAGCTAA
>NC_051410.1:28884158-28884371 GCF_015228065.2 Penaeus monodon
TCATTGCATACTCCTCTCCTGCCGTTGACTTTTAGGCTCCTTAGTAACACCGAAAAGCTCTTTCTCTCCTTCCTGTCGATGTCCTGATCCTTTATCGCTGAATTTTCCTAAGTAGTTTCATTTGGCATTCTGTGCCGTGGCTGGAATTTGCAGCATTTTGGTCTAAGAGTAATTTCAGTTATGTATGACTCGGTCGACTCTTTGAAGAATATT
>NC_051410.1:28885855-28886357 GCF_015228065.2 Penaeus monodon
TCTTATGGATAAACCATCCGGTGTTTGCGGTCTTCTTTTCGGCCGGGAAGGACTGCCTTGCATGTTTCCTTCTTTCCTTTGCATCTCCGTCCTCGGTCTTTGCCTCCGATCCCCGTGACGATAAGCCCACCGGAAGCTTCACTCCACAGGCCTGAAATCTTGATAGCATTCTATACGAAACCAGAGCACTCTTCAGAAATGCCATGAATAGAGAGTATTTATAGCTAATGATGCTGCATTCGATTTATCTGAACGAAAAGACGTCAGAAGTGTCACGTGTTTTCATTTTCCAGAACTTTTAGAGCGTGTCTATAAAACTGCAATCACTCTCGGTTCCTTTGCTGAAGAAAGGCAGCTCATTTAGCTTCTTGCAAAAAAATTGTGACGAAGGCACAATAAGGTACAAGATTAGACCTGGCAGGAAGAAAAAGTCTAATTGGGTCGTCGCAGACGGCGTCGTGAGCTTGGGCAAAATTTGTTATTTCTTTGCTCGTGCTTTATA
>NC_051410.1:28886559-28886769 GCF_015228065.2 Penaeus monodon
CCACCCACTCTTATTTCAACTGCATCTTAATGAAAGCTCGTGGCGATTGTGTTTATGTTTGGCAATTTCAAGTCAAAATCGAGGTGTGATCGCCGAGAAACAGTGCAAGGGAAAGTAATATTAATAATGCTTAGCATAAACTCAGCGGCTAGACATAAACCCCACATAATAAAGAGGAACAACGCATTTGGCACGACGTCATTACACGTT
>NC_051410.1:28888938-28889041 GCF_015228065.2 Penaeus monodon
TTAAGAAAAAAATTCATAGAACCTTTTTTTTCTATATATTTCAAATGAATCTTTCAAAAAATAGTTTAATGATTTGGAAAGAAAGTTTTATTTTGTGAATGTT
>NC_051410.1:28889064-28889427 GCF_015228065.2 Penaeus monodon
TCCAGTGGTGCTGGTGCTGAAGAGGGAATAGCGGCTCGCGGCAAATATCAAGCACTGTTCTGTGCGCATGGGCTGCCTTCACGGGCTTTTTTATCCTTTTCCTTTTTGTGCTAAGTTTTAACTGTGACTTATGTTTCCTTTATGTTTATTCACTCCTATTCTAGTGTGTTCTGTAATCGTATTTATTCTATATTAGCTTTTGAATAATAAACAAATAATTTTGTTCGATTTTTCTGCAAGTTTTCGATCTTCTTTGTAATGAAATAAAGACCGTTTACGAATGGCTTAAAAAGAAGAGCAACACCACGTGGTTAGTTTTTTTCTTCGCTTAAATTTTGAGTTGATGGCTAAGCACCCAGAGCC
>NC_051410.1:28897238-28897361 GCF_015228065.2 Penaeus monodon
GCAATTTCGTTCATTTTATTTTAAGAAAAAAATTCATAGAACCTTTTTTTTCTATATATTTCAAATGAATCTTTCAGAAAATAGTTTAGTGATTTGGAAAGAAAGTTTTATTTTGTGAATGTT
>NC_051410.1:28897385-28897727 GCF_015228065.2 Penaeus monodon
TCCTGGTGCTGGTGCGGAGAGGAATTAGCGGCCTCGGCAATATCAAGCACTGTGCGCTGGGCTGCATTAAACGGGATTTTTTCTTTTCTTTTTGTGCTAAGTTTTAACTGTGACTTATGTTTCCTTTATGTTTATTCACTCCTATTCTAGTGTGTTCTGTAATCGTATTTTATTCTATATTAGCTTTTGAATAATAAACAAATAATTTTGTTCGATTTTTCTGCAAGTTTTCGATCTTCTTTGTAATGAAATAAAGACCGAGTTACGAAATGGCTAAAAAGAGCAAACCACGTGTTAGTTTATTTTCTTAATTTTGAGTTTGATGGCTAAGCACCCAGAGCC
>NC_051410.1:28903328-28903434 GCF_015228065.2 Penaeus monodon
CACTCCCATAGCTTTTCTATGAGCAATAGTCCACCATTACTATTCCAGGACTCCTAGCTCACCTGTACTTGCAGTTGTTTATATATATAGGTTGTATGTTTATCTG
>NC_051410.1:28904109-28904892 GCF_015228065.2 Penaeus monodon
TATTCTACTACATGAACATAAATAGAACTAATCTTCATTTTCTTTTTGGTATCTAATAACATAATGTATATTTTATTGGGCACTAACAACCTACGTTTCCTCCCTCGGAGCTGTTTTCTTTTGGAAAATGGATATCAATTTCATAATTTTGCTTACATCATTCCAAACTGATTTACACTAACCGTCACTCAAAGTCCCCTTACATCTGTATTGCAACTGGATATCAACAGCGAAAAACTACTTTCTTCTCTATGATAAAAAGTTTATTAGCTGAACATGAAAGGTCGTCGGTATAACTTTACTTTTCATGTCATTTTCCTTATACTCAGAATATCATTTAAACAGCACTCGAATATTACTAGTCAAAAGTTTTCTACCGTTAATCTCCACCTCTCTCTGATAATGCACCATTTGATTATAACAAGGATGTCTGTGTCATTCGCCGAAACACACCAATTATCAGCGCCATCTTTTGACAATGCAGATAACGAAAACTTACTTGGCCTGCACGGTCTTGGCCGAGTTTCGTATTTTCTTTTTTTACTTGTTCAGTACACTCATCCCCCAGGGCCCCAACCCTACCCCATGTAAGAGACTGTGAATCATGAGTAGCCCATATAATTGGATTCATGTATCTATCCCTTGACATGTGGGGATAAGAACCGTTATGATTTGAAAGATTCAGTGATAAATGAGCAGCTCGATGATAATGATACTAATGACTAATTAGAGGATGACAAAGGAGACTGAGGGGAAACAGTTTGCCTAGCATTTCGTCAGATC
>NC_051410.1:28904934-28907477 GCF_015228065.2 Penaeus monodon
CCGGTAATAATATTTATTATTTTCTCACTCATTGTGCCTAATTGGTTCTTTTATTTCAATCCCTTCTGAATCTAAGAATGCTTACTCAAATGTGTAAAATAGCACACTTGAATGCACAATGTTTATTAGAATAACTTTTAAATATTTTAGCAAATGTCTGGAAAAGAGGGAGTTGTATATTTGTATTTATGTTTTACACGATGTCCAGCTCTACTGCCTGTCATTATTATACTATAATAAACTGGTGACATTACTTTGGTCTCTAACCCGTTCTCACAAAAATTGGACAGTGTTCTCTTCAGCCTATGACTACGATTTTATCGTAGATAAAACGAGTGTCTAGGGGATGTACTAGAAAAAGAGGAAAAATGCGACGACATTACAGCAGTTCATACATGTACATTACTATCTTTTCCCAAGCTGTAATGGTGTGCATTTCTCTTTTTCTCTTGAAGAACTTGGTTGACACTTTACAAAGGAGACGACGTTCAAAAGTTCCTTAATCATTATTTTGTTATGTAATTAGCAAAGCACTGCTGGATAGTTAGAAAAGGGCAGTAATTCCGGAGCTATATTTCCGCATTTCTAGGATGCTGGCATGAAGCCTTAGGGTTGATAATTTCAATGTTGTATAGATGTTCGAACGTAGTATAAGTGTAGCACCTATCGTTTTCATAGTCCCTATTCAGTCGCATTATGTTTTCGGAGTACTGCTATGAGAAATAAGGTCCAATAATCCATCACGGACAGCCTTTAGTTCAGTAGTTTTTAAGAGTCACTTAAAAACAATAACAACTAACAAAAAACATTCCCTTTTATGCGAAGAGTAATGACCAAGGTAGTATACCGAACATAAAAGTTAACATCTGATCTCATGGATTCCCTCAAACCCATTCATGCATCCTTTCCAGGACCAGGGACCGCAGATTAAGAACCCCTGCTTTAGGGGGGGGGTGCCTAAGCCGTAAGTTAGATTTGCATATATGTTTGTCATGCATAAATCTAAAATCTTATTTCCTTCACAACATTGAATAACTATGAATGCAGTTTTGTTTATTTTCAGTATAATTTATCTTTCTGTCATTATTATGATTGATGTGTAAATAAATCAAATATTCATTCTTAACTAGTTTTAAACTTTCAGTCAATATCTACCATCCCCTATATGTCAGCTATTTACAGATATCCAGCTTCTTTTATCGAGGAAGAGAAAGAGACAAGGCCGGATTTATCTACTTGTCCCCCCAAGCCAAACTCCCATACTCTGAGCCCTTCGCTTATTGTACAGGGGCCTTATGGTTTTGAATATATTACACAATGAAATATTCAGTGTTCACCTAACAAGGTTACACTAAACAAAATAGGAGGCCTTGCGGTCGATCATAAACCGAAACCTACCACTGGTCAGTCAATTTCACTTGCATGCCTTTCCGTAGCGAAAGTGACATTTATTTGCGCATCACGTGAAATAGATCACTAAAGAGCAAATGTTTCTTATGATATAATAAAGTAATGAAAATATAGAAAGTCATACTTGTGTTGAGGTTTCGGTAATAATTCTTAGTCAGTAGCGAATCTTTACCTCGAAAGGCAGGTGAATTTGACATGATAAGGCACCCATAAGAGGCCTTTCATCACGTGAGTAAAAATTATCAAGCACTTTGTACATTCCACAGGCCTATCGTGAGTCATGCCTAAAAATCTCAGTCATATTTACAGAAATATGATATTTATTTAAAACTGTAGAGAATCCGAATTAATGGCGTTCGTTTATTTCCACGGGTAATTCTAGATAGTTCGAGAAATACACGGAATGCACCAGATGTTCCAATGCCATTTTTCTATTAGCTATAACGACGTTCTTCCCTAATATTTCAGCTTTTTTATTAATTTGAGAATGATTATATGTAAACTCAGAAGGAAAGAATCAGACAAGAGTAAGGAACTTGAAAACAGTTTTGTTTTTCGTTCTAGAGACTGCAGCGATCTGCTAGGAGAGGCTTTAAGGCGTGTAGTTCTCTGTTGAATTACTTATTCGCAAAATGTTGCCCTGGTGAAGCTAAAGAATGCCTAGCAATTCACTGATTGTCGGGTTTAAACCATTTTGTGAACCAAAGGCAAAATATGTGCGGAGGAGAACTAAAACGTCGTCTCGTGGCGATAGTCTCTAATTTACTGAACTCAATAACATTCTTAAAAATATATATACAAACACCACTTGAAATGTAAAACATTAATAGCAAATTTAAATATATGTAAACACAATTCATCAAAGTGTAATTTAATCCTCATCTTCAAATACAAAAAAAAGAAAGATGATATACAAATTACTGGAACATTATCGGTACCTGAGGGGTACATAAAAAAGGGATACTTTCAGGGGTAAAGTACAATGAAGCTTGCCTTTCATAAGTAGCACTCCCCTTTCCAAAACTAACATTCATTAGACGAGGTGGAAAACACCTCAAGGTATAAGTAAACAGTGAATGACGACTTTCCTTCTGCTCTTTCCATGCACAGGGAACTTGCCATATGCCATTTGC
>NC_051410.1:28909465-28909626 GCF_015228065.2 Penaeus monodon
TCCACGTGCTTACAATATCCAACACTCCGGAAGAGACAAGGGGTGAATAAATTCAGTGTCAGTAGATTACACTGAATATATAACACTCGGTTACCAAACAAATAATCTAAGAGATTTACAGGATATAAAAGTTAACATTTGTTTTGAATGTTTTTGGAAGC
>NC_051410.1:28909713-28910851 GCF_015228065.2 Penaeus monodon
AAAACTGCAATCTGGTTATTTGTTCTACCATTGACAGGGTAAGAGTTATTCTCAGCTAGTTGAGTGAATCACATCAATTGATCTCGAGTATCAGTTATGTATAACAGTCTAATGGTTATCCTCTTTGGGACACATAAATTCTTTCCTTGTGTGGATTATTACACATTCTTTTCTGTTTTTCATTCCACATTATATAAAAAGAGGTTATAGTCTCTTCTTAAAGCACTGTCAATGGATCCTAATCTTCCACCTTTTCTCCACTAATCCACCCTGATAATCCTATCTACTTCTGCTACCAAAACTGCCACCTCCTTTTGCCTCTTTCCCCCCGTACTCCACACTGGATGACTGAAGTCCCTTCGTCTCCCCTTTCATATCCTATGGACACGGTTCAGATATCCCTCTCCCACCACATGTTTGGTAAACATCATAGCCCCGACACCACAACTCTAGAACGCACTAAAGAATATAGCTTTGGGCTATCTCCAATTTTTAGCCCTTTTTGGCTTACTCCAAAAGACATTTTTCCCTACTCTTCAGACAATTCCAAGGAATGGGTACAGGCCTGACCACTCCATATTGTATTTAAGTAATTACTTTATTTTGCATGTAAGTAATTGCTCTATTTGCATGTAAGTAATTACTTTATTTTCGCATTCTTATCCTTGCAAAAATATATCAATTGCACTAGATGAAATTACGTCCACAGTATAATTTCATCATTTGCATAAATTACGTATCATATCTATATTGTTAAGAAATGTTATTATAATTCCGCTGTTCATATCTACTTATCTAGTTATATTTCCTTTTACAATGAAATTTGTACTTATCTGTCATATTCATGCTAATAATTCCAGCAAAGAATATTGAGCTATACTATAGCAGACCTCATCAGTTTTATTTATCATTTCGTTAACGAACTAAAGATAAGAAAGACAGTTTGGCCATTAATCGTCCATTATCAGACCTTAACGGACTGATTGTGGTTGAAGCAATTTATTTTGGACAGTTTTACATTTTGGTTCTGATTAGAGTTCATACGGGAGAGGAAATACAGCTTAGCCAGTATTGAATCTCTCAAGTCTAATTCATTAGTCTCTTGAGTTTTGTATTTAAGTTTAATTAATTTGGCCAC
>NC_051410.1:28911357-28911533 GCF_015228065.2 Penaeus monodon
ATACTCAACTCATTCATTATGGATACAAAAAAGCAATTGATGCTGTTCAAAAGACTGATAATTAATGTCTTTGCTCTTTTGTTGAAAATAGATGTTTATGTTCTGAAAATTATGGAATTATCAGCTATATTTTACACTAAATTATACGAATAAGATCTTTGAAAAGAATAACAGAT
>NC_051410.1:28911614-28913055 GCF_015228065.2 Penaeus monodon
TACAAATTTACTGTTCATCTGAAATGAAATGTTCCTCTTTATATAATAGTTACTTTTTTATATTATGTATATTTTTTCCCGTAGTTTACATTCATAGTACCGTCGAGTGTCTTATTGCTAAAACAAACATAATCTAGGCTTCATTGATGACGTATAAAGTAGAGTTTATGGACCCGAATTGGCGGATATCGCAGAGGAAGGAAAACGCCCAAGTGCCTCGGCAGGGCGAACGCACAATTTTTCAAGAGGATATCTCCAACAGTGTGTATGTCTGAAACGCATAAAAAATCATATTCAAAGGAGAAATGCACTTTGACATAAATAAACTCAATCGATTAAAGACTCAGTCTTATTCCAATCACATTGAATGAGAAATGGGATTTGCCATCGATTTATTTCAAGCTTCTCGGGGCGCAGCAACGCAGCAGAACCCTGGTGATCCTAAAGGAGAAAGCAGAGCGCGTGTGTTCCTTGGAAGTCACGATCTCCTGAAAGTGTTAACAAGAAATAAACAGGAAAAAAGAAACAAGGTTTTCCCCGTGAGTTTATGAATACTACTGAATACTATTAGCATCTCCTTGCATGGCACAACGACAAAAAAATAAATAGGGATGTCAGTGGTCTGGAAAGCTGTAATAAACAACTGTGGCCAAACTATGTCAACTACATGAAGGGTATATTAATGTATTGATTATTTGGGTCATGTGCTTCAGCAAATTTTGTTTGCATGTATGTATATTAGCATGTATGCATTTATGCACGGTATCAGTCCAGTTATATAGTGGTAGCATGCAGACTCTGAATATATGAGACACTTGCTCATGTTTATATCATAAGACTGTGGCACCAGCATTCAAATTTACCTGGGGGTCTTCCCTAAGATCACCATTTATCAGATGAATCATTCAGAGCGTATTGCAATTTATGAGCTGCATTCATATTTATTAGTAACAGAAGTGAAATACTGCATGTGGTTTTCTCGTTTTCATGTCGGAGAACTGGTGAAATGTCTTTACGAGAAATTAGCGTGGGATTTTGGTATTGCGTTGTGGTTCTATAACCTATGCCTCTGTAGATTATTTTCCTGTGCAATTAATAAAAATGGTAAGGTATATGCAGGAGTACAAATAATTCTTCAATAATGTGGTTAGTTGACGGCAGTTTAGACTAGAAATGCATTTCGTGCAAGCAGGTCTAGGGCTCAGATCTCATTTATTTTCAATGAGTCCTGGAGTTGGGTCACAGCAACAGGTCAAAGTTCAAGACATTATTTTTGAAGTATCGCTTCTGAGTAAGATTCAGCAGCCTGACATGATTTAACCTAAAAATAATTCCTCAAAATGATGTTACAAATAATGGATTTTTATTTGCCTTTGTTTTAATTCTAATCCATTAGAAGGACAAATAAATTTTAACTGTGATTAAAAAAAAAGAAAACTCA
>NC_051410.1:28914610-28915208 GCF_015228065.2 Penaeus monodon
GAGCGATAGTAATTATGTAAAAGGAACAGTGAGTTTGTGGTTCGCATTTTAATCATTATGAATTCCCAAGTTAAGGTCATTTTCTATGATTTACCTAAATAGATTTCTATTTTTTTTGTGTTGAAACTCGCCATGGTATTGAAAGGCATTGCTAGGTTTTACAATAAGCACTTTATGTGCGCTTACGCTTATAAAACATAGTACATGAGGCATTACTACATAGATTCAACATTATGACCATATCTTTAAACCAATGGTGTTTTTTGTAACGATAGGATGTTTATGAATTATGAAGTTTGTCGACATGTCAGTTTAAAAGATTCATGCCGAACAAACTAATAAAACATCAAAATGAAGAACCAGAAGACACAAATAAATATGCCGGGTTTAATCAGGGACATATGGACAAGAGGCACAAGAAATATGTGCAAGTGCAATGCTGTATCTGTCAGGTCACACGACAGTCCGCGTCTCCCCCGTTCGGTGTAAAGTTTGTTGGTATATTCGATTAACGACACTAGCTAAGAGACTAGCAGGACCTCTCTCAACTGCCCTGTGGCTGTCATGAAATAAACATCACGCTGTGTTGTTGTACTGC
>NC_051410.1:28915295-28916583 GCF_015228065.2 Penaeus monodon
AAATCTTTGAAACATATGCACCATGCATTGTTGGTCCTCTGGAAGTGCATGTAATGCCTTCATCGGTGTAATAGCTTCCTCGCTCCCCTTATAAAGATGTTAAACGAAAACAATTCTATGAATAACATATCCACAGCTGACAAGAACACGGCAGTATAAATGATACCATAAAACTATCTATATTAATAATGTATATGAATTATACTGGGACTGTACAGTAGAGCAAAATTCGTCTCACTGCTGTATGTGATTAACACACATGCATACGTAATTGACTCCCTTTCCAGTCAACCCTTAAAGAAAACTTTCCCTGTGTTCTCTATAATCATATGCACCCTCACGACCAGTACCACAAAGGCATGGAAGATGGAACTGAACATAAACAAAGATGGATTCTGAAAGAATGGTGCAACAATTCCGTGGTCTTCAAATGACTGCAATTACAATAAACCAACTTTGTTAAATGTGGTTTTCTAGTCCTTTAATAAAAATGTACAGGTATTGCCACAAAAGCGCCCAACCTACGCTAAAAGCTATTGTATGATTCAGTTTGCGAATTGACGGACGATTCCTTGGTGTTCTTTGTCTCGCCCACACAGCATCGTTGGCTAAATCCGGGTTTCACTGTGAAATTAAAGTAAAGAAAATTATGGGAATGCTTAATTTATAATCCATTTTATAATAACAAATGAATTCATGAATTTCGATCATGATGCATAATAACTTGTTAACTACCGTATTACTTATTCATTTACCCATTTAGATGTTTATTAATTAATCTATCTATTAATTTATTTTACAATTATTCTTCTATTTACCCTAAAGAACCACTAATTTTCGAAAGTATCTTATTACCCCTCAAGAAACGACTTCCTCACCCCCACTGGATTATTACCCGCATTAAGTTACAGTTTTACTATTTATATAAGGTTAGAAATGTGAGAAAACGCATCCGATACCCATAGAGAAAATATAATCTGTGTAGAGATTAACTTATTTACATAGTTTTTTTATTGAGTGCGTTCGTGTCTCTCCTTCCATTCATCATTCTGCTAAAATCTAAAGAAAATTTTATCGGCCTTGGAGATACTCGAAAACGAAACCAAAAGTTCAACAAAAACTATGTAGTTTTTCATATCAATTTACCCTTATCTTTTCTGTTATGTTTCAGAATTATTATGGCAATGTTATTTACTATTTTCGTTATTACTATCACCTAGATAGCTTTGTTTCATTATCATCAACATCATTGTCATTGTTATTACTGGGCTGGTTTATATTAAGGCTT
>NC_051410.1:28916975-28917890 GCF_015228065.2 Penaeus monodon
TGACTGACAGTAACTTTATTACTAATGAAAAGAATATTGCTCACCAGTGAAATACCAAAACAAAAAAGTAGAACAAAGTAAAGAGTTCAAAGCCACTAGATGCAAATAGGGCAAGTTTCCGCGTTCCCATCCCTACACTCTTACTATTATCTTACATCCTATTATGCAATATGTGTCTAGTGGTCCACAACAGGAAATGGCCAGAGTGGGCTTAGGTAATGACAGTGTCCATTTAGTGATTTTTTTTCTCCGTGAAAGCAGAATTTCTATTCGAGCACGAACCGGCAATCATCTGTCAACTTCAGGTCTTGATCATTGTTTCTAATGAAATTACTGTAGTTAATAACAATTATTCAGACACTATCTATATTACTTGTACACCAACCTGGAGGTACAGCTCTCTCAGCAGCAGCTATACCTCACAGACTACCTTGTTATTCACATATACCATAACTTTATGGCAACATCTCCGCATCTGTTACAAATGAAGCCCCCGCGACTAATTCGCATTAATTACAGAAAGGGAAAAACAATTCATCTGCAGGGTAGCATCCCTTTAACTAGCATGCCAGGAAGTCAGAGTCACCCCTGACACTCCATGATAATTACGATAAGGGAAATTGACAAGTACAAAGTAAAACACTTCTCAATAAGAACAGTAGATCTATTCCACAAGTGTTGTTTTGTCAGTTGATTCCATTAAGTGATATATTATTACAAGAAGCAATGCAGATGAGTTTTCCCTTAAGAGCTACATATATGCAGATGGCTGTATATTTACATGAGGTTGTACCTTAATTTACCTTCAATTAGTACTATAGCATCCAAAAGCTAATGTACTTCCCTATGAAGGTCTGGGTTTCTTGGTGATTTAGAAATGCGGTAACATAGGGATGTCAAGCCTTTATTTTCCTA
>NC_051410.1:28918460-28918571 GCF_015228065.2 Penaeus monodon
GTGAAACAAAACATAAATTAGACTAAACTGTAGTGCCTTCGGAAGGTATAATAGCGTACTTCAAGACAGTAGCGCCGCCTAAGAAGAAATTCTTTAATGTCATGACTGATC
>NC_051410.1:28919166-28919589 GCF_015228065.2 Penaeus monodon
GCAAATCGGTTCACATCTGATCTCTCTTTCCTTCCAGTTCTTACTTTGCGAAAAATCTCTGAAAGCTCCCACGTCCCAGAATCATAACCTAAAGGCGATCTCCGTCCACGCAGCTTAAGGCATTTTTTTCCCGAATTACTTCATCTCTTTTGAAAGAAAGCGGGGTTGCGGTTAAATTCAAAATATTTAAATTACATATTTATAGTGATGGTCAAGTGAGGAGAAACCAGAAATGGAATATGAAATATTTCGTTCTTTACCATTAATTGCTTTTGCATTTAATAAGACTCCGGGTTGTGCGAATTGCAGCTCCGATGAAGCGAACTTTCAGATTCAATGGTTTCGCTGGACACATTATTCAGCAATGAATCTCTCCCCGGCATCCAGCATCTACGAGAGCCGGAGGAGGAGATTGAGACATTC
>NC_051410.1:28919617-28920787 GCF_015228065.2 Penaeus monodon
CTGAAGAGTCTCTCAGTGACTAATGAGCAAGGCGCATTCCAAGTAGGAAGGTATATTCTATTTGCTGGTGCACAGGCTACGTTAAAGTAGTTGCATTATTGTTTTTATTCTGGTTTATATATTTTTTTTCTGTTTGCGTTCGAGTTTGCTCCACTATGTCGATATTTTTTTTGTTGTTGTTGTTATTTGTATATCGGGATTTTGTGCTTCCGTGTTCCCTGCGTCTGTAAAAGCACGGGAAAGAGTGAGTTTCTTACGTCCGTACTCTAGTATTCTTTGGCCTTTCTTTGCACCGTAGGGGTTGTACTGTACTTGCTGTCATGTGTTTTGTTCAGTTGTTGTGCTTCGGGGTACTATCTGGATTTCTGTGCTGTAACCTATTCTCACTTTCCCATTGTTAGCAAGGTGTCTTATTACACTCTATGTTCATTGCTATAGTGGCTTTCTCTTGATTACGCAACAGATTTTATGTGTAAAGCGAAGAGTAAACTAACGGTTAAATGTGCGTTTCAGTCATCCCTACATTATACAAATTAGTTAAAAAATGAATAAAAACGTGTTGAGCACCACTGACAGCTACTACCATTATCCTCATTAATGGTCTGTCAGTTGACAGGGCCATTACTCTTCCATACTTGCATTTCGTCATCTCCTTCGATTTGTGTATCCATTCTCATTGTCATCAACTGGTGCCATTCTCCAGCTACTTCTTCCACCTTACATTTCGTTAGTTTTTTCGGCATGTAATTGTCTGCATAAGAATAAGCTATTCCTAGTATTATTTTTTGCAGATGTACCATTTTTTCACTATCAAGAAATTTCACTGCTTTAGTGATTTGAACACCGGCTCTCAAGTTTATGGAATTACCCAGGTATATATAGGAAATGATTGTCCCTTCATTTGTACAGAAGAATGCGCTAATTCATCTCATCCGAGACCATAGGTTTGCTTTCTTTTTCTTTCAAAATTAACGTTCTATTCTGACCGTGTGAAATACAGATTTTCTTTTTCTCTTTCACTTAATTTTTCCACTGTATTATATCTCTTAATCAACAAAATCACACGTAACCCTGAAGATCAGCTGAGTACACAGTTATACCTTGGTTGAACCGATGTGATATTTGCATTTGTTTTAGATTCATGCAGGGTAAGGAATAAGCACCCCCCTC
>NC_051410.1:28920808-28922257 GCF_015228065.2 Penaeus monodon
TGTTAGAAGCATGAAAGCACACGATGACACCTAAGGCATTTTCGTTTTCCCTCTCCATCAGGAGAGAGTACCCGATAAGGCAGTGCTCTTCAATCCTTTCCGATGGCCTCCTCTCCTCGTTGTGAAATGATAACAGCCGTCCACTCTAATTAGTCATCCGCCCATCTTTCGTCCGTAAAATCTGATGCTTATAACGCTCTAAAGTTACTCTCTAAATCATTAAGTTTAGTTCATTACAATACATGTAGGCCCCCTTTAGAGTCCCAGGGTTATGGGCTTTTAAGAATTAGGGCTTGCTTTAGGAGCCTACTGAGTCATGTTAATAGATCGCCCCTGGGCCCAATGCTAAGAGAACGCGTGTCATCTTTTACAAGAAATTCCTGTAATTAGTTAATTGCTGTCATTCTCTCGGTATAGATGATTTTGTGCATAATAATATACACAGTGTTATTTTTGTTCTACCTTTAATGCGTTCCATGAAAGTAAGAACTAAAAGTAAATACAATCATATGCATACGCACCTACTCACCGAAGACGGCAAAGCGAGGCCGCCTATGGTTAGCCTCAAGAGGAAGTGGATGAGAGGCGATTGTTTCTTCGTTCACATCCACTTCTTCCGAATCATCTTCAAGACAACTGCCTTTGAGGGAGGAATTAAGAGAGTACTGGAGGTGGATTGGAGTGATTCATTCACCTCATTTTAAACACGACGCCTTTTAAAAAATGAACCGAGGGTTGTTTGTTTCTTCCCACTTTCCAAGATGAAACTCATAAGTGTTCTGTCGCTTTGCCGTTGTTGTTGAGTACTCGGATGGTTGTGGTTACTATCCAGGAGTGTACTTTTGTTTCGGTTCTTATAGTATTGCCGACTCTGTCGTTCTATCTAATTTTGGCAAATGTATATAGGGCTAACTATACTCACAAGTATATTCTTAAGAGATATTGTCTATCCTTACTTGCCATTTCGCTTTTCGTCCTAGTTCTGTGATTCATATCAACGAGCAACCCCTGAACATTTAGACAGTGACTAACGCTCACTAACTACTCCCTGGGCTAGCGTGCTACCGACCTAACGTTTATATAGAAGAAGGGTTGCAGTAGGGGAAATGCAGCAAAGTACGAAGACACTGGTTTATACAAATTCTTTATGTAGCGTGGAATAGACACCGCGTCAGGAGTTCGTAAGCTACAATTCTGGCCTATCAAGTAGGAATGATCTCGTCCACCCTTTGATTATATCATTCCAGCCACTTTAGATGGCACTTGGTATAGGGCGAGCATAAAGTACCCTGATGGAACGCAGGAGCGAGAAGGCTTTCGGAATAATCGTATTTTTCTGCTCTTTTTTCTCGTTAGATGGTGTACAACCGATGAAATTACTTTTATGATGATGTCTGTTCTGTTAAGGGAAAGAGAAAGTATGTTAGATTAAAAATATGATGTGATCTC
>NC_051410.1:28923686-28924377 GCF_015228065.2 Penaeus monodon
TTTCTCTCATTTTATATTCTACTATCTTTTCTCATTCTGCTTTCCAAGTGAATGCACTCTAAACACTTCACTCAATAAAATGCTTAGACGACTTTCGTTTACCTTTGCAGACAAAAGAGACTTTTCGCCATATCAAAGGATTGTTTGCAGTTTGTTCAATTTTCTTTAGTCGGACTTTACTGGATTGGTTTGCCGTTACTAATTCTGATTTTGCACTCAATTTCTTGTTCGATTTTCTAGTATATTGTCTAAAGTTCCTTATTTTCCTTGGCCCTTTGCAGTGCTGGTTTATTTACTTTTCCCCCTCATATCCATCCTTGAAATCTTATTTGTCTCCCGTGGCTTTGGTCTTCCCTTTTGGTGCGCCCAACGTTTTCCTGTTGCACAAATTAGACTGACAAGTATAATAGTTTCTTGTTTATTTATCGCTTATTTACTCACCGTTAGTTGCTTATTATTACTTGTGAAATGAAAAAAGGAATTCATCTTCTGTCCCTCCCCTATCATGAGTCTCATTTCCACACTAAAATCGGGCTCTTCATATAGACGAGCTCCTCGGAATGCTTTGTTCGTTTCTTGAAAAGGCATTTGTATTATTAATGTCATAAACACGGCCTTTTTCTTACGATAATAATTGTTGTGATAATCAAAAGGATGACAATGAAAATTAATATCAAGAAGAAAAGGTATG
>NC_051410.1:28924454-28925205 GCF_015228065.2 Penaeus monodon
TGTAATAAATGAAAGTTTAGTAATATCACCACTGACGATCACATAATATATCTTAAGTAAAATTATTGAAAATCATAATTAGCGTCAAAACCATTGAAGCGAGCAAACCATAGTGGTAATAACAGCCCTTCATCTGTATAAATTATACAGATAATAAAATGACGGATGATTTTACAAATTTCTAGAGTGATAATACGAATGGTGCAATAATAACGAAATATATAATTGATAGTGAAAGTAATGATGCTAGTAACTGTGGTAGCATGTTCACAATATTTAGCATGCCTAACTGTTATGATTGTTAATCATATGTAGATCTATGAAAGCAGGGTCCCAGAGTTTGTATAATAAGGGATTTCTGGCGCAAAATAAACAGCAAAATGAACATATTGGAAACTTTTTTTATGAAAAAATTTATTTCAAGTGCTGATGCTGGTTAATAAAGTTTGTTTTATTCACCTTTTTCTGCAAATATTCGGATTATAAAGTACTATGATGCAGTGCCTTTAATGCATTCAAGGCCACACAAACAAAAATACTATTAGTTCATTAGTTTAGTTGATACAAACATGATATTAAAATTCTGCTAGTCAAATTTCGCTGACTGCTTTTTACCCTTACACACAAATAAATTACCTTAATAAGAATATTTAAGTTATCCATATATTATGCGCAAAGTTGGTAAAAGAAAATGAACGTAAATATGACGTTACAGAAAACGTAGAATCTTTAGCGGTATCTTTTACATCCC
>NC_051410.1:28926907-28927529 GCF_015228065.2 Penaeus monodon
CCCTCTATCACAGAGAGACACCTAAAATACAATTTTAGTCCACCCAAATATATTAGATCTTTCTTTTAGTGCTTATGACCATGTCTGCCCATCCATATTCAGGTCACATATGGATTTAAAGTTGCACTGTATTTTCAAGCATGTGCACCAGTATTCCCTCAGGTGTTTAGCAAAACCATTTTATGAAAGCATTATAGCACAAGAAAACGGTGTCAGTTCTTCCATAATATTTGGAATGTCATATCAAAACGTAATTTTCAAAAAATAATTAAGCCCAGTCTCGTTTCCCTTACTGGGGTAATTGCATCGATATCTTGTTTAGGAAAAGGTGTGTGTGTGTTCTCTTAATTAAGAGAACATAAATGCTTAATAGATAGACATGGAACTGAATCTATTAATGAAGTGTTGAAAAAATAGATGGCTGGTTAAAACTGATACCGAAATAAACTATCACTCAATAGTAATGAAAGGAGATTCCCACATAAAGTTAGGTTCCTAGCAATTAAAAAAAAGACTGGCGGCCACCCATGATGGCCTTGGTATGAGCCGATGACAAGGCTCTTCCCAAAACATACATGTAACTTATTAAGTAATACAAATGAATTAAATAAAAGAATGAATT
>NC_051410.1:28927642-28927849 GCF_015228065.2 Penaeus monodon
TATGTGTGCGAGTGCGCGTGTGTGAGAGAGGGGAGCAACCAACAGAAGGGCACTTTCTTGTATTGTGTACAGATTAATGTATAATGCAAGCCTCCGCATTGTTTCAATTACAAATGGAGTTTATTCACAACTTGCAATAATACAGTTCACTAATATAAAGTGCACTACTTTGCCACATCCGGTGTCCACATTTCCTGAGATGTAGTA
>NC_051410.1:28928672-28928974 GCF_015228065.2 Penaeus monodon
ACAAATGAAAGAGAAGATGAAAGATTGGATAAGTAAAAAGATTATAGCCAACTTCCCTATGGCCTGGAAGCTTAGACAGTGTCTTAAAACAAAATCCTTCCCCAAAAAGGGTAGGGCCCGAGGGTTGGTTTTAAAGGCCGAGGGGGAAACTCTAAAAAAAGAAACCGCCGGTCCAATTTTAAACCCCCATCGTGATTTAATAGGTTTGTCTGCATGATGGATGGCCTGGCGGGGTTGCGTCATCTCGGTGGTGGAGGGAGAGCAACCGCGGGCTGGGCCGTCCGCCGAATATTGCTTATGCT
>NC_051410.1:28929374-28931445 GCF_015228065.2 Penaeus monodon
AAGGGGAAATTTAATTGTTAGTAAAAAATAAATTATCAAAAATATAAAATGAAACAGAGAACCAGATTCTACAATCAGTTGTGCTTACTTTCCACATGCTGTAGACATACATGGAGAAAAGTGATCCACTCATTGATGGTTTGAAGTTGGTGCGTAGTGGGGGGATAGTGACGGCTCTGTGATTATATCGAACAGCTGAGAAACCGACCTGATTAGCTGCATCATTTAATACGGCTGGGGGTGAGGTAGTCAACTAGTGTGTCTGGTCTAAAGTTGTTTTTATTTCGATGGCCCCAGAGACGCCCGGGGGTCCCTTGGGTTACGTCATAATGGGGAAACGGGACTGTAAATCAATTTGGTGTTTTGGGTGCCCATTAACAGTTTACTACCCTGTAGCTCGACCAAAGAAAAAACCCGGTCACCCATCGGTATAGAGCCGGTCGAAGTGGGCCACGCCCGGATCGCAAATCTCGGAAACCCTTCACCCCCTACAAAGTCTTCAGCGGGGTTTTTAATCATTTCCCCAACAAGCCTACTTGCCCTGTAGTACGTGCAGGCCTCACCCTCATCACTGACGCAGACCACCAGCCTCGTCATGCTAACAACCACCGCAGTACCGGCCCCAAAATTTTTATTAAACCTTTAAAAACCTATGTAAAGGGGAAGATGCCGGGTGCATCAGGAAAAAAATAGTGCACCCAATATCCAAAGATTTATATAATTACTGTCTCTTTTTCATTGATTTTCGATGTTCAAACATTTGTTACAAGGGAAATTTGTACAAGTAATTCTAATTCGCAATAGGGGCTATCGTACTGGGATCGATGTTTTAATCATGATACGTTTCAACACCACGGCATTTAAAAAGCCAAATGTAAACTAAATACAGGATTGGACATACAAATAGTGTATTTCATAGAATGTAATTTGAGATGCACATATAATTATAAGAATAGAGTGAGTAGTGAATGACTGAGCATAAGAATGAATAAAGCAATGTATAACACATAAGTGCAGAATAGTAATATAATAAAGGTTATAGCGGCCTGAGAGTCATAGCAATGAAACAATAGAATGAATGGTTGAGAATACATTAAGGTGAGAATACGTGGAGTGTAAGGGACAAGGGTGAGCGTAAGCAGGGGTGAGTTTGGTACATCGGATGGAACATTTCCGCATGGGAGGGGATGGGTGAGTGGCATGTGAGGAGAGCGAGGATGAGCATGCCGTGAAAAATCATAAACAATACCGTTTTTACTTGATATCAGTAATCATCAATCTGATGCGCAAACACACGATAGTACTGACTGAGAATTAAAGTTGCGGTAAAACGAGTCAATTACCAAATTTGATAATGAGCGTTTAATATAAAAAGGGATGATCAGCAATGACAGTCTTCTGGGAAACATTTACCTGCAGCAAGACAAATCGAGTCAACTTTGATTTAGACCGAAACATTTTTTTTTTTTCTCGAAGCATTACGGTGTAATGACCCTTGACTCTATTTGATTCATCGAAGCAGTTCATAAGCATGCAAATCAGATCAGTGCTCAGATCCGACTTTCCGTTCTGTCAATAATTACCAGCATTTAAGTAGGTGTAGCAAGTCGTTCGTTTGCCTAGTAGAAGCGATGAAATAGCATTTATTCCACCAGTGTGCACGAAAGCATAGAAAAATAACTTTGTAGTTAATATTACATTACAAGCACAAAAAACAACGCACAGGTCGTTCGTTACCTAAAGTCAGGCAATAAACATGAAATGAAGTTCATGATTATAAGACTTGTAAACAGTGAGACAAAAGAGTGAAAAAAAACTACACGTAAAACATTTTCGTAAAGCAAAAACAGAGAACCGTTTAAATGACTAAGAAAAAATCACGATAAAGGATGAACTATATATAAAAATCGTCAAGAAATTGACACGAAAACTTTATTGCTTTTTAAATGGCAAATTAAGTAAATTTGGTAAAATGACTAAATGCGGGGGAAAACATGCTATTTTGAGAGAGAGGTCATTTTCAAGATATAACAATTATCGGCAAATGTCTTATTGTAATAACAACAAAGCT
>NC_051410.1:28931483-28933082 GCF_015228065.2 Penaeus monodon
TTATGGCTGAAAGCAAACCAGTTATTGAAAACTGAAAGCAGTTTAATAAGAAAATGACTGCACATAAAAACCTTTGAATGTTTCTCTAAACTTAATATGGATTATGACAATAACGTCAGAAACGAATGTGACATTATTGAATATCAATTGTTAAATAGATATATGATGAGATTATCAGCAAGCCACAGATGGGATTGATTTGACCTGACCTAAGTGAGTTCAGTATTACGTGAACCACTTCTTCTTAATGGAAAAAAGTATAACAATTGCATACGAAAACCAAATTTAAAAAGGTATACAAGTAAGGATAGGATATATAGATATAATTTTAAAAATTTGAATGTTTAGAATTTAAACCCCATAGGGGGAAATACTTTTTTATATAAATGTTATTCCTAAAAGAATCACTTGTATGAATATCTAACCTTGATACTAAATTGAATATACATACAAATGCAAAAGCTATCTATAAAAAGGAGGGATATGGAGCGTTATCGGTATCCGTTTTCGATGCCGCATTAGGCACCGAAATTTGATTTCTGAGATCCAGAGGCCAGACCGTTTAGGGCGTACAGAAACTGGGCCTTTTAGGACTGTACTATGTTAATAACAGGGATAATACTACTATATGAAAGTAATATATAAATATATTTCCTATTACTATCCTTTTATACTTAATATGTTCAGAATTATTAAAACACGGTGTAGATATATACTTCTTTGCTAGCCACATAATTCAAATAATCCAAATATTGCATTTTTGTTCATATAACTCGAGGTCATTCCTCTTCACAATGTTCGCAATAAAGTCATGTTTACACTGATACATTCCTAGAAAGGTAACTTTAATCAAACGACAAGATTATAATGTAAAATGTTACTGTGCAGAATTAATACAATTTTCATACCTCGTTTTTGGTAAACGTGAGAAACAACTGAAAGAGAAATATTAAAAGTGTTAGAATTAATCCGAGTGCTTACAGATGCTGACCCCAAGAGCAATGAGAAGTTCGTCAGACCCTAAGATGTCTTGAGGGTGTCGTTTAATGAGCTTCCATATACGCGTTTATGTCCACTTGAATTTGGCGAGTCTGATCCTGGCTGTCTTGCCTCAAGAAATGTGGAGTCCGCCAAATAAAGGCTATCCTCTTCTCCCCTGTTCTGTCTCATATTTCATGTATATTTGGAGCAAAGAATAAAACAAAATGGAACGTTGGAAAAAGGGCACTCTCATTTTATGTTTGTATTTGGGTTCTCAGAATAACATGTGAAAATAAAAAAAGTAATCGTTAAAATAGGTATTTATAGAATGTACAACAATTAAACAGAAATCATAATCACCATTGCAAGGGCAAACAATCAATAAATTTTACGGAAAACTATGATTGAGTTATACATGAATCCTTTAAAAAGCGTATCAATGAAAAAAGAAAAAATATAAAGCGTAGAAAATTAAATTCCAATCTAGAGATGTTTTTTCTCATCAATCTTACCCTCAAGTCCTTTCTCTTGCTTGATGCCTAAAATGTTGTGTACACTGTATATATGAATACCTGTGTAGACCGCAAGGAGCTCCTTGCGGTCTACACTTCCGGAGAT
>NC_051410.1:28943285-28943838 GCF_015228065.2 Penaeus monodon
AAAATGCTTAACAAATGGAAAGAAAAAAAAATTAGAAAAGACCCCCTGCTTTTTTGTGAAAAAGCAAGTCGGCAGGCACAAGGTTTGTTGTTCACTCAGTTGTTAGTCTTATGAAGTATTTACATGCCACAGCTATGTAATTAGTCAGTAACTAATGAACTATACCCCTGCCAAAACAAGCTTCAAACAAATCAACACTTTTTAAAGCTCTTCCCTTTATGGTTGTGCTTCGGGGGACAAGACCAAATGTCTTCACACCACTCGGCAACAGTGTCACCACAAGGGAAGGACATCACACTTCTAAATTTTAGATTTCCAAGTAGACAAATTTCCCCTAGATTCATTTTACATTATTTGTTTCCATGAAAGAATATAAAGACTACACTATCAGCCCAAAAACTTTTGTCCCATGTGAAGAGATCATAAACCATTAAATGAAATAATTGATATAAGGGGCATATACCACACACACTTACATATGTATATATAATTATATGCATATATTTCGAAATGCTTAAAGTAGGTGTGTGTAATTGTAAATATACACAAGCGT
>NC_051410.1:28943869-28944085 GCF_015228065.2 Penaeus monodon
CGGTACAATTCCTCACATATCTTTGCATTCTCGTAGTATATATCTCTTCTCAAAATGAGTAGCCAAAGCCTTAAGAAACTATTTTAAAAAGTGTCATTTTGGGTCGAAGTTGACAAGAACTAAGCTACACCATCCATTAATTTTAAATCGTTTAAAATGCAAACAGACAAGGTCACCTTTATTGTTTCGTGTTCGTGCTTATGTTTGCCCTCACGC
>NC_051410.1:28944105-28944281 GCF_015228065.2 Penaeus monodon
TCCTATGTTAGTACATGTGTAGACGTTTTTTCACGCTTTTCTCTTTGGTTGTGTGGACAAAATTAGAATTATATGTTAAATCTTGTAGTATCAAACATTCCAAAGGCTGAGTAATTCCCTGCTTCAAACATTATGTACTCACAAGCATTTCCTGTCGAAGATTTTCTTGTATATAG
>NC_051410.1:28946150-28946297 GCF_015228065.2 Penaeus monodon
AAGGCATAGTTCTGGGTTGTGGGCTTGTGTTGCCATATGACGAGCTTATTACAATATTTGAAGACCGCGACTAATGAACCATATATTTGAATTGGCAAATGCTTCACCCATGATTGTTGTGTTACCATATGGGCCAAATCACCAAAA
>NC_051410.1:28947032-28947356 GCF_015228065.2 Penaeus monodon
ATAAGTATAAAGATTATAGCCTAACTTCCCTATGGCCTGTGAAGACTTAGTACAGTGTTCTTAAACGAAATACCTTCACCAAAACGTACGGCCGAGGGTCTGGTTCTTTAAATGGCCGAGGTGGAAACTCTAAAACAAGAAACCGCCGGTCCAATTTTGAACCCCATCGTGATTTAATAGGTTTGTCTGCATGATGGATGGCCTGGCGGGGTTGCGTCATCTCGGTGGTGGAGGGAGAGCAACCAGCGGGCTGGGCCGTCCGCCGAATATTGCTTATGCTTCGTTCGAAATGTGGTAATACTTGTATAGATTTACAGAAGAATG
>NC_051410.1:28947556-28949618 GCF_015228065.2 Penaeus monodon
AAGAGGAATTAATTGTTATGTAGAAATAAATTATCAAAAATATAAAATGAAACAGAGAACCAGATTCTACAATCAATTGAGCTTACTTTCCACATGCTGTGGACATACATGGAGAAAAGTGATCCACTCATTGATGGTTTGAAGTTGGTGCGTAGTGGAGGCATAGTGGCGGCTCTGTGATTATATCGAACAGCTGAGAAACCGACCTGATTAGCTGTATCATTTAATACGGCTGGGGGTTGAGGTTGTCAACTAGTGTGTCTGGTCTTAAGTTGTTTTTATTTCGAGTGGACCCAGAGACGTCCAGGGTCCCTTGGCGTTACGTCATACTGAGGAACAGGACTGTCAATCATATTCTGGCTGCTTTGGGATGCCCATTAACAGATTACTATCCTGTAGCCTCGACCAGAAGAAAACCCGGTCACCCATCAGTATGGAGCCAGGTCAGAAGTAGGCCACGCCCTGGATCGCTAATCTTCAACCAGCCTACTTGTCCTGCAGTACGTGCAGGCCTCACCCTCATCACTGACGGAGACCAGCAGCCACGTCATGCTAACAACCACCGCAGTACCTACGAGTCTCAAATCTTTATTAAACCTTTAATAACCTATGTCAAGGGAAGATGCCGGGTGCATCAGGAACAGATAGTGCATCCAATATACAAATGACTTATCATAATTACATGTCCTCTACTTTTCATTTGATTTTAGTATGTGTCTAACATTTGTTACAACTGGTAATTTGATACTAAGTAATTCATAATTCGCAATACGGCTATCGTACTCGGGATCGACTGTTATTAATCATGCATACCTGCTTACAACACCCTACGGCATTTCAAAGCCTAATGTAAGACTAAAATACAGGATTGGCGGAAATGTATCTCTACATACAAATAGTGTATTTCATAGAATGTAATTTGAGATGCACATATAATTACAAGAATAGAGTGAGTAGTGAATGACTGAGCATACGAATGAATAAAGCAATGTATAACACATAAGTGCAGAATAATAATATAATAAAGGTTATAGCGGCCTGAGAGTCATAGCAATGAAACAATAGAATGAATGGTTGAGAGTACATAAAGGTGAGAATACGTGGAGTGTAAGGGACAAGGGTGAGCGTAAGTAGGGGTGAGTTTGGTACATCGGATGGAACATTTCCGCATGGGAGGGGATGGGTGAGTGGCATGTGAGGAGAGCGAGGATGAGCATGCCGTGAAAATCCATAAATAATACCGTTTTTACTTGATATCAGCAATCAGCAATCTGATGCGCAAACACACGATAGTACTGAATGAGAATTAAAGTTGCGGTAAAACGAGTCAATTACCAAATTTGATAATGAGCGTTTAATATAAAAAGGGATGATCAGCAATGACAGTCTTCTGGGAAACATTTACCTGCAGCAAGACAAATCGAGTCAACTTTGATTTAGACCGAAACATCTTTTTTTTCTCGAAGCATTACGGTGTAATGACCCTTGGCTCTATTTGACTCATCGAAGCAGTTCATAAGCATGCAAATCAGATCAGTGCTCAGATCCGACTTTCCGTTCTGTCAATAATTACCAGCATTTAAGTAGGCGTAGCAAGTCGTTCGTTTGCCTAGTAGAAGCGATAAAATAGCATTTATTCCACCAGTGTGCACGAAAGCATAGAAAAATAACTTGTAGTTAATATTATATTACAAGCACAAAAAACAACGCACAGGTCGTTACCTAAAGTCAGGCCATAAACATGAAATGAAGTTCATGATTATAAGACTTGTAAACAGTGAGACAAAAGAGTGAAAAAAAAACGACACGTAAAACATTTTCGTAAAGCAAGAAACAGAGAGCCGTTTAAATGGCTAAGAAAAAATCCCGGTAAAGGATGAACTATATATAAAAATCGTCAAGAAATTGACACTGATGAACATTATTGCTTCTTTAAGTGGCGAATTCAAGTGAATTGGTAAAATGACTAAATGGCGGAGGAATAACATGCTACTTGAGAGAGAGGTCATTTTCAAGATATAACAATTATCGGCAAATGTCTTATTGTAATAACAACAAAGCT
>NC_051410.1:28949656-28951379 GCF_015228065.2 Penaeus monodon
TTATGGCTGAAAGCAAACCAGTTATTGAAATCTGAAAGCAGTTTAATAAGAAAATGACTGTCACATGAACACTTATGAATGTTTCTCTAAACTTAATATGGATTATGACAATAACGTCAGAAACGAATGTGACATTATCGAATATCAATTGTTAAATAGATATATGATGAGATTATCAGCAAGCCACAGATGGGATTGATTTGACCTGACCTAAGTGAGTTCAGTATTACGTGAACCACTTCTTCTTAATGGAAAAAAGTATAACAATTGCATACGTAAACCGAAGTTAAGAAGGATGTACAAGTAAGGATATGGATATATAGATATAAATAAAACCTTGAATGTTCTAGAATTAACACCATGATGTGGAAATACTATTATATAAATGTTATTCCTAAAAGAATCACTTGTATTAATATCTAACCTTGATACTAAATTAAATATACATACAAATGCAAAAGCTATCTATAAAAAGGGGGGGTATGGAGCGTTATCGGTATCCGTTTTTTGTCATCATTTTGATGGTGCACAATAAGAACAGTAAGGCAGCCAAGAGCTAAAGTGTTTTGAAGATCCGGCCGCATTAAGCACCGAAAATTTGATTTCTGAGATCCAGAGGCCAGACCGTTTAGGCGTAGCAGAAACTAGGCCTTTAGGACCTGTACTATGTATAATAAGCATGGGTAATACATACACATACTGAAAGTAATATATATAATATATTTCCTATTACTATCCTTTTATACTTAATATGTTCAGAATTATTAAAACACGGCGTAGATATATACTTCTTCGCTAGCCACATAAGTAAAAAAAAATCCAAATATTGCATTTTTGTTCATATAGCTCGAGGTCATTCCTCTTCACAATGCTCGCAATAAAGTCATGTTTACATTGATACATTCCTAGAAAGGTAACTTTAATCAAACGACTTTCATTCGTGATATTTGCTTCAACAAGATTATAATGTAAAATGTTACTGTGCAGAATTAATACAATTTTCATACCGCGTTTTTGGTAAACGTGAGAAACAACTGAAGGAGATATATTAAAAGTGTTAGAATTAATCCGAGTGCTTACAAATGCTGACCCCAAGAGCAAGGAGAAGTACGTCAGACCCTAAGATGTCTTGAGAGTGTCGTTTAATGAGCTTCCCTATATGCGTTTATGTCCATTTGAATTTGGCGAGTCTGATCCTGGCTGTCTTGCCTCAAGAAATGTGGGGTCCGCCAAGCAAAGGCTATCCTCTTCTCCCGTGTTCTCCATATTTCATGTATATTTGGAGCAAAGAATAAAACAAAATGGAACGTTGGAAAAAGGGCACTCTCATTTTATGTTTGTATTTGGATTCTCCGAATAAGATGTGAAAATAAAAAAGTAATCGTTAAAATAGGTATTTATAGAATGTACAACAATTAAACGAAAAAGTAATGCCCCATTTTGACAGAAATCATAATCACCATTGCAAGGGCAAACAATCAATAAATTTTACGGTAAACTATGATTGAGTTATACATGAATCCTTAATAAGCGATATGCAATACAACAGAAAACTATAAAGCATAGAAGGTTAAATTGCCAATTCTAGAGATGATTTTTTTCTCATCAATCTTACCCTCAACGTCCTTTCTCTTGCTTGATGCCCAAAAAGTATGTGTACACTGTATATATGAATACCTGTGTAGACCGCAAGGAGCTCCTTGTGGTCTACACTTCCGGAGAT
>NC_051410.1:28951993-28952385 GCF_015228065.2 Penaeus monodon
TATTGTATTTGGATTCTCCGAATAAGATGTGAAAATAAAAAAGTAATCGTTAAAATAGGTATTTATAGAATGTACAACAATTAAACGAAAAAGTAATGCCCCATTTTGACAGAAAAATCATAATCACCATTGCAAGGGCAAACAATCAATAAATTTTACGGTAAACTATGATTGAGTTATACATGAATCCTTAATAAGCGATATGCAATACAACAGAAAACTATAAAGCGTAGAAGGTTAAATTGCCAATTCTAGAGATGATTTTTTTCTCATCAATCTTACCCTCAACGTCCTTTCTCTTGCTTGATGCCCAAAAAGGTATGTGTCCACTGTTATATAATGATACCTGTGTAGACCGCAAGGAGCTCCTTGTGGTCTACACTTCCGGAGAT
>NC_051410.1:28956455-28957355 GCF_015228065.2 Penaeus monodon
GGGGGGGGGGGGAAATTGCGTTAATAGTACACAAAAGTTTATACCAGTTGCTAGTAAATGTTATTTCAACATCTTTTGAGTCTACGCGTCTATACGAGGCAAAGTTAACAAACCTGAGACGTCGAAATGTTCGCTGCAGTGTTGTATAAACATTACAATGTAGGTGTTCTGCAAGACATATATCATCCATAAGTTAATATACTAGAAAATAAGGGAGTAAGGTATTCTAAAGAGATATTATAGTAATATCTAAGTTTGTACGATAATCAAGTAACTAAAATGCAACTGAATTTACAATATTTTATTACTCTTACTATAACATGACATACACTTTAAGTCTTTGGCTGAACTATTAGCATACTTCCTCCCCTTGCTTTAGATTCCAGGAACACAATTTTTCGGAAGGAAATTCAAAGAATAACAAATAAGGTTGCACAATAAGTTAGGATTCATGTTGCCACCGTGCAATCGAAGACTATTTTTTCATTCTTCTCATAAAGCTAAAGCATATATTGACTCCTAAACCCAATCTAAACAGGCCCATTAATATATATTCTTCCTAATTATACAAGGCCTATTTTTCATCTCTTAAGAATAAAATCAATATTGTCTCTTAATCCAAACCTTGCATTGACTTCCTCTTGATCAAGTTTCGATCGATCAAACTACGGACCGAGCTGTCTGAACTTGTCTCAACATGATTCAAGTTGGCGCTACCTCTCTGAAGCTGATCTCTGCTATAAAGGGTATTTTCATATATGGCTAACATGCAATACTTCAGCGATTTCAGTTACTTCTATTTGGTTGCGATACTATTCATGTCCGGATACTTGGTCTGTAATTTAATTATCGTTTGTCTGTCATTCTAAATGGTACAAAAATTACGGGACACTATATTGC
>NC_051410.1:28957577-28958091 GCF_015228065.2 Penaeus monodon
AGAAAAAAGAATGTGCATGTGGAGGTAAGTGACATAGCTTCGTAATTGCACATTACTTCCATTTCTGATATTAATTTTATACTCTCAGTTTCACAGCCACCTAAAAGCTCATATTCAACCCGGTACAAACACAAGGCAAACGGAGTAAAAGCTATCGAAACCAATCTTAATAGGACACAGATTCATCGGAACGTTTGTTATGGATTCGATTTTGAATTTGGCGTGCATGGTGTTTAACATGCACGACTGTTCTGTAACAGAAAGTAATACCTTTGTTTACCTTTTGATTTTAATGGAACACACATATACCGGTAAATAAAAGGATGACAATATATTTCCGGATTTCTAACAAAATGATGACAAGCCTCCGTTAATGTCTCAATGATATTGATGCATTGATACATAAGATATATATCTAAATTGATAATGCTATATAAATTATATGAGATTCACTGATTTTCTGTTTATAAAATAATCTTGATACGTTAAAAAATCTACATCCCTACAACATCCC
>NC_051410.1:28958299-28958444 GCF_015228065.2 Penaeus monodon
ACTGATGACTTGACACCAATATCGAAATATCGGAAAACGGACAATCGCATTGTTTGAATAGACAGAAATAAATGTATCTTGTTAAAGTATCAAACCAAAATCCCTCATTTAACTTTATTGGAACATTGCAGACTGCTGCTGCTCA
>NC_051410.1:28958923-28959759 GCF_015228065.2 Penaeus monodon
ATTTAGAATGACGGACAAACGATAATTAAATTACAGACCAAGTATCCGGACATGAATAGTATCACAACCAAATAGAAGTAACTGTAATCGCTGAAGTATTGCATGTTAGCCATATATGAAAATACCCTTTATAGCAGAGATCAGCTTCAGAGAGGTAGCGCCAACTTGAATCATGTTGAGACAAGTTCAGACAGCTCGGTCCGTAGTTTGATCGATCGAAACTTGATCAAGAGGAAGTCAATGCAAGGTTTGGATTAAGAGACAATATTAATTTCATTTTTAAGAGATGAAAAATAGGTCTTGTATAATTAGGAAGAATATATATTAATGGGCCTGTTTAGATTGGGTTTAGGAGTCAATATATGCTTTAGCTTTATGAGAAGAATGAAAAAATAGTCTTCGATTGCACGGTGGCAACACTGAATCCTACTATTGTGCAACCTTATTTGTTATTCTTTGAATTTCCTTCCGAAAAATTGTGTTCCTGGAATCTAAAGCAAGGGGAGGAAGTATGCTAATAGTTCAGCCAAAGACTTAAAGTGTATGTCATGTTATAGTAAGAGTAATAAAATATTGTAAATTCAGTTGCATTTTAGTTACTTGATTATCGTACAAACTTAGATATTACTATAATATCTCTTTAGAATACCTTACTCCCTTATTTTCTAGTATATTAACTTATGGATGATATATGTCTTGCAGAACACCTACATTGTAATGTTTATACAACACTGCAGCGAACATTTCGACGTCTCAGGTTTGTTAACTTTGCCTCGTATAGACGCGTAGACTCAAAAGATGTTGAAATAACATTTACTAGCAACGGGTATAAACTT
>NC_051410.1:28960129-28961031 GCF_015228065.2 Penaeus monodon
GAACTGAGTCATTTAAATTTCAAAGTGACTTTCAGAAAAAAAGAAAACCATGGAATTAAAAGCATAAATAAAAACGACTTTCTTAAACCCCCGAAAAAACGGTAGGTTTAGCCAAGGTCTTGCCAGAGGCTTGCACAAGGAGCCCGAGCGGCAGAGAAATATCAATTTATCATTTTACAATAACACATAATTCATACAGAGTAGGTTGCAATTAAACTTACACAAAACAATAACATAGCACCATTGGTTCTCATAATATCATATCACATATTAATACAATGAACTTTATAAACAAAATCACTAATTTGCTGCTCATTTAGCAGAGAAGTACCATAGAAATGTATACTTACATAAATGACTGGTCAAGGTAACATTTCGTGCTGAAATCACCGAATTGTTAAAGCCCAATACTTTTCATCCAATTCTAAGGGCGCCGCGTTTAGCCTTGAACGACTTTGAACATTAAAACGAGCGAAAGCAAAATCTTCGATCTCGTGTTTAACCTTCACCCAGAGTAAACATTATCTTTAGGCTTCAAGTGACACGTTATGTTATTCAAAAGTTTACCAAATCATTACTTTCACAAGACTGTTTATCTACCAGATGATTTCAAGAGCATAATAAGAAACTGATAATTAAAACACCTAAAATCATTAACATGATTATTACCCATGGTTCAACTTGCTTCAACAGGAATAATGTTAAGTAATATTCACTCAGTCTGCCAGGAGCTAATAACTGTAATGAAATGAAACAAGAATTACCAATATAAAGCTGAAACTGCATAAAAGAAGTAATTACATACTATTATGCCAGGAATGGCACAAATAAATATTTGTAAAGGAATTCAAGCTTCATTATGTACAATATTATAAAAACAATAAGTCTACAGTCTACTGTAG
>NC_051410.1:28961072-28961219 GCF_015228065.2 Penaeus monodon
CTTAGAAAGATTTACATAAACGCTTTTAGGTAATATGCATTCAAAGACATTAACTAATCATCCCCAAACAAACATAAAGCACTCATATGCTAATTCAAAACTACACAAACACTGACAATTTAATTTATAAATCCCCAACAAAAGCAC
>NC_051410.1:28961269-28962006 GCF_015228065.2 Penaeus monodon
AATTCAGCCTTTCTGTTGGCAAGTCGGCAGGCACAAGGTTTGCTGTTCACTCAGTTGTTAGTCTTATGAAGTATTTACATGCCACAACTATGTAATTAGTCAGTAACTAATGAACTATACCCCTGCCAAAACAAGCTTCAAACAATCAACACTTTGTAATTAAAAGCTCGTGTGTCCCATTATTTCGAGTTGTGCTTCGGGGGACAAGACCAACTGTCTCACACCATCTGGCACACGTGTCACCAACAGGAAGGACATCACACTTCTAATTTTAGATTTCCAAATAGACAAATTTCCCCTAGATTCAGTTTACATTATTTGTTTCCATGAAAGAATATAAATACTACACTATCAGCCCAAAAACTTTTGTCCCATGTGAAGAGATCATAAACCATTAAATGAAATAATTGATATAAGGGGACTATACCCACACACTTACATAGTAATATATAATTATATGCATATATTTCGAAATGCTTAAAGTAGGTGTGTGTAATTGTAAATATACACAAGAAAGACGGTACAATTCCTCACATATCTTTGCATTCTCGTAGTATATATCTCTTCTCAAAATGAGTAGCCAAAGCCTTAAGAAACTATTTTATAAAAGTGTCATTTGGGTCGAAGTGACAAGAACTCAGCACACCATCCATTAATTTTAAATCGTTTTTAAAATTGCAAACAGACAAGGTCACCTTTATTGTTTTCGTTGTGCGTGCTTATGTTTGCTCTCTCGC
>NC_051410.1:28962026-28962238 GCF_015228065.2 Penaeus monodon
TCCTATGTTAGTACATGTGTAGACGTTTTTTCACGCTTTTCTCTTTGGTTGTGTGGACAAAATTAGAATTATGTGTTAAATCTTGTAGTATCAAACATTCCAAAGGCTGAGTAATTCCCTGCTTCAAACATTTATGTACTCACAAGCATTTCACTGTCGAAAAAGATTTTCTTGATATAGTTTGCTTCATGAAATGATTTCCCTGGAATATA
>NC_051410.1:28964111-28964215 GCF_015228065.2 Penaeus monodon
GGCATAATTCTGGGTTGTGGGCTTGTGTTGCCATATGACGAGCTTATTACAATATTTGAAGACCGCGACTAATGAACCATATATTTGAATTGGCAAATGCTTCA
>NC_051410.1:28964425-28964693 GCF_015228065.2 Penaeus monodon
AGCCTCAAGGTGAGAGAATGCAAATGGTTGAAATTATAAGTCTATATTATTTTCCTTTTTAAACAACACACTGATATTGAAAAACAAACATAAATCATTATAAAGGAATTTATTCTAACATACTCCGAGAGGGTTACACAGAAATAAACATGAAAAATAACGTTGGTAAACATGGTCGCTCACATTTGTCATACAGCGACATCTGATAACTCAGAAGATGAAATGGTGAATACTGGATTTCGACTGTTCCATATTTAAAAACAGCTAT
>NC_051410.1:28964817-28965005 GCF_015228065.2 Penaeus monodon
TTTCAACTGCGCTGCCCTTTACTCTTTCCTGTATGTGTTTTACTTAGACATTATTCTATTGGTTTTCACTTTGTATGCGAATAATCAAATTCATGTTTTGCTAATTTTTTTACGACTCTAGCACATACATAATAAAATGTCACTGTATCGTAAACCCTATATACGTAGTATTAGATTTTTTCTGACTA
>NC_051410.1:28965206-28966125 GCF_015228065.2 Penaeus monodon
CATCTTCCTCTGGATCGTGCTCCTTCTCTAGGTGTCTACTTTGTCACACGGATAGTCCACCTGTTGTCTTGGGTCTTACGATTCGTACTGCCCATCGACGCTTGTTTTTAAGGACTGTGGGGATGATGTCGTCTACTCCAGTCTGTTACCGGATCCCGACGTTGCGTTTCTGGTCTCTTAGTGTTATACTTAGTATGATGCGTTCCATTTTACACTACCATTCGCAGTAGCACCATTGGGGTGTTGTTTAGAGCCCAGGTCTTGCTGGCGTAGGTCATCACTGGAATTATGTATTCGTTATGCACTTTTCTTTTGATCTTCATGCTTGCCTTTCTACTTCTCATGATGTTATCTACCTTGGCCGAAGGCTGTCCATCCCAATGCAATGCTTCGCTTAATTTCTGGGAATATTTTCCCCCACCCACGATGTCTTTCTGCCTTGGTAGACGTAGCTATCTACCTCTTCGATGTTCTTGTTATCGACGGTGATTGCAAATTGGTGATTGCAAATTTTGTCAAGTGGTCGTTGAACTTCACCTTTGCCTTTCCCAAGTTCATATTCATTAGACCAACTGGAGCGCTGTGGGAGTCGGTGAATCTGCTCTTTAGCTTCTGTATTGTCTTAGATACTAAGATAATCTCATCGGCGTAGAGCAGGTGGTTAAGGCGCTCACTATCGATGTTAATCCCTCTGTCTTACACACAATCTTGTCGATGACACTGTCTTGCAGGCATGCCGTTGTCGCCTTTCCTCGCTCCTCTCTGCAGCGCGATCTTATCTCTGCCTCGGTGAAGCCTTAAGATGGCAGTTGCTCCATCATAGAGGTAACGTATGAGGCCGACTCCATGGTTTTCTAGCGCCATGAAGAGTGGCTAAAACTCGATTACGTTAAAGACCTTCTCATAAACGACGAAAGCT
>NC_051410.1:28966375-28967125 GCF_015228065.2 Penaeus monodon
AAGGAATTTGCATACAATAAACATTAAATTGTCCATCAGTTCTGTATTATTTTGTTCTGATTCATACAGGGCATATTGCTGTTGAAATCGAAATCGAAAATTATGTTATTTCAAAAATATACTTTTCAGACGATTTTACATAACACTCACTCAGTTGTTGAAACACAAGTAAGAACGAACCTATTCAAATATATTTATACAATACAAATTTGTTTTTGTTTACAAATGATAGACCCCTTGAAATAGAATTTTAGACCAATATGTAAAGTTTGAACAAAACTGATATATAGTTCTACTTCGAAGTTTTATATGACATAGTTCACTGCATTTCGTTTAATTCTATTTTCTAAATAATTCCTAAATAATTCGTCGAATTTTAGAAACCAGAACTATTAACCGCCTAGACGACAAAAAAAAAGTTTTCAATGAGTTTCAAGAGCTTTCACAAGCGTCTTAGAGAATGGAACTACCCTTAGAAGGACTTACAGCCGAGACCTAATCGAAGGAGCGAAGGGAAGCCGATGAAGAGGCAGCCTGGAGTGAGCCGCGTGTGTGGGAGAGAGAAAAGGCCAATACCTACAGCCGAACTATGGAGCCTTTTGCCGCCATGTTGCAGACGGATATCCGAGAACCGAGGGATATTCGGTGGATATTTTTTAAGCGAGTGGATATCGATTGTTAAGACATCATTCAGTATCTGAAATGGAGTTTAGGGGTTTGGGTTGGTGGGTTACTCGTGCTTTTTTACAC
>NC_051410.1:28970044-28970375 GCF_015228065.2 Penaeus monodon
CCTTTCGCTTTACCAAGATTATCACTGTGCTCTCTTCAATATTTCTCTGTTTCATTTATCCCTTCGTAGTGATAATTGAGGGAAGGCTAAAATGAAGATTATGACAGTCGCTCTTAAACACGTTAAATGTTTACCTCCCCAACTTTGAGCAAATTTTACCTAGTAAAGATTCGACTGCATTAAGGCTGTAACGGTTTATCCATTGGCATCAGAAATAAACCAAATGAATAAAGTGTACTGCAAATATCGGAAGATTTCTGTAATGTAGTATAGTAGAGTTTCGCTTTGGCATGTTATTACTACATTTGTGCTTTATTTAATTGCGCTTTTG
>NC_051410.1:28971876-28972221 GCF_015228065.2 Penaeus monodon
CGGAGTGTGTTCCTCTTCGCTTTACAAAGATTCTCACTGTGCTATCTTCCACTATTTCTCTGTTCAGTATCTCTTCGTAGTGATATGTAGGGTAAGGCTAAATTGAAGATTGTACTGACAGTCGCTCTTAAACACGTAAAGTTTACCTCCCAACTTTGAGCAAATTTGACATAGTAAAGATTCGAAGCACTGAAGCGCTGTTGAACGTGTATCATTGCATCAGAAATAAAACCAAAGAATAAAGTGATATGCAAAAATATCGGAGAGAGAGATTCTGTAATGTAGTATAGTAGAGTTTCGCTTTTGGGCGTATTACTACATTGTGCTTTATTAATTTTCGCTTTG
>NC_051410.1:28975164-28975752 GCF_015228065.2 Penaeus monodon
CTATTCTTCTAGCGAGCGTCGTGAGAGCAAGTAGCCGAGTGTGCTAATATTTTTTTTTTTTTTTTGGGCCATAGTTATGTTTGTTATAGCATGCATGAAGTTAATTTGGGTGCAAATTTTTTCTTAACGTAATGATTAAGAATACATACATTTTGATTACGCAAAATAACATTAAGTATTTTATCTAAAATACTGACGCAACAGGTGGTGTGTCAACGGACGTACGTTCAGATAACAGTTGACCATAATCTCACGAAAATAATTCTCGTTGTATTGTCTGCTGAAAACTGGGGTGGAAAACGCCTTAATGTGACCCGGAATTTACCTTACAGGCTACAGCAGACAAAAATAACATTAACGCCGAGTTGTAACAAATAGATTAGTAAAAGAACAACTTAATTATAAATATGTTTCGCTATGAATAGCTATAGACTGGAATAAGAATACGAAGTCAGTCCAGTTTAATCGTAATACATTAAATTTAGACATCTTCATACATAATACATCAAATGACAAATCATCAGTACTTTGTGTACCCATCATTACCATTACCGAACAATCCTCGCAGTATGTATAGGACCTTTATCT
>NC_051410.1:28978363-28978428 GCF_015228065.2 Penaeus monodon
CATAAATATATTTTTAAATTTTTACTTCCTTTTTACTTTCGCTTTCCCCAAGTTTTTCTTGGGCT
>NC_051410.1:28978652-28979052 GCF_015228065.2 Penaeus monodon
TTTCCCTTTTGGTTTTTCCCCAAGTTTTCTCGCTGTGCTCTCCCCTTCCCCAATATTTTTTTCCAGTTTCTTTATCTCTTTTACTATATGTAGGAAAGGCAAAAATTAAAGATTTACGGGCCCCAGTCGCTCTAAAAACACGTAAATTTTTTCCCTTTCCCAAAACTTGGGCAAATTTTACATTAGTAAAGTTTTCGAAGCTTAAGCGCTGTAATGTTTATCCATTGGCATGAGAATAAAAAAAATGAAAAAATGATACGGGCAAATATCGGATGGGATTTCTGTAATGTAGTATAGTAGAGTTTCCCCCGTTTTGGGGTTTACTAGATTTTGTGCTTTAAATTTTAAAATTTTTCTTTTCCTTTTTAAACCAAATGCACTTTCCTCACTCCTTTTGGGT
>NC_051410.1:28980816-28980929 GCF_015228065.2 Penaeus monodon
AGATGGCATAATTTTAAATAAAATTTTTAATAATTATTAAATAAAATTAATAATAAATATATATATCTAATAATATTATTTTGTTAGAAAATATATTTAAAAAATTTTAAATT
>NC_051410.1:28982291-28982772 GCF_015228065.2 Penaeus monodon
TAATATGGTGCAATTATATTCTTACATAATTGATAAGAATAATATTTTGATTACCAAATATACATAAAGTATTATATCTAAAACTACTGACGACATGTGGTGTGTCAACGGACGGTACCGTTCAGAGAACAGTTGACAATAATCTCACGAAAATATATTCTCGTTGTATTGTCTGCTGAAAACTGGGGTGGAAAACGCTCATGTGACCCGGCATTTTACATTACAGGTCTACAGGCAGACAAAATAACATAACGCCCGATGTAACAAAAAGATTTGTAAAAGAACCACTTAATTATAAATATGTTTCGCTATGGATAACTATAGATTGGGATAAGAAAACAAAGTCAGCCCAGTTTAACCGTAATACATTAAATTTAGACATTTTCATACATAATACATCAAATGACAAAGCATCAGTACTTTGTGTACCCATCATTACCATTACCGAACAATCCTCGCAGTATGTATAGGACCTTTATCT
>NC_051410.1:28984978-28985352 GCF_015228065.2 Penaeus monodon
CAATATAAGGAGGAATCAGTTTACGGCCAATGCAAACAATTTATCTAACCCTAATTTGTCAGAAAAGTGAAGATCGATGAAGACTTTCCCGAATTATTTTCAAGATTATTCCTTCATATGTATATGCGAAAATAAGTTATGATGACTGACATTAGCCGGAAAATCTCGTTCGCTATAATTGGTGAGTTTCTGCATACATTCTCAACCATAATTTCTTCGAACCTTCAACCATAATCCCAGCTTGCCACGGGTCAAGATGTCTCCTCATGGGCGGTCCAGGTGGATATCTCCGAAGGCGTAACAGAAGTAACTGGTAGTGAAAAAATGATGATTATAAACTGGCTTTGGTCAGCTTCTTATTGTGGTCTTGGGAC
>NC_051410.1:28985371-28985504 GCF_015228065.2 Penaeus monodon
CAATGATGTCTAAATGCAAAGGGTAAAACAAAGAATAGAGAGAGAAAAATAGCGATTAATGATTTAAATACTTTTTTGGCTGTTCCGTTAATGCATATCATATCAGCATCATTAAATAAGATAATACGAAAAC
>NC_051410.1:28985664-28986428 GCF_015228065.2 Penaeus monodon
ACTTTAATTTTTTTACTTAGCATTCGGCCAAAACATGAAACACCAGTGTTTATTTCTGCAATTAGCATAAAAACCTCACAAAATGTTTAGTATTGATAAGCCATATTTTCATTTCCCTTGTCGTCAGATTCAAGTGGGATGGCTGAAAAAGGGGCGTAGGGTCCAAGCGAGTGTCCTCTCTCTCCTTCTTTTCCAATTTGTGCCCTCACTGAACTGTTCTGGACATGCAACACGTAAGAATATGGCAGAAAAGATTGGAAAGATAAAATCCCAATAACCTATTGTTTTTCTGTTCTATTTTTCTCTCTTCTATTCAGAAATGAATATTTTAAGAACGAAAGAAACGTATTACTTGCTCCAAGATACGTCTCCTAATCTATCACGTTCAAAGCCTTTGCTTTCTTCGCGAGAAATGAGACGACGAGCGCGACCTGCACGTTTAAAAGCCTTCGAGAATGGGGCATGCACATCCTCGCAGACGCATCCTTTCTCCTCGAGCTCTCCCGTCCCCACCCAGGGTCCGCTCCTTCCGCCAGTACACATCAATAGACAGGTTACAAGGCCAATACCGAGGAACTTGGACTCGCGTCAACTGAAACAAAGAATATCTGACGTGCATTATTCTTCCAGTTTCTCCCCGCGGAATGTGAGACTCTTTTGTCCCAGGATCTCTAAGAAAGGAGTGAGTACGTTCATGCGTGAGTCAGTAGTACCACGCAGTCTTTAGAGCACGGAAAGATGGCGCTGCCTAGGGTGTTAGTCTC
>NC_051410.1:28986741-28987019 GCF_015228065.2 Penaeus monodon
TGGCTGGAGAAAGATGGAGTACAACAGTAAGGAAGCTTAGCGTAAGTTGCTGTAAAGAAGTGGTTGACGAGTTCATTTGTCTTCACAGCTTTATTGGTGGAGAGAGCATACAGCTAGCGGGAAGAGGTTCTGTCCGTTCAGGGTGCTATGGCCTGTCAGTTTGTCTGTCAATCGCAGGCATCGCGTTTTATACCAGGCTAATGCCAACAAACACAGTAACGTGTAACAAACAAAGTAGCACAAAGATAAATAAGGACCACAACAAACGGACCATCGAT
>NC_051410.1:28987370-28987536 GCF_015228065.2 Penaeus monodon
TCTGTAACTCACCACACAGCACAATAATTACTACAATCATATTCAAATTTTTCTTTTGTTTAGTGTTGCCTTGTTTAATTTCAGTATTTTACGGGGAATAGCATTAAGCATTAAAAGACACGTGGTAAAACTATTGTGAAAGCAGAAATCTCCGAGACCATCTGAA
>NC_051410.1:28987600-28987801 GCF_015228065.2 Penaeus monodon
ACTTGAAAACACGAAGTATTACAGAGAAAGATTTATTAACGAAATGAAGTTCTTAATGACAGCAAAATGAATATCTCTGCCTTCTCCCCAGGCCCCCACGTCAGAGACTGGCGGAGCGAGTCTGCCAGTCCGGCCGAATCCCCTGCAGAAGACGGGCTAATGAGGGCTGCCAAAAATTAACTTCTCTGTTTGTTACGGGAT
>NC_051410.1:28988549-28988818 GCF_015228065.2 Penaeus monodon
ATTAAGGAAAAGCAACAGAAGGCAATAGAAATAAGAAAGTTACTAAACTCAGGCAGGCATAGGGAAACCTCCGATCAGCGAGAGGAAAACGTCTTCAGCTGCAGGAAGAAACCTCTCCCGCCCTTCCATGATTGGTTTCCCGAAGATACGCAATGTAAGCTTGTGCAATGTGCAGTACTGCTTCCCTTGTCGTGTATTGGTGTAGCGTCTCCACACATCCTTTGT
The DNA here is from genome assembly GCF_015228065.2 of Penaeus monodon. Taxonomy (NCBI): domain Eukaryota; kingdom Metazoa; phylum Arthropoda; class Malacostraca; order Decapoda; family Penaeidae; genus Penaeus; species Penaeus monodon. The sequence continues at coordinate 28,988,775 of NC_051410.1, forward strand.
TACTTCATTTTCATTTTTGCGTCGTCTGCGAGCTTGCATAGATG
>NC_051410.1:28989061-28989160 GCF_015228065.2 Penaeus monodon
TCCCCTCCTACGGCTGTGGTGTCTCTGCAACTCAAAAGGCAAGATGTTTCATACGCATAAACTGGTCTTCCTGAATCCGAATTGCTTTAGTTGTTTATT
>NC_051410.1:28989301-28989764 GCF_015228065.2 Penaeus monodon
GTGTAATGTTCTCAGTATACTTATTTATTGTTAAGAAATAAATTTGCGTTTCAAGGCAGTTGCTTTGAACTATGAGTAATAGGAGTTAGTCATTCAGAATTTTATTTATTTATTTATCATAAACAATTTGCTCATCTAAAATATTTAATTTTTGCTTTTAGTCTTAGTTATAAATTTCACAAATCTTAGTTATAAATTTCACAATATCTTCCAGCCTTTGCCCCCAAGGATACTTTTTTATTGTTTGTACGTAGTCACCCTTTGCTAACAGAGGATTATCTTATATTTTAGTTTGTCACCTTTATTTTTGTGTCAAACACGGGCACCACCAAGTGAGCTGGTACGTTTTGGTGAAAGCAGTGTATGCTCTTGGTGATATTGCACTCCACACATTGTCTTTTCTGTTTGCCCTTGTGACTGTACGTGGCAAAATCCCCAGAGCAGGAGCATCTCTTGTTTCATT
>NC_051410.1:28990125-28990558 GCF_015228065.2 Penaeus monodon
TAACTACTTTTTTCGTTTGAATTATTATTTCTGTCTAGATTGATTTTGAAAGTAAGCCTCCCGCTTAGGCGCAAATAACGTTTAAACATTTATCTGCTCTGCTAATGGTTATTCGGGATTCCTATTTGAAGTAGACGAGTTAGTTTTTCCCGCTGGACATTTTACAAGAAGGCTGCAAGTTAGCTTAAACAATGACACAATCTGCAGTTTTCTAACCTATAGGATAACATTTGCCTTGCATATCATCTTTTTTACCTTCCCTAAAATGTTTTACCTAAAGATCAAATGTATGCAGACAGGATGATAGGTAGAGGAAGAATGAGGAATATGCATTTATATGAACAGGAAAAGAGATATACATGTAGATAGATGTATGGGCATGTAGAAAGGCTAATATGTTATCATGTAATTACACTGATGTAACAAGACAATC
>NC_051410.1:28991435-28992300 GCF_015228065.2 Penaeus monodon
CAGAGAACAACAAAATATAAATAAGATAGATGCGTATGATAAATAATCATATCCCTTTAGAATAATGCAACGTTCTCTCTTCCAAAGTCACAATCAGCATATACCAAAGGCTACGCATTCAAATTATCTCTATTACCAATGTATTCATGCCAGTCCCAATATATAACTACTGAAAGCCAAATGTCAACATCTGCATAACAAACATCATTTTTTCCTTTTTTTTTAATCGGATAAATGAATCATATATATATATTGGACATTACTGAGCGTTCCTATACGTTATGTGAATATATAAGCGACCTTAAATCCAGGGCTACAAGCGCTCATTGTGACAAAGCATCGATTTCTTTAGGCTTAGCAGCTTAGGTTCCGGCCGGAAGTTATAATTGCTTTATTTAGGCCTAAAATATCTTCCCAAAAGTTGAATAGGATACCTCCTCTACTGTGCATATAAACAAACTATTTATTTACCTTTTATGTTTGCTTTACATTTCTTTTATTAAACGTACTCCATTGAGGCAAATATACGACGGGATATTTATCATTCTTATTTGTTCAGTATTACACTTTCACCCGCATTGAATTTGAAAACTTAACATCGAAACGTCTATTAAATATCGCGCAGAGTGAAATTTTAAACTCTTGCCCATACTCTTTCTACATTATACATTCTCTACGAAGGCCTAGCAAAGGGGAGGCGGGAGAAAGTAGCTTTAATACCCCATAGAAGAACCAATAAGTGCTTAAGACCTTAACAAAGAGGATCCAGAACCTCCGAATCTCGACATGGGCTCAGTGGTCCAAATGGATCCCGTAGATCGAGATCCCTCGTCCATTAACTATGTAAACTACGGGTGGAGGGACA
>NC_051410.1:28993921-28994169 GCF_015228065.2 Penaeus monodon
GTGTCTATTTTTCTTTCATTTAGAACATCATTTCGTAAGTCAATCTTAAACTCTATGATACCGATAAGCTTTCCCTTTTTCTATTATTCTAGACTTCTTTTTCTCTATATTTCCTCATTTTAATATTTCTTGTTATAAAATAATTTTTTTCTCATCTAATTTTCTCTCTATTTAGTGCATCTGAAATTGTATTGGACTGTTAGCGATATAGTTTGTGGTGCGATGAACAAAAAGCAGTTATTTTCCCT
>NC_051410.1:28994287-28994815 GCF_015228065.2 Penaeus monodon
CCCTGCCTCCCTTCCTCAAATGTCACCGGAACCAACCCTTGTGTCCAGTCTCACAGAAATCCTCAACAGTCACTTACGCATTCGCTCTGACGACACTACCCCGAAGGAGCCACTTTAGGAGCCCTTCACCGGACTCCTCTGCTAATGGGACTTCTCTCTCTCTCTCGCCTCACCCATGACCTTCAGCCTTGGACCCAGTCGCTGATTCTGCTTACAAACCTGACCATATGAAACTCTAAAAAGTATTCCTCTAAAAATTCAATAAAGCCCGAAGATGCAATCAATTTACATCTGAACCTGATTTATCATGAAAATGTTACTTCCTTTACCAAAAAGGGGAAAATACTTATAAAGGACCCTGTCGTTGCTGTCGATACTAGCAGCGACAATTATTTCGCCGTCGTTGCTTTCAGTAAGGTGCGTGTGAACAGTTAATGCTTAGTCAAGATGTGTTTAGCCGTTATATGTGTTGATCTTACGCCACCCCTAAAACGCTTCCAACATCATATGAATAAACTACGATTCTCT
>NC_051410.1:28998583-29001457 GCF_015228065.2 Penaeus monodon
ATTTGTACTTCAAAGAAATATTTGTGTAATTCATTCATAGAGTAATATGAAATCTTGTATCTCTATAGCGATTCTTTTGCAATAAATAATGTATGATGATATTTCCTTCATACTGATAATTTTCGTGTTTTTGATATTCATGTAAATGTTCAGCAATATTCGCTTAAGAATTTGTTCGTCTCAGTTTTGCTGAATAATTCATATTCTCGCCAAGGCCATCTGTTCTTTCAGTTTTATAAATATTACTTTTTACGCAAAGCATTTTCTTATCTGCAATTTCGTATTATCCGTAAGGTCAGTTATTTGGACTATTTCTTTCTCTGAAAGATAACAAACGCCTCAAAACATTCCTTCCCGTCATTCTTTTTCTCTTATTTTTGTAACATTTCATCTTTTGCTCACTTTTACCTTGAGGTAAAGATTCCAACTGATATGACGGTTACAATTTCGCAACGGAACTTCCAGTATCCATGCCAAGGGATCCAGAAAAAGAGGAAAAAACAATAATATACGTTTGAAGAAAATATAAGAACTCTTGGAGATGAATTAAGGTTTCTGTTACCTGATTTCATTCCATAATTTCTCTGAATCATGTACATTTATTATCAGTAGAATCTAGACGGGTAGAGTTTTTTTCCTACAACTATGTAGGTAGCCACTGCTTGCTGCAAACTCTAAAGCTTCTGAGCAGGCGAAGTGGTTCCTGCAGTGGTGCGAGTAGTACAGCCTACACTGCCCTACATTTGCAGCTAGTGCGTGGGCATGTCAATTTGCGTAAATAATGATAATGATGATCCGGGATAACATGCTTTTAAATTCTTCTTGTGTGTTGAAGCTAGTTTGCGAGCTCTGGACGTTAGCAGAATGAATGTAGTGTAATCTATTGAATAATAGAACTAGATTTGCAACGTTGGAGTCATGATGCAAGAGAAAAAAAGGTAGAATAACATTACCGTGTAGAACGAAGGTTCACTGTATCTTCAGCTTTTGAATTTCAAAATATTTTTGCCATACTATATCACATATAGCAAATTATACGAGACGCTACTACTAAAGACATCCCTCATTTCCATAACAGATGGTGACATTTCGCTTTACTCTACCTCGTCTATTGTCCATTTAAATGTCTTTTCTAAATGGAGCATTTTAACTAGGACATGTTTACAGCACTTCTCACATTGCCAACAAATACTCTTTTTAATTCAACATCTGGCTTTATTCTCATCATGCAAGAGCCTCCTGCGGGAGGCGTGTGCGAGCAACCGGATAATCATGTTTACAGAGATCCGCTCAACCGCTTTCCTAAGTGACCTTGGAACACCAGAGACAAGGAAAATTCCCCTGTAATTGTTTAAACAACAATGGGCCCCGAGTTGAGAAAGGTTATGTAAAGGAGAACTTATTGAGGATAAAAGACAGGAGTCCATCGCGTTGCTCTACAAAGAGCGTGGAAGGAAGAAAGTTAATATGAAACGATAAATATCGGAATATTTTGCACTCTTCTGCACCTACCAGAGAAGCAGTTTTGTAGACTGATTTTTTTTTCACGAGAATCTCTTCTCGCATGTTGCCAATTTGATAGTGCTGTGTGATCAATACATTTTTTTTTCATCGGCCATAACAAAAGTCGGCGCTCTGGTATTCACTTTTGATATATGGGGCTTTATGCAGATGTTACTATAGTTCAATCATCCCCTTAACTAAGTATACAGAAGAGAGGGGACACTCGAACGCAACAAATCAGACAAATCATCCTACTCCCCAAAATGTTACTCCAATACTCGTATTTGATCCCACGAAGGACTTCCAACTTTCGCTTAAATCTAACTCGGAAGTTCCTGACGAAGGATCTGAATCTCATCCCACCGTCTCATTCAGGTCCATGACTCTTTCATCCAAGTTTTGATAAGCATTTCCACTTTCGAATATGCTATATCTGTATACTGTGTCATATTCTACGAGTATCATCATACTGTGGGTACATTTTTCCTTTAACTAACAACTGATGCTGTAGATATACATATGCTTCCCTGTAGTATATATGACGGTAGTGACACAGGAAATATCAGTAATGAATTCTTGATAGCTAATGAAAGTTCTACCATAAGGAGACAGTCATATAATAGGAGAGTAATCGATATTCATTAAAGGAAAACATTCTTGCTTTCAAATGTAGATTTTATAGTGTTACTTCAAGTCCGCAGACGAATGTTAAGCATAAATTTGTTGAGGATATCTCCATTCGAGTCTAGGAGAGTAATTGTCCTTACTGATAATCTTTATTGTTGCTATAACTATTAGCCCGGTAGTAGTGATCGCCGTATTAGTAGTATTTAAAATAATGTCGATAGGAATGACATTATGCAGAGGTCGTAAAGTTAATATATATCTTTATCTAAGAATTAAGTGTCACCTTCAAAAGACTTTAGTATTAACAGTGAAATCTAGGCTGGAGCGTGAGCTCTATCATTTCCCTCACACACACTGCGAAAATTCGGGTGTGTAAATGCAATCGAAAACAGATTTCCTGAACCGTATTTTATCGGGCAACATGCAGAGCCTCACCAAACATGTCGCTTTCCCGCCTGTAATTAATCATGATGTAGCAAATATTTTCCCTATTGGAATGATCGTCTTTCATTTCGGGTGATTTTGATCCACTCCCGCTCACATGAGAATCCTGCTTTGCAATCAGTTTTGTTTGATCAAACAAGTCGTGACACCATAGAGCACTAAGGTAATCATCAGCTGTATCGTTAAAGTGGGCTTTCTTTATCCTAAAGGCCCGTTCTGCAAGCCGTTCAAGGCGATTATGTGTGAGATTCATTCATTTGAATTATATGTATTTTCAAAAAATCTACTCTCTAATTCACC
>NC_051410.1:29001876-29002450 GCF_015228065.2 Penaeus monodon
GGGAGAGATTAAATCTTGACCAGAAGGTAGTAGGAAAGAAGAAAAAATAGAAATATCTTCTGTTAATATTGTTGTTGCTTGTAAGCTTCTGGAATGATATGTGGAGAGGACATAACTAAAAGAATGTATAGTTGGAAATGATAATTTCAAATGTCACAAAATATCTAATACGGAAGATTGCTAGAGGCAACGAGAGAGAAATTATTTTACATCAGATGCAGTATTGATGAATTAAAGGAGAGAAAATACATCCACTTTTCTTTCCGAGAAACAGTGACATGTTATTACTATTCCACTCTGAGTCCAATTACAACAGTCCGAAATCAATAGTAAATGATGATAATATTAGTAAAAATACAGCTATCGTATGAATTCGAGCCAAAAGAACCGTCCGCCAGTATTTGCTGTCTCCTTTGCAGATCGCCTCTTCAGCCGCCGTTCCTCACCTCATCTCTTTCTCTAATTACTTCCAAAGGCGAGAGGCAGGCGGAGGGCTCGACACTCCGGCTCGGCTTTGTCCACCTTCCCTCCCCCTCCCGCCGCGCGCCCTCCCGAAGGCCTTTGTCACAGGCCT
>NC_051410.1:29002487-29002794 GCF_015228065.2 Penaeus monodon
CAGGCTCTCGCAGGACGTTCTTCCAACTCGTCAGCTCACTTATCCAATTCCTTTCTAATCCTATTGACTCTTCCCTGCCTTATCCTCCCCGACCCCGGCTCATCCCACGCACGCTCTGAGAGTCAAATGAACTCCTTCGTTTCTTGAAATATGACCTCTCGCTCTCTCCTGAATTTTAAAGCAGGCTCTGTAGGGCTTTGATGACGGCCTCTCTTGTGAGTCCATCAGGACCTTTCCTTCGTTTGGACTTGCTTAGCTCGTTCATGTTTGTGTTAATTAGTGTAAACACCGTATATATGTCTATTAT
>NC_051410.1:29004330-29004927 GCF_015228065.2 Penaeus monodon
CGACGGAGCTTTCTCCGAATTTTGGGAGAGATTAAATCTTGACCAGAAGGTAGTAGGAAAGAAGAAAAAATAGAAATATCTTCTGTTAATATTGTTGTTGCTTGTAAGCTTCTGGAATGATATGTGGAGAGGACATAACTAAAAGAATGTATAGTTGGAAATGATAATTTAAAATGTCACAAAATATCTAATACGGAAGATTGCTAAAGGCAACGAGAGAGAAATTATTTTACAGCAGATGCAGTATTGATGAATTAAATGAGAGAAAATACATCCACTTTTCCTTCCGAGAAACAGTGACATGTTATTACTATTCCACTCTGAGTCCAATTACAACAGTTCGAAATCAATAGTAAATGATGATAATATTAGTAAAAATTCAGCTATCGTATGAATTCGAGCCAAAAGAACCGTCCGCCAGTATTTGCTGTCTCCTTTGCAGATCGCCTCTTCAGCCGCCGTTCCTCACCTCATCTCTTTCTCTAATTACTTCCAAAGGCGAGAGGCAGGCGGAGGGCTCGACACTCCGGCTCGGCTTTGTCCACCTTCCCTCCCCCTCCCGCCGCGCGCCCTCCCGAAGGCCTTTGTCACAGGCCT
>NC_051410.1:29004964-29005271 GCF_015228065.2 Penaeus monodon
CAGGCTCTCGCAGGACGTTCCTCCAACTCGTCAGCTCACTTATCCAATTCCTTTCTAATCCTATTGACTCTTCCCTGCCTTATCCTCCCCGACCCCGGCTCATCCCACGCACGCTCTGAGAGTCAAATGAACTCCTTCGTTTCTTGAAATATGACCTCTCGCTCTCTCCTGAATTTTAAAGCAGGTTCTGTAGGGCTTTGATGACGGCCTCTCTTGTGAGTCCATCAGGACCTTTCCTTCGTTTGGACTTGCTTAGCTCGTTCATGTTTGTGTTAATTAGTGTAAACACCGTATATATGTCTATTAT
>NC_051410.1:29007798-29010252 GCF_015228065.2 Penaeus monodon
CATACATACAAACCATTATCATCGCCATTTTGATTGGTGTTATACCTGATGATATCATCATTGTCACAATATTTTCAGTTTTTATGATTAGCATAATTACTGCCAACTCTGTATTTTTCTGGTTATATATTATTCTGGTTATAGTTTAACGTTTTGTAAGTTACACGCGTATTATATTTTGCCTTATCGTTGTCACATTCATGTTATTTTTCAGCCGTTTGCTCTTCATTTGAACCCCTATAACGACTGGAAGGACAGACAAGCATACATCATTGTTTGTAAACCTTTAATTGTAAACTTTAGAATCCATTATATTTACAAATTCAGGAATGGAAATAACACACACTTTCGATATGGGGACAAGTCGGATAGCCTGTCGCGACCTCGTTTTACAATCCACTGGAGGACTTCGCGGCCAATTCTTTTTTTACATCACGTCCCCCTCCGCACTCAACACCTGCTATAGTGACGCAGTTACGCTGCTTTGATGCATGTAAACAGCTCTCGTACTTCAACCTGTACTGTGACTTTAACTTGGTCCTTGTCGTCATCATAGGTAACTGTGTCATTTTATTATTATTAAATTCTAATCTTTGATATACCTTGTCCATTTTTTTTTAAAAATTTCACAAGGTGACACATGTGTTATTTTTCTGCTTTTTCGGTAAGACTGGTAAATTGACGCTTTCAATTTGAAATGCATCACGACAGCGATTCGCAAGTCATTTTTTGGATGCTTCCATCCGACTTACTGGAATTTTCCTTGTCAAGTCACAAGGAAAGTATAATGACTTCTGTAAAGTTCACAGTAAAGTTCTAAGCTTAGGAATATCATCTCTTATCGATAATCGTCTATAAGGCCCTTCCACATCGTCCGACTAGAGACATTGACATCTATATTACGTATTCAGAACACTTAGAAATTAACTTTAATCCACGTTGAAGTCTGACATTTGACATGAATATCACATTGATGGTGACTATACTCTAAACATAGAAATATACAATAAATAAGTGTTTAAAAAATCAACTCTTTGGCATCAACTCCTAAACAGATATTGGGATGAAAACACTACATTCAAGAGAATAGTTTTCAGTAATGTATGAATTTTTACGTAATGGGATGAGATGCTATCAGTGTTTTCATGCAAGGAAACTGTCACGGATGCTGAAAAAGTAGCAATACTTGAATGTATTTTTGGACACTTACAAGGCCATATTTTAGATCTCACCTCAAAAGGACTCCAGAGAGCGCACTTACCAGGCGGGAGTGCACATTGCGTTGCCGAGTTCCTTTGCAATTACAATGTCCTTGCATGGAGAATCATTGGCGTATTTCTAAGAAATGAAACACCTCATGGTGCCTTCCATTACTTCCTCTCGATGGATGTTACGTGACAACCAACAGATATCTCTCATTAATGGAAATCAGAATATTGTTTTTTCATATATAAATCTAAACCTTGAACGTATCAATCAAGCTTTTATCATTATCATTATGAATCGTCTGCTTTCCTGTCTTTAAGATTCCAACCTTGCGAAAGGAATCATGGATACACCAGGGTAGGAAGAGAGTACATACAAAATTAACACCTTCAGCATTATTGTTTTGTTTGATTGGTGAGCTTCTATTGAAGACAGCAACAGGAAAATGTTAAACATACAGTGGTGAGATCAAAAGACATTATTTTTTATATTCGTCTTATAAAAGATATACACTTATATAGGAAAATAAATATTGGATCATACTCTAGGCCGTTATATATCAAAGTCTCTGTTCATATCATCCATCATAAAACTATAAATCATGTATACATATATCTTAATCCAGACAACATATCTAATATGTAAGTATTTCAGAAACTTTTAATGAAACGACCCTTAAAATTATATTCCCTGATAAAAAAGAGAAAGCAAACCCAGACAGATAAATTAACAAATTCAAAAATATTCATCCATCTTTTTAAAGTGATAAGGAACTACAGACCTGAATTTCCGAGAAAATTTTCTAACATCTTGAAAAAAAGGATACACTTCAAATACATTTAGGGGAAACATCGTCGTACAAATGTATTCACAAAGGCGATTAAAAAGTGGGGATATGAGGGATTTGTGATCACAAGATATAGAATTACCATACATTCTGTGAATAACAAATTAATGACATAAAGTTCACAGTGTACTATTAGCCTGTATTTGGTTAATATATTGTCATCGTATGGTATCTGTTAAGGAGATGCCAATACTTAGCAAGTATGATAGCATGAGGAAGCTATCGAGAGTCACTGTTTTGAATACTGTCTCTGCTAGACAAATGGGAACTTATCAAGACATATTGTCGTGTGCGTGTGTGTGCAGGGGGGGGGGTGGTAGCGGGATGCCATTTCGTTCCTTTTCGGGAAATTTCTTCTTGAAATCGATATCAAGGCATCTATTTGTCGTTAGGAATACGAG
>NC_051410.1:29010387-29010456 GCF_015228065.2 Penaeus monodon
CTGTCAAGAAACAACACAATGAAGGAGACACAAAAAAATATTACACGGTAGCTTTTCTTGTTCTCACTG
>NC_051410.1:29010514-29010948 GCF_015228065.2 Penaeus monodon
TTATGGTAATAGATGGGTAATATCTTCACACTAGATGGAGTGGATTTAGTTTAGTGAAAATTTGCAATGGTTTGTGGATATAACTGTGCTAAATATACAAAGAAAGTCCATAAGCAAGTTAGATTCAATGTTTGTTATATATTAGATATTAGGCGCCTTGTGATTGAATTCTGAATAGGTTTGTTTTTTCTTTTACCTCCTCTTTCTTACTATTTAGTAACTATTTTCATTATGTTCATATTTTGTTTCCGTTCTAAACATTATCATTGCTTTTCCTCTTTCTCTTTTATACTTCATCAAGCACAAGTGGTTTACACAAAGAATACCCAATGAAACTGGAATGAAACTCCACGCCACCAAAAAACATGGATAAATAGTGATAGAAATGAAAATCGATATTTATGCGTTTGTTTGCATGTTTATTTTTTATATTT
>NC_051410.1:29011197-29011517 GCF_015228065.2 Penaeus monodon
CGAAATGACTGTGTAAAATAACCCTTATTTGTAACCGGACCTGCATTGTTTTGTGGAGACTGCGGTTGTTCAAAAGCGCATCATATTTACACGCTCTCACAGCATCAATGAACAGGGGCGCGATACGTGATATGTTTTGAAACTGGATGCGTCGAACGCGCTTGCTATTGTACAGGTAAACATGCATTAGGTTAATGAAGCTAACCAGGTCGGTTCTCGTGAAGATGTGGCCTTTGTTCGGGTAAAAGGACCTTTCGTGGAAGGAGTTCAGCAAATAGAGAAATAACGATGATGGTTTTAAAAATATTTGCACATGTAAT
>NC_051410.1:29012012-29012422 GCF_015228065.2 Penaeus monodon
TTTGTGAATAACCACATATAAGGTTTACTCTTTTACTACTTAATGCACGCCGCAAACTGAGAATCACGTACATGAACCAGAAGGGATAAATTATTTTGCATAATGATTAGATATTATACACAACGTCATAAAACACTTTTAATATCTTTTTTACGCTCAGAAAACAGTATATGGAAATTCTTAGAGTAAGTAGCAGTGTCTGCATTACTTTTTTCTATCTTTTTTTAGCAAAAGATACATGGCATAAAAATGTAATCTGCATGTTTTGAGAAAGGTCATGAAGTTCTGGAGGATTTAGTTACAGATGAGTGGCGTCGGCTGAGGGTCCAACTGACGCAGGATCAAGAGAGGTCGGCAACGAAAAAAGTCATAAGAGGATTAATTAAAAGCCAATCGTGAAGTCCTACATC
>NC_051410.1:29012517-29012621 GCF_015228065.2 Penaeus monodon
ATGTATAAGTGTGTGTGTGTGAAGAATGTTGACGTGGGGGATGAGAGGCGATGAAACACGCTGCCAGACGCTGGCGGCGTGCAGGCGATCGACGCACTCCTTAG
>NC_051410.1:29012655-29013077 GCF_015228065.2 Penaeus monodon
GGGCGGTGGCGAGTGCCGGCGCCACGGGCGAGTAAGGCCCGGGTGGGTAGGGGCGCTGGCCGGCCTTCATGAAGGAGGTGTTGAGGGTGGAGACCACGGGCGTGACGATGATCTGCGGGAAAGCGCGAATTAGGCCGGCTGGCGAGCTGGGCGAGGGGGGGGGGGCGACTTCATCCTCAAGTGCAGGAGCGAGAGTGCAAGGGGGGGGGGGGGGGGCAGAAATTCGCAACTTCTCTTTGGGTTCTGAGAGACTGGGCGGAAGGGGATGGGAGTCTGTGCGAACTGATTTATTCAGGAAGAAATACCTCAGGAAAACTATTACCAATATTTATTGAAAATCAAAATATCTAATGGTAAATTAATTAAATGACGAAGATATTTTGATCTTTAAGAGGGAAACAAACATAATGTAAAACGAACTG
>NC_051410.1:29014068-29014566 GCF_015228065.2 Penaeus monodon
CGTGAAATCCATACTCAAAAAACAAAAAGTCAACTGCGTTTAATTTGCCTTGTGGTTTCATGCAAAGCCCACAAGAGAATGTGCAAGAACAGAGCCTCAGTAATCCAAAAATATCACAGCTCATGCATACGTGTGGCCTAGCTCTGCAGAACAGGCAGCCTATCAGATTTGTTATCATCGTCATTATTATTTACTTATTTTATTTTTTGTTTCCTTGTTATTTACACTATTTCTGTACTGGTTTGTGATTCATTTACACCTAAACACAGGTCACGATAAACAGGTGCCATATCAACCTTGTGACATAATATAAAAGGTTCATTCGAATAGAAGGAACATGCGAAAGAAACATCCTGATAAAGTTGATGTCAGCATGCAAAGACCGCTCCAATTTAATGATACTGTTAAAGATCATGCAAACTTGAGTAATATAAAGCTTGAGAATGGGAAGTGAGAAAAAAGAAAAATATTTATAATTATAACATCTTATTTCCTACA
>NC_051410.1:29014627-29014981 GCF_015228065.2 Penaeus monodon
AAGATCATAAACTTTGTACCCAGTAGAAAAGAATCATTTTCAAAGAATAAGAGGTACTGAATAAGAAAAGGTACAGGAAAATAGCGTGAAAAGTGAAAGTGGCGGAAAGTTCAAATAAAAATGGAGCAAACAAAGACGACATCTAGCTATGAAACGGAAACCAATGCATAACCGGAATTTATTAACGACGTATATATCACAGGACTGTTTCCGGTTTCTGAATGGCTCTATATCTTACTGATGGCAGCCATGATAAACGATCGACGAACCATGTTCAATAGTTTGAAAGCTCTCTAGACGCAGGCTTCGGGTTGGCTTCCCTTATCTTTGTCTTATTACTTTTCAGTTTTCATC
>NC_051410.1:29017689-29019866 GCF_015228065.2 Penaeus monodon
CACTAACGTCCTCTCCATAATTGTATTCATTACTGTTACTGTCCACGCTTTCATCGTTATTGCAAAACATAAATTATATCTTTAGCAGCAACACATGCAAATGCAACATATATGCTCATGCTAACGTCATTATTTTACCATGGTGTGCAGTAGTCAAATATTCCAAGGTATTTTAATGTCCCTACAATCAGTGCTTTTTATTTAGCTGTCTTTAGAGTTTACAAAAGTTTGATGAGTAAGCGTCATTAGCTTTGAAAAATACTAGCAAATTGAACAATGCATTCTTTTAAAGTTAACGCTCCGATGCTAACACTAGCGATTATAATCTACGACCTCCATGCATTGGCAGTGCAAGAGTGCGCGGTAGGCGATGCAAGGCCTATTCGTGAAGTGCTCAAGCAGACAGTGCTATATGTATGCTGGGTGCGATGCTAAGCTCTATGTAAGGTGCTGCAGACAAGCGATAATAGGCCTTAGTGCGAAGTATTTTGTCAAGCAACACTATGCACGCCAGGGAGTGGGGACATACCAGCGGCGACCATTGGGCCTCTGAAGGGCACCAGTGGGAGTGTCACCAGGAAGAAGCAGAGGGGTCATCGAGGGAGGAGGCGGGGGGAGGTACTAGCACGGGAGGAGACCGAAGGGAAAGCGAAGCAAGGAGGAGAGACCCAGATATCAGGGAGGAAAAGACGGGGAAATAAAGAGGCCTAAGAACGTACCGATGTTACGAGTATACCATAAAGTGTGTCTGAGTCAAAGGATTGCGGAGGTAACGTGAACATGACAGTGGATGAACCAGGAAGCCTTGTGCATCTGTTCCGACTGCAAGCGGAGTGGATGCAACCAAGGCCCTTCTCTGGCCAAGGGGACATCGCAAACTACATGGTAATAATTCAATCTGTAAAGGGTCTACAGTACAGACTACTGTTGCCAAGGGAATGATTTTGTAGAAGTCTGTATTTAGAAAACTAGTCAAGTCTGTATGCAAAGGACATAGAACGAACTTCAGATACTGTTATATCTTATCTTATTCATTCTTTATTTATTTGTCTCTAATAAAGATAAAAGGGTGATTTTGGAGAAGGATTTAGTAGGAGGAGAGAGAATGACTAAGAGAGCGGGAGAGGAGTCAGAAAAAGGACGAGCAGGGACACAGCCAAGGGCAGTGAGAGGGGCACACTGGACTGAGACATCGGGAAGGGTTAAATGCCTATTAGTGAATGCAGGCGGATGCGTAGACGTCGCTACAACACGAACAAGTGGGAGCAGTATTGGCGAGGGAGGTGGGGGGGTCGGGTGGGGGAGGGGGTCAGAAGTCCTCGTAGGGGTCAAACTGAAAGATAAGTAAAAGTAGTGGGTTTGACATCGGGTTATCATAACAGTAGAAAAAAAAGAGGTAGAAACACCAAGCGAAATCCTATATATTTCCTTTAAACGATATTAAAGATGGGGAATGAAGGAGATGGTGTTAAAACTCTGGAACAGATAAACGATGATAGATACATCAATGTAGATAGGTAGACAAGAGGGAATAATCATGTCAGTATGAACATAGAGATGGATATGGATAAGGATATGATTACAGTTGTGTAAATAGACACGAGTTTATATAATAGACAGAAAAAAAGATCGATAGCACACGAATGTTAAGTAGATAGACAAATATAGAACGATAAATAACTGCTGAGGATATTGTACTTAGTATGTCAGAAAAAGAAGAAATACACAACCACTAATCATATCAGTGAAAGTCTAAATATATCTAGGTGTAACTACAAATAATCAATAACCCATTTCAATTTCATTCATATTATATTTTCTTATTCATTCAAGTACCATTGTTTCTATATCAAAAGTGAAAAAAAAACAGAGAATAGTAAGAATAGGTTCTGGTGGTTTGGTTAAGAATAACATAAGAGATAAACGGTCATTAATAACAACTGATAAAGCTGCAATGGAATCCGGTTAGTGAGACTTATACGGACGTGCAGATGATGAGTTAAAAGCCAAGGATGATTAAATAGACTCTGGATATTTAACTTGAAGTAACATGAATAACCATGTAGTCCTAAAGTTCGTAGAGCATTACACTTTAATGCACTGTACACGTGAATAACTGGTAATGATGCAGTTCGTTCATCCACTATCTCTCGTCAGAATGCAAGAGTGTGTGTGTG
>NC_051410.1:29021000-29021414 GCF_015228065.2 Penaeus monodon
TCTGCTGTCCCTAAAGTAAAGGCAACATCCCTCCTGACTCCGGTGCCTCAGATCAAGCGGATATGTTCAACAAGGTAAGAGCTATTGCATTATATCCTTTGGTGGACAAACACAAGCGAGCGAGACGGAAGACTTACATCCCGCATTCATCTGCGGTGCAGACTTGAGTGGTTTCTTTGTGGTCTTTGCTTGATGTTTTATGAATACTGTTTTCTTCTCTTTCGCATTATTTCTTTTCTAACAGATTTCGTCAACATTTGCGTTGTGGTTCGTCAACTCGCTTTTTTGTACGATAATCGTGTCTTATCTTGTCATGTTATGCTTTTCATAAGACATATATTTTTAAGTGTCAGTATCTTTAAGACCCGATCGCTGCCTCTGTCTGTCTTCATATCTGTCTCCGCCCCCCGCCCT
>NC_051410.1:29023907-29024202 GCF_015228065.2 Penaeus monodon
CCTTTAAAATCACTGGATTGAAAGACGTTGCGGCACAAACAGGAAACATTAAACATTATATGAACAGAGATTGCATTTGTCGGCTTTCTTTATGCGTCTACTACACATGATGGTATCACCAGCTATGGACATTAACCTAAACTCTTAACCTGTGTTCCCTGAAGATAAAGACCTTTTTTATTTTGAATAATTAGAGAGAAACCCTTTTACGAGATGATATAATGACCATAAATTGTCCTCGGATCATCTTGATGCTGAATATACCTTTTACATTTGTAGCTCTGCCTGCTGCCTT
>NC_051410.1:29024460-29025303 GCF_015228065.2 Penaeus monodon
GCCTACTATCCGGCTTTCCCTTCTACACTCGCACTTCCCTACATCCATCTCCATCGTTTATCTATGTATCTTTCTGCCGTTATCGATACTCGCAGTGCCACATCCGCTATCGTCCTTCTACCAGCAATCTCTGGCATCCCTCATCCATATCATCGATGTATTAGTATTCTAGCCGAACATCGTAACAGCAAGGGCAGAATCACACGCGTGCCTTTAGCATGTGGCTTCTATCCTCTACGATCGTTACTTGGCACCTATCATATTCGTTAGAGTAAGTGCTAAGTACACGACGTGACGAAAAGCTGTAGGTTCGTACTCTAATAGGTTTGTCACGATGGAAGATTCGGTGAATTAAGTGTGTGCATTAGCAGTTGATATCTTATGGCATTCTGACTGGAAGATTTGCGATGCATTGCCGCTGTAGTCGTGACTCGAACTAGGTTCGTATTGTATCGACTATGCTTCTTCGAGCTTAATCAGTGACCTCGCATTCATGAAACTGAGGCTTATGTGACATGACGTGCGTGTAAAGGATGGTTCTTATGAAGTAACTTTTACTAGTAAGAATTTTTGATAGGATATTGGCAAGGGTATCTGTTGGTAAAATGACCGTTGACCAATGAATTAGATCACGGAATGATAAAATTATTTACTTTGTTTACTTTATGTAATTAATCAAATGTGGTAAAAAGCTGACCGCAATAAGGTCTCTTTTTAGATGAAGGATTAACATTATTACAAAAAATAATTTATGTATAATGGGGAATAATGTTAAGGATTGTCCAGAAATTCTCATAAATGTATAAGAAAAAAATGCGGAATTCATACAAACGATTTCTTAAG
>NC_051410.1:29025712-29026243 GCF_015228065.2 Penaeus monodon
ACGTAAGTGCATGCTCCTTTAATCAACAATTATCCAAACGCCATTAATATATCATATTATTAATCAGAGTCTATTTGAAAATCCTTCTCGCAACCTGGTAATTAGAAGAGTTATAAAGGCAATTCGTTCTTTTAGGTAATAACATTCAGTTAGCATCTACTCTTTTGGTTTGTTCCATTTCTGCTCTTTATATTGTTTGTTTATATATACCCTAATCCTTAAAAAAAAGTTTCAATAAATCGTGTTGCCTCTTTTTTCTTTATCCAACTTGAATCACATAGAATATTTAGATTTTGAATTCAATAGCCTGTATATATTTGTAAAAGTATCTAAATGATGAAAAGACAAACTATACATTCTGTCTAATCCAGCAATCTCTATCGTTTCCTTGAGCTCTTAGATGGCTCACCTGTGCTATGCCGCCTTTCCACCTGGTCTGGTATCGCTTCCGGCAGCGTCGCGGGCAGCAGGAACACAGGATCCGCGTGAAGGCCCTGTGAGGAAGGGAAAGGCTGGTCAGATGTTGCTGTG
>NC_051410.1:29026492-29026728 GCF_015228065.2 Penaeus monodon
TTTGGCGTGTTAACTCAAATTTCAATAATGCTTATTTCTAAATATACATGTAATATAGAATATTGTTGTAATTATGATAACGATCACCCTTGTACTTTATAAATTTAGTGAAGCTGATTAAAAAAGAAAGCATGAAAAATGAAGACAAAAAACAACAACAAAAAATCTTATTATGAGAAGTATGTCTTAGTAGTAAGTTATCGCGGTGTATAGTTTTTCATTTCCATTTTCTTTGT
>NC_051410.1:29027299-29027463 GCF_015228065.2 Penaeus monodon
TAAACCCATTCATCGATTTAGGAACCATTTTAGGTGTCATAAAATACTTTTTTCCCTTTACTGAAACGTTTTCCCTCATTAGCTTCAGGCTGGGGACAGGAATAAATTGAAAAGGAAAAGGAGAGCCTGAAGGTAGTAAGATGATTAATACCTTGCAGAACGTG
>NC_051410.1:29029490-29029779 GCF_015228065.2 Penaeus monodon
GCCAATATGTGGATTCCGTACTGCCGTAAGAAAGGCCACAGCAGCTTGATTAGTGTTTCATTATGTTAATTAGAGACATGGCAATTAATAAGCTAATTGCCTACGAGGAGGTGCGAGAGGATCAGCTCAATGGTTGGATGAGTCTTTCTAAGGCTCATTAGTGGCTAATCACGGCAGGGAGAATTTTCCAGGAATAATGAGAGGCTCCGATCTCGGGAAAAAGTATAGTATAGAGTTTTGCGTACTGTTTTATCGGCTGTGCGAGATGCGAATTTGGTCGCACGTTTCT
>NC_051410.1:29030999-29032008 GCF_015228065.2 Penaeus monodon
GGGGGGGAGAGAGGAGAGGGGGGAAGGGGCAGAAACATACAAACAGAGATTTGGTCCGTTCTGCAAGGTATTAATCATCTTTACTAACTTCAGGCTCTCCTTTTCCTTTTCAATTTATTCCTGTCCCCAGCCTGAAGCTAATGAGGGAAAACGTTTCAGTAAAGGGAAAATAGGATTTTATGACACCTAAAATGGTTCCTAAATCGATGAATGGGAGTAGGGGAAGAATGCCAGTGTCTCACAGGTACATAACGTCTGTAAAATGCCACATATCAGTTTGTGTGATATCCAGTCATTCACCCATTAAGTATACATCGTGTTCACTGGTTTGTAAATAATACTTTAACAGCTTCACAGAAGTATTTGTCATTTTTCTTTGGTCCAAATTTCCTCTTCATAACGGCATAACACCTCGGGAAAGGGCAGGGTCGTCTGGTGCTATATACGATTAAGCTCGACCCAAAAGGAATCTTAGAACGTATGTCAAAAGAAAAACTTGTCTACACCATTGTTTACAGCTAATGTATTCAACAGACAAAAAAATCATGACTTCCTCAAACTGATAACAAGAACAGAAACAGACTAAAGGTACTTTTGACCAAAAACGCTGAAGAAAGAAAGAAAAAATGTTATTTGGTTCTCTATTATTACATAGAAAAAAAGGCTGATATTAAGGTTACATGCAGTTTCCTAGCGCTCATATCCACTACAGATGTTTTTTGCATAGGACTCTGTACGAGAGTTTCCGGTATTTCTTCGTGAGGATGCAAGTAAAAGGGATCACGAGTACGCATATACAGAATCATGTAAAATAGTAATTTGACAGTACAACTCAAAACACAGTTAATGCAGACTTAGCAATACTATATGGGGGGAAATGTACAGTTTACTGTATGTCAATCCATATATGTCATGCTTGAAGGTGTTGTGACTCAAAATGGTGACAATTATGATTTAGTGAATTATATAAAATTGGATTCACGTGTGTGTGCGTGCGTGCGTACTAATA
>NC_051410.1:29032152-29032644 GCF_015228065.2 Penaeus monodon
AGATATCTAATTCTTGTCGTTAACATTTTGGTATCTAATTTACCAGATATTACATCCCGTATCATACCTTCCAGATTCCATGCACACGTAAAAGCATCAGAAATGACCCCCAAATATTGCCACTTCGTATGCTTATATCTATCCCGGTTGAAATATGCTTGATTGACACAGCCATAAGCTCATCAGTACCGTGGTTAATCTCTACTGACAGCAGCGATAAGCGGATTAATATCAGAGCATATCAGTCACCGCTGCTCTTCATGTGGCGCAGTTACGTGGCGGGTTGGGGGGTGGGGCAGCAAGTATCTTAATTTAATGAATCGGCGATGATGGGCTACTACAGTGCTGACCCTCTATCCACCGGCGGCCGTGATTGACAGCCCAAGAGCGAGTCAACGTTGGCAGAAAGGGGCCTTCGGCAGTGCAAATATCAGCGAGCGACCCCGGCTTCCTCTACGGCGGGATAATCAACTCTTTGAGGAAGCCGACGCT
>NC_051410.1:29034577-29034954 GCF_015228065.2 Penaeus monodon
TCTCTTTTCCTGTGAGTCTATTCCATTCACACACAACAGGCAAAGTTAAATGGAATTCGTTATCATATTTTATCTAAAGTCGTCAATACTGATTCCGATTCTATGTCACGAGTTGGTTTCTGGTGCGCTTCTTCCCCTTGCGAAAGTTTCAGTGCCTTTGACCGATAAGAATTACTTGCTGAATTAAACCTTTTGTCGAAATTCAGGGCAAGGGAATAGGTCCGTGAAATAACAGGGAAAGGCAGGCCGATAGCGTACGAGAAACCAGAGGGAAAATAGGTTAGATTTGAAGGAAGGATTTCTGAAGCCAAAATATTCGCGGCAGTATCTTCTGTCAGGGACCGTTCATGTGGTAATGCATTCAATCCAAGGACAAA
>NC_051410.1:29035711-29036608 GCF_015228065.2 Penaeus monodon
CTTCTACAAGCCAATGGCTTGAAAACGCAAACTATAAGATGCGCTTCATAATGCAGTATACGAAGAGGATGGACATAAAATGCCTTCAAAGTAGGACAACACGTGGTTCATAGACTATAATCCACTAGAATAAAGAAAGTTGTTTTAAAGATTATTCCTCTGCATTGTTGAAGCCGCACATTCATTATGGGTTGCTTGTCATAGCTCTGTTAATTTTCATCTTATGTTTCTTTTTCCATCATTCTCAGTCCTCCTTTTCTCAACCCTTTAGTCTTCTTGCTGCTATTCTTCTTCCCCAATATAAGCTTCCTTCTCAGCCTCCTCTTCATTTAGCGCATTCCCCTCTCTCATTTGCATCCCCTCTTTCAAGTCTTGCTACAACCCTCTTTATAAGTCTCTGTTATCGATAGAAAAAACAAGCTTTCCGGTCCAAAACGCCTTTTTGAAAGGGATATCAATCATAAACGCAGAAAATAATGGGGAGAAAAACTAAGATAAAACCCATTTTCATCTTGCTCGTCACCACAATAAATCAGTGACAGAACTTGAAAGAGAGGAACAAGCCATAATCACAACACCCGACAGAGAGAGTCCACACTGCACTCCTATCTCCTTTACTCGCCACGCCGAAGGCTGACGGTACAAATACGTCGGTGATGCATCAGCTGTGCAGGAGCGTTGGCCAGTCATCCATCACAGTCCCTGACGTGACAGACAGAGGCATTCACGCTAGCTTACTAGTACTATATAGGGCGGGATTATACTCGTCTGTAAAGAAAAGCTAACTTATACTGTCTCCATATCCGTGTGTGTTATGACCCTCATTAATTAATTTTCATACTCAAGTGATGACATATTTGTATCGATTTATTCTTTAAGATATATTTGGATGCCCAT
>NC_051410.1:29036811-29037173 GCF_015228065.2 Penaeus monodon
GCACGCGCGCAATGAGGGAAAAGTATATACAAACCGTGTATACTTTTCCCTCACTTAACCTATACAGGATGCATAAACAGAACATAAGAGCAATTTTGCTGTGGTTATAATATATACTGTTTAGTAGTTATCTGTCTTTATGATTAAAGACTCTGCACTAAAGCCGAACGCAAAACAGCAGAGCGGGGTATTCGAAAACATATGACTTACGATCATAAAAATGCTCCCCTATCACGATACTGTGCTTTTATGCTTTTATTTACTTTAGCTATCTATGGACATGCTGGAATTGTATTTAGATTCGTAGTTGCATGTATGTGGGTCTGCGTAGATATGAAATAGATATATGTGAATAAAGACAA
>NC_051410.1:29037263-29037912 GCF_015228065.2 Penaeus monodon
AACTATAATCTCCTTTATATAACCTATTTCGTTGGCCGTAAATGGAAGAAAAAAGTAATTGATAGGGGAAAGAAGTTCTACCCGAGTACAAAAAAACAAGGCAAAACAATAAAGACAGCAGCAGCCTCCAGCCACAATAGACTACATCTACGGCTTATTGTCTATATTTTGTTAGGATGAAATTGTCTTGTGGTTCGAGACAAATCTCTTTCTGCTTCCCTGAAATTCTTATAAGATGCAAACCAGCTAAATCTAATATGAAATTTCGGATATTTTTTTCTCTCTCTTTCTCTAGGTACAGCGTGTAGAACCATCTTCATAATGATATTGTCCTGGTAATTTTGCATTTCTTCTGTTACATTAACACATGTTAACTTTTGATATGCGTGTGCGCGGGTGAGAGAGAAAGTGCAGCACAGTCGGTAGCTCAGAATAGGATGGCGTGTTGATGGCAGGAGTATAGTGAAGTCCTGTCACACTGTAAATGCATGGTGATATTGGTACAAGTGGGTGCAGTTTTATACACATCGCAGGCAAGATACCATCTCTTATAAGCGTTTATTTACAGGAGGAGAAATGTTTAAATCCAGGTATGGGAAGAGGAACGTGCGTAGATAATTCCGTCATAGAATCTTCGGCTATGGCAAAA
>NC_051410.1:29038216-29038470 GCF_015228065.2 Penaeus monodon
TAGTGCTGATGAATATTTTGCTGCTCATTATTATAGACAGGTATTTAATACAAGGCTTATTTGCATTGACCTTCACTTCCATATTCTATATTTCCTGATGTATAGTGATATGATCAGACGTTTGCAAGGCAATAAGCAGTGTCGAGATCCGGTTCAAAGAATCAGCATATCTAGACCTCGAAGCCGTTGGGAGAGAAAAGGGGAATAAACATCGTCATGAATTTCTAGTGATTACAAAATCAAGAAGGAAAATA
>NC_051410.1:29039863-29039985 GCF_015228065.2 Penaeus monodon
GGAACCACCGTGGCCAATCTCCGTGGACATTACAACGACGTTTTATTTTATTTCATAAATAATATGAATACACATACTTTGTTTCGTTTTTGTACCTGTTTTATACCTTGTTATTGATGTCC
>NC_051410.1:29041102-29041232 GCF_015228065.2 Penaeus monodon
CGCACAGAAAATCAAAGATTTTAAATTTTCGCGGTACAACTTTGTGAAACCACGCTCTGTACACATAACTTAATATTAGGGAACCAATAAGTGTTTGTATAATGATGAGTGCTACCTGATGGAGGGTATT
>NC_051410.1:29042039-29042370 GCF_015228065.2 Penaeus monodon
TCTCTGGTTACTACATATAATCTCAAGTAGATTGGCAATCTAAGAAATGGACGAGGAATTAGCTAGGAAATGTACTTTGATATTTGCCTGGCAACGATTTCGCAATATTGGTAAAGGAGCAGAAATTCCTATCTGTGTTACAATGTTAATATATACTGTATTATATGATGGCCGATTTTAACAACGTGCTGCATATGTACAATCATTCCGCATGCTACAGAATATTCTTATTAATCGTGTTAAAATTCATACCAATTATTTTTCATTTCCATCTATACCTGACGGAAATAAAACTGTGGGAAGCTGTACAGTTTTACCGTGAGGAACCTTT
>NC_051410.1:29042621-29042936 GCF_015228065.2 Penaeus monodon
GTATTTAGCATATGTGTGTTTCGTTCCACAGTATCTCGGCAGATGGCTAACGTTTCCGGAAGTCGACGCCACGTAATTTGCTTTGCCATGCATTATCCGGACAAAAGATCCACGGCCGCTATTACGCTTTACGGCACTGAGCACAAAATCCGGATATATCGACGGCATCGTACCCGACATCCATTTGCGAGAATAAGAGTAAGGAATCCTTGATATCTGAGCATAAGGGGATGCCTTTTTCTTTCAACATTAGGCAGAGATAGATGATGTGGTAATTTACCCTATCTCGATTTCATTTCCGCTTACAAAAGAATA
>NC_051410.1:29042971-29043109 GCF_015228065.2 Penaeus monodon
CACTAGAAAGGAACTGTAATACTAATAACAAATTGTTGTATCAAGCTACAATACAAAAGGCATTTCAAAGCAAGCAATTTGTTATTTGTCAGTTTAATCAAAGGACAATATAATCCTTTAGTATATCTGTTTATTGAA
>NC_051410.1:29043885-29044213 GCF_015228065.2 Penaeus monodon
TCTACCTGCGTATTTGTATAATTATGTTTGCTTCACTTCCCCTCAAAAGTTCCTCCATATACCTGGCTACTAAGACTCTCTCGGCCGCAATAAACGGCCCGGTCTCAGCGAATAACACGTGCGAGGCTGCGGTAAACAGAACGAGATGCCGACGAAAGAGCGACGTCGAGGGCCTCCGATTTACAAACATGGCGTGGCCCTTTCGCCAGCTGGGCCAAATGTTAGTGTCCCGTTTGACGGATCCCGAGACTAAGTGTGCCACGTGCTAAACGCTGGTTCTAAAGAGCATTGGTGTTGTTTTATTGCTTGACTGTTTTTGTGGGATGCA
>NC_051410.1:29044394-29044978 GCF_015228065.2 Penaeus monodon
GTACCACCACTCTCTCTTTGATTGTCGACTGTCTTTTTTCGAGAGAGAGGGAATTGGGATATACAACACAGAGAGTCGTACCAATTATATAGAAAGGCTTATAGTGCTTCTGGCGTGGTCTTAGTTATTTTTTATGTGCCTAATACATATCTTCATGACTCTATTCGTCATGTTCTCGGAGAAACAAGAACGCTCCTCGGCCATTTTCTACTGACGCTCCCTGGTGCATCTTAAATATTCGGGCTTCTTCAAGAATCTGTGGCTGGACTATGTAAGTGATGGGCCTTCGTAACATCTATAACCATGAGTTTATGTTATTTAATCGTAAAAGTTCCTGAGACTCTTTTCCAATTTGCCATATACAAATACATTAGGTATCACATTTTCATCATGTCAAATTTCTGACTGCGAACTGTTTGTACAGATAGTCTGTTACACTACACAGACTTTGTGATTTATTAAAGTACTCTTTGATAAGTACTTTTGCACTGTACGTTTTTGAATTTTTATATTGAACTCCTGACTATACAAATGACAATTTCCTAGATGACCGTTCTACACAATCCCATACATTTTCTTTCGGT
>NC_051410.1:29045035-29045770 GCF_015228065.2 Penaeus monodon
AACCGAAATATTTCTCTCGTATCGCACTCACTCCAGCGGACAGAAATATCTCTGTGGATGATATAGAGTTTGAGTGGATAACTGCGCATTAGCTCAAGATCTCTTAGACCTTCATGATGACAGCAACGAGTATCTGGGCGGAGAAGAATAAACATTTGATCGTCTTTCAAGTAATGAATATCAGCCGTGTCTGCGCTCTCGCACCCTCGCGTGTTTGCGTTCTCTTACGAAGTCCGTTTTGAATGCAGTGTTTGCCATTAGCATCTTTGCCTGTGTGTATATTTCAATTTGCACGTTTTCCCCTTGTTCTCTGTGGTTTTTTTTTCCACTTCGCGTGTTATACCTGTAAGCGAATATTTCACTGTGCATTTTTCATCAACAACGTTTGATGTTTCAAGTACAATTGAAAACTTCGACGGGAACAGAACATAAAGTTGATAGAACGTTAGATTTATTGCGCTGTTAGATAATGCGATACATTAAGATGTGTAGCAAATATTCATTGATTAATAACGCTAAGTTAATAGACGACCAATAAATGGCATAGGTATGCCATTAATAGGAGATTAAAACGGCTTTGTAACATAAACATTATTTATATTTACTCTATAAAACTCGTGAGTATTGATAAAAAAGAATGTAACGAGTATTGATTGCGTGTTAAATTTTTTTATTGCAAGTGTGTGCTCGTAAAACATTAGATGTAAAACATTTAGAATTCGTCAATGATGGAAT
>NC_051410.1:29045960-29046256 GCF_015228065.2 Penaeus monodon
TTACCCGCCGAGTTGGCTCTCCACCGCAGCTCAACAGAAACTCGTGCTTAACACTCTTAACAGCACATCACAGCACGAGTCAGAACCACTAGACCAGCGCGATCACACCGGCTCACAGGACAACGAGGGTCAAGTGGGAACAAGCCCAAGGAGTCATTAACTTGTTGAGTCATTAAGTGTGACTGTCCGCGATTCACACTGTTTCCTACATCCTCAGACGACATCCTGTGAGGGAAGCTGTTGATGTAACTCAGAGTGTGGGGAAGAAGAGGCTAGAATGGGGAAGGAAAGGGTGT
>NC_051410.1:29046577-29046821 GCF_015228065.2 Penaeus monodon
ATCTGTCGCAACCTTCCTCATACTGTATATAAAGCCTGAAATAAATTGTTCTGCTAGTCATAAAGTAGGTTGCACTGTACTGCTATCAAACTGAAAAGACATTATTGGTGTCAAATCACCATAATTGTTTGACATTTGTACATATTTTGTTAACCTTGTACATGTTAGATCATGATGATGTTATCATTCCATTAAGAAATATATGAATATTGAGGTTTCAGTCATCTATTTCATAGAAATCGAA
>NC_051410.1:29047586-29047694 GCF_015228065.2 Penaeus monodon
TGTTGGCGCATCTTCCAATAAACAATTTTGGCCATATTCCGTTTTCTGCCGCTTTATAATTACCATAGGTTATTTTCATTCATACAATACACACAAACATACTTGTGT
>NC_051410.1:29048810-29048880 GCF_015228065.2 Penaeus monodon
GCGTCGTTGTTTTGTTTTTAGCGATTTTGTTATTCACTTAACTTTACTTACGTATATATATAAACAACAT
>NC_051410.1:29048997-29049140 GCF_015228065.2 Penaeus monodon
GCATATACAGGAACACGAGAGTACAGTGAAAGTGCTTATAAAACGGTGGATTCTTCACGGATGCATAGATCCCGGGGAACAGTTATGGAGCTTTTGCTTCACTGCTGGTCAGTATTCGGAGAAAAAAAACAATATTTCGTAAA
>NC_051410.1:29049824-29050250 GCF_015228065.2 Penaeus monodon
AAATATCCCCACAATAAAAGTGGAGAAAGCCCTAAAGCAAAACTTTAATTTGCCGGGCGCCGAGCACGACGCTGAATCCACGCCAGAGAAATGAAGTGCAGGCACACGCTGCTCCTCCCGTTGGTCTCTCTCATACACTCGTTATTTGAGCATTGTAATAGCATGAATTTATGTTTTCCCTTCTCTCGTTGTGTTTACTTGTTGTTCTAAAAGGTGTTTCTGAAGTCGTGTTTGAATGATGCTAAATACCACATGGACAACAAGTGTTAAATTTTCTCTCCTATTAGTCCCGGAGACTTATCGGCGTAAAGGCGTGTAAAAGTTTCTCGGGCCAAAATAAGTGTTACTGTGGATATTACCATAATCAGAAACAGGTCGTTACGCACATTCCAAATCTTTACGTGAAATGATTTAGAAGCCTTTGAA
>NC_051410.1:29051606-29051808 GCF_015228065.2 Penaeus monodon
TCATAGTAGTAACAACAGTAACAATAATGATAACAATATGTCAATTGCTAATCATTATCCATGCAGTAGTATTGATATCCATAATGATAGCAGCTCTCGATGATGATAAAATCTTTTAAAATCAATATTTCTCTGTCCGGCGGGAAAGCTTTCGATTCCCGGGAGAAAAATGGCGGCCGAAGAGGTCATCAATCAAACACAT
>NC_051410.1:29051959-29052058 GCF_015228065.2 Penaeus monodon
GACCTTTCCCGCTCAATGCTCTGCCTTTTTGTCTGCTTCTCTCGACCTTCGGCTGTTTTTCTTTTGGCATATTTCTCTCTCTGTCTGTTTCCCCCCCCC
>NC_051410.1:29052235-29052473 GCF_015228065.2 Penaeus monodon
AAAGCCTCTAGCAATAGTTACACACACCCCGAACCCCCGCTTTTAAAGCTTAAATATCCCATCACACCCTATTACCAGTCGTTGCTAAATATAGATCGTTTTCCTTAAGACGTCTTGCCTTTTACTTCGGCCAACAAAAGATGGGGAGAGCGGTTAAAACATTGGACAATGATTGGATTTCTTTATTTCCCAAAAAGAGGTTTCTTATCAGTGAAATTGCCTTTTTTGTGTGGCTGAG
>NC_051410.1:29052741-29053019 GCF_015228065.2 Penaeus monodon
GTACTCCTCCATCCATTTCTCTCACACATCTCTTTATTCCTTTCAAGTGCAACAATATATTTAGAGCCAAACTTTGAGAATTTTAGCGATCAAAAGCACAGGGGATAACGCTCTTCCTCCAGCCCGTCCGCATAATCTCCATAGTTGGCTTAGACCGTGTGCTGAATTTGGGCGCCGGGCTCATGAAGCGTCATGAGTGCATTTCAGACAAGCGAAATGCCTTTGCGCTCCCAGAGATCCTCCTTGCAAGATTATTCTAGAATTTGTCCGGTTTCTTC
>NC_051410.1:29053040-29053153 GCF_015228065.2 Penaeus monodon
ATAAAAAAATTTCCGTAAAGCTTGCAGATTGACCGGAGAATGCAAAATGCAAAATAGTAGGTACTCGTTTTTCTTTTCTCTTTTCTTCCATTCACCCGCTTTTGTTAGTGTAT
>NC_051410.1:29053180-29053501 GCF_015228065.2 Penaeus monodon
GTATAGCATTGCAGAGGACTGATCGGAGATAGAGGATAAAATTACAATCTAAGTAATTCAGTACTTCTAATGATATCTTCCATATCGAAGCGGAAAAAAAATAGAACAGGGCTTACTATGCATATCCTTTTATCTATATGCAAAAACAAGATATATTTTCCCTCCTTTTATAAACGAAACCGCTCATATTGCGTGGCGGAGAATGAAGGCGCAGCATGATAGCAGTTGAGCCACAACAAAGTCCAAGATATATTATTTTTATTTTTAAGTCTGGCGATGTATGCGTGGATGGACGGTGCAATGGGATGACACACACACACA
>NC_051410.1:29053672-29053772 GCF_015228065.2 Penaeus monodon
ATTTGTCAGTAAGGGACGTCAGCAACCAATCGTCTGAGTGTGTATGCATGTAGATGACAGACCAAAAATATCATGTTTTTTTTTCTTCTAATCTTTCTTC
>NC_051410.1:29053966-29054368 GCF_015228065.2 Penaeus monodon
CCCACCCCGAGATTCCTCATTATTCACAATAAAGTCCATCGCATTTTTTATTTGGCCAGAAGCTCACTCCTCCCAAACTATGGCAAGTATGCATATGACGTGATTTCAACGCTATATTTCCCAAGCATCAACTTTAAAGTTTACGACCAGAGGGGAAAGAGATGGGGTGGGGGAGGGAGAATAACATTAGGCTTCTTTTTTCACATATATAAATTTAAAAGGAAGAGGAATCGCTAGCAAGAAGAGACTGACAGACAAAAGAAAGAAAATAGGACGACTAATTGCGAATGGCAAACACAAGGGAGGAGACGAGGGCGGGGGGGAGGCAGATAATGGGAGCTAGTGATACCGTCAAGAAGGTGATGGAACGAGGGAAGAGACGCTCTCATGCATGCTGGTCTT
>NC_051410.1:29054929-29055106 GCF_015228065.2 Penaeus monodon
ACAGTCAGCCAAAATTTTACGCTACGAGGCAAAACGGCTTGTGGTTTTGGGACATAAAAATCTTAATAAAAAAAATCTTGCTCGTTCCGCATTTATCCCTAACATCTTTGTTTTATTAATTTGTTTATCTGGTGACTTTTTAAAAATCTCATTTACACCAGTTTCTAAAAAGTCCTT
>NC_051410.1:29055291-29055633 GCF_015228065.2 Penaeus monodon
CATCCTTACTCTCGCTCCTACCTCGCTTGTCACTCCTCCTTGCACCCAATCCCTTGCGTCTCACTCATCCTCACAGTAAAATCCTTGTAAACCTTTTATTTTAGTTATACATTTTTTCTCGAATTTATTGCCTCGTTTTCCCTTATCTCTTTTATCCATTACTCCCACTCGCCGCAGCGTCGGGAGGGAGGGATCTCGCTAATACTCTCTGAAACCTTGTTATCTGCCCCAGGCCGCCGTCGCCCGCGCTGTCCAGGACCATAACTCAAATCTCGATGGCGGCGCGGATCAAAATAGCCACGTGCGAGGCAGCGACTACGCACAGGCTGTAAACACATACAC
>NC_051410.1:29056993-29057114 GCF_015228065.2 Penaeus monodon
GGATAATAAGCAGAGCTTGAAGAGGTGGCGGGCAGCGCTAACAATAAATAGGCTGAAGAGGAGAACACACAAAATCTCTCGGGGTAAACACGGGTGAGGGGGACGCCGGGAGGCTGGAGGA
>NC_051410.1:29057708-29058849 GCF_015228065.2 Penaeus monodon
TGCTCAGTTTTGTCTTTCATGCTTTCAGCAAAATCTTTTCTCCCAGCAGTGCATCAAAAACTGGTAAATAGTATATATCTTGCATCCAAATGAACGGCCAGAGGTTCTTCAATGCACAAGCTAGTTAAAAGCCTTTGGCCGCAAGTAATTTTTTGGTGATTGCAGCATATGAAACTTTATTTTTTTATTTGCAGTATCCTAAATGTTAAAGGGGAGAGCCAATTTTACACAGACACACATTTCACTTACGTACAAATACAAAATGACGTATCATGGTCAATTTGACGCATAATTTTGTAGAAAAGCAACGCAGAAAAAACAATTATCAATGAATCTTAAACGGAAATTAAAGCGCAGGTAGACTGAAATCAGATATCATATTCCCTAAGAGAACTTGACAAATACATATCCATTATCTTTCATCTTTTACTGAGCTACACGAAAGAGACGAGGCTGTCGTCACCACTCAATCTGAACGTCATAAAGGGACAACATGCAGGCAGAGGCTGATCCCTTTGGCCGAACCTCCCATAATCATTTTGAATATTCAGTGTGTTTTAAAATCGCCATGTCACAGGAGCGGTGATACTGTGTCCTCGTGTGTTACAAATTTGCGACAGGTTTGTCTCTACCATGAAGTATCATATCGGGATTACAGCTCTCACTAACTTGTATAAATGCTATTGTCAGAGAAGGATGGATTCTGATCAAATCGACTGAGTGTATATGAAATAGCTGTTTTGTATTTCCGTAGTATTGGGTTTAAATGCATTGCGTGGACATACCAGTTTACATTTGGGGGTAATTCCGCAGAGCAAACATAAATTATTTTCTTTTCTGCTTAAGTCAGTCGATCCCATCCTCCTCACCTTTTGTAAGATCTTCTATCGAGGTCTCTTTACCCTACAGCATCCAGTCTTATCCCTTCCAAGAATCCTCACAGATCGCCCCATCTCTGCCTTCCGCGCTGCCCTTCGCCTCATTCCCACGGCTGCCTGGCTTCACGCTCCCCTCCTTCCACGGTCTCGCCGGCCAAGAGCCTCTCCCGATATCCGATAAGCCAACTAGTCTTTCGGAGCCTCCAGAGCCCCCTTTCCTCCCTTGCTTAAAAGCCGCTCAGTTGATGTCACCTCCGTCGGCG
>NC_051410.1:29059408-29059550 GCF_015228065.2 Penaeus monodon
AGCACGCCGTTGTCGTCACCAAGTATTGATTTATCTGGGAAAAATAATTGTTCAGTCGGTAATTGGACGTTGGATCTGCTGCTCACCTCTTCTGATATCAGCTTCCGTGAGATCTGTCATTAGTTGCTTTCTCGCTGAATGT
>NC_051410.1:29061440-29062041 GCF_015228065.2 Penaeus monodon
GCCTCAGATCTTAGTTGCATGATCCATCACTTGACAAGCTAAGGATTTCTGGCCAAGGATAAGGTTTTATCATTTCACGGTCTAAATAACGTATTTGGACATAAAATATATGCGTTTACATCCTATACCAATCTCTGAGTATACTGTATACTAATCTGAAAGTAGTCAGCATTTTGTACACCGAACATCAACATATATATACTGGGTTTAATAACCTACGATTTGCACGGTTTATTTATTCTGACGGCGCCAGCCATTGAAGGTCATCCGGTAAATGTTTACTTTATTGCCAATTTATAATATCGAAATAGGAACTACACTACTCTGCAGGTTTTAGAAGCCATTTGGTCTATACCAAAGCTTTCGCAAAATACATGGTAAGACCACATAATTGATATAGCGAGAAAAAGGAGACTGACATTCTTTTTGAGAGCATTTCATAAAGGGATATGACCCGCATCGTCTGATTCAATTCACACGTGTTTTTATATTATAAAAGAAGCTCTGTGGGAACCTTACCTAACGTGACACTGCCCAACCTAAACTAATAAACAGTCAATTATTTCTTGCAATACTAAGCAAAGAATTACTAGACAACAGC
>NC_051410.1:29062221-29062572 GCF_015228065.2 Penaeus monodon
GTTATTATTACTATAATCCGACCAAGTATCTCGGACCGGTCTGTGTGCATAATCTTAATAAAGTATTTTATGTATTAGTTTGATTCAGGTTAGGCAAAGGATCGCTGTTATCAAGTTCTTGTACTATTTAAATCCTGTAATATTCAAAATTCAATAACTAAAACCTGTTAATTTAAGACTCGTTAACGGTTCATTTGCAAAAGAAGAAAATTATGTTTTTTCTGCCGATCCGTGAATTATCAATGTGCTCACCAGATTAAAGGTGTCATAAGGTAAACTAGGAAATATGAAATTGCAAACTACCGTAATACATTTTTCAACAAATTATAGCTATGGAGCTATAGCTATTGC
>NC_051410.1:29064175-29064664 GCF_015228065.2 Penaeus monodon
AAGGTGGAAAGGCTGATATTAGCAAGGTCATCCAGTTAAGCGGCACCACAACAATAATACCAGAGAAGGAAGGGATAAGAACACCAGAAACATGTAGCGAGAGAGCTTTTGCAAACACAAGATTGATGGGAAAGGAAGAGAAAATCATATTAGGAACGTAATGATCTGGAGACGTCCCCCCCCCTCCGCCCCTTCTTGGGCAAGCGGCCAGTGCCACTTATCCCTGTTCTCCTGACAGCCTCACGGACACGTCCCTGCCCGCTATCGGGGTCCTTGTAGATTGGCACCTTGGGGCCGCCGCTATCAAATGCCCTGGCGTGTCCCTCGCCCTACATATCGTTCTGCAGTGCTTGTTTCTACCGTGCCCAAGGCTGCTGTGTTTGCTAATGGTGTGACTGTTAATGCTTTGTTGATACTATACTTCTTATTGCTGTGTTTCAAGTTCTTATTATTGTTTCTCCGTATTTGTCAGTGATGTGCTTGCTGCTT
>NC_051410.1:29066683-29066845 GCF_015228065.2 Penaeus monodon
GGAGAAACTACAGTATTAATACCCGTCATAGAAAACTTTGAAGATGAAACAGTTTGGACTTGTATTTGAGATTTTTCTTACTTGAATATATTTGTTGGACTTGCCTAATATTTCGTCATCACAACCTGCTCACCTGCAAGCTCCATTTGGCGAAGATTTTTA
>NC_051410.1:29067214-29067422 GCF_015228065.2 Penaeus monodon
ATAAATCAACGAGTTCATGTTTTTACAGAAGATCTTCCCACCTGTTTGTCCTTTCTCCTGCTCTTTTTATGCTTTCTATCAAGGCTTTCCTCGGCGCTTTTCCTCCCCCTTCCGTCGCCACTGCAGTCAATCTTTTCCTGGTGTTTTATCGTTATTTGACTCGGGAGATTAAAAATACGAGTTCCATTTTTTAATCTAGAACTTCAGC
>NC_051410.1:29068297-29068573 GCF_015228065.2 Penaeus monodon
TCGAACTTGTTCAAATTAGAAACTATTTGTTTAGTTGACATTGCAAACAGTCAAATGTGCCGTTAAAGAACAAACAAGCATTAACGTTCTTTGCTTTTTAAAAACAAACACTTACAGGGTATGCACGTGCACTTATTAATGCTACCACTGAAAGCAGAATTGTGAAAAAATAAAAGGTTTAAAAGTTTTAAAATCCAGTCATCACCGGCTTATTTTTTATTTTTTATTATTTTTTCAAATGTTCATTCGCGTAAATCTGAAGCAGAAAACGAGAGG
>NC_051410.1:29069406-29069675 GCF_015228065.2 Penaeus monodon
CCAAACTTACCAACGGCCTCGCGATCATACCCCACAATGCGTCCCAACCCTTTCAACAGACAACAACAAATAGGACCGACTTCGTATAGATCGGCGTCTTATGCGAGACCGCCTGAGACTCCAGCGGGGAGCCTGCCCGTCAACATACTGTGCTTTTTGACGACCACTTGGGATCTGTTTGCTTTCGTCTTGGATTATAGCCATTACTCAAGATTACTTATTTAAACACGGATTCAAGGGTGTCAACAGTAGCTCTCGAACGCAGAAAG
>NC_051410.1:29070992-29071350 GCF_015228065.2 Penaeus monodon
CTCCGTGCGTATACAAAATAATTTCCCATCAAAAGTCATGCCATCCCCAACATGGTACCACAAAGGCAGGTCAAACGCTTCCTGGACGACCCAAAATCCTGGGACAAAAACAAACAAATAAGCATAAAGTCGTGGAGCCGCATCAAAGTCGTGCAAGCGACGCGGCGGATCCCGACATATCTCGTTGCCATCGGGGACTCTGCTGCCGGCGCCGTCCTTGCAAGGAATGTGGGCATTTGTATGGCAAGCTGAATGAAGGAGGATGTGGGACGACGGAGACAAAAAAGGAAAGACTCCTAATAAACAATATCTTATCTTTATTATGCGTTGCGGAAGAACAATGACTATGGGAGCTGCT
>NC_051410.1:29073344-29074151 GCF_015228065.2 Penaeus monodon
GCAGTTTTCTTTATCGATCGATTACCCATCACCAACCTCCACCTGCTAACCTTGACCTCTGTGATGGGTCAAACGTCGACTAGGGAAGGCCAAGTGCTCCACGAGAATCCTGAGCCTCACGTATTAGCATATATGATGATGAGCGCCGTCGCTGATGATGCGAGCCCGGCGCCCAGCACAGGACCCGCAGCATCCCTGGCGGTCGTGTCTCTTCCCTGGTCCCCCGAGATTGATGGTAAGACTCGGGATCAATCACGGTCTCCCGATGACCCCTTGGCGACGACGGGCGGCGGTGCGAGTGCGAGGGCGGGGAGGAAGGAGGATGAATGCCAACCTCTTACGTAAGCTGAGGACGAGTACCTCATCGCCTTTCATTCTTTCTATTCAATGTACAGTTATGTAGATATGTGTGGTCTTTCCGATGAGGACGAGGAGGACAGGGGACGGCGCATGTGCATATATTCGGTGTATTTGTCCGTAGTTGATCAGCTCTCGATTAGGACTTGATGGATGGATGGATGTGTGCGATCACAGTGCGGCGGACGGGGCTACCCACAGACAGTTTTTCAAAATACAAGGGGAAGGGAAGTACGGAGGAAGGGGAAAGCGGGCGAGCTCTTACGTTGAACAAAAGTATGGGTAAACATGTCTTCCCTTTATTTATTCATGTAAGTAAATAAATATTGAGAGGAATTATCATCAAACGTACTTCAGTCAAAAGTACATCATTTGCCTTTGGTTTATAAACAAGGCGTAATCCTAGATAATCTCCAGGCACACTTATTATGCTACATTATGGTAAAAGTC
>NC_051410.1:29075351-29075814 GCF_015228065.2 Penaeus monodon
CTGGGAGAAGATTTTACATATTCTTCAGTACGATTTGAAGACACAGGTGTATTTTCCTGTAATTTACCCTTTATATATTTTAAAGAAATTTTATACACATTCCCCACCGATATGTGTCCACACTTAAGTGGAAACCAGTGACGGGGAGACAGGATGGAATTGCTTCGAAATGTTATGGGATTTGATTATTAACTTCAGTTACATAATGAGACTCCTCCTCGATGCTCCAGTGTCCGTTTTTTCACTAACATGGTTGTTTAAGAAGGTTTTCATTTATCGTGCTGCCTTGAGCCTATAATACCCTTGGTGAAGATGATGCTAAAGATCTGATATGTTTTAGAATGAATGACTCTTAAATTGGTGGAAAGGACATTTTTGGCTTTTTTACGTATAAAAGTATATAATTTTCTGATTTTCCACTTAAATCCCTAAATGTCTCAAGACTCTATCAGGATTTCTCCTC
>NC_051410.1:29075921-29076296 GCF_015228065.2 Penaeus monodon
CATTTACAAACACGTATGTATGCTTAGAGGCGAGCAGCCTGCCTCGTGCCCCTACCAGTAAATCGAACTGATATTTAATGCTTATCCCTATGACAATCACTTGTTTCCCACCAGAATGGCTCTATCCTTGTCCATACATCATGTATCTCCATAAATATTTAGTTCACGTGTAATGTTTTGAGTCGATGTATAGACATTCTGTAACAAAGAAGACTTTAACATCTTATGCTAGTTTTGGTAGATCAAAGAAAATACCAACGTTTTGGATGTTTTCCAACGCTTGGGAGAGATGTCCAGACTTTCGGCAACGCATTGCGCTCTTTTACTTCATCGTTTAAACAAGCCTGAAATTCGTTATCAGAGGCCTACCTCTTT
>NC_051410.1:29076366-29076448 GCF_015228065.2 Penaeus monodon
TTCTGTATCCAAAGAACAAAGAGAATACAGAGATTCTTTTGGTTGTTGATTGAGTCATTGGAAATTCCTCTCAAACACACGA
>NC_051410.1:29076532-29076750 GCF_015228065.2 Penaeus monodon
TATAAAATCTGAGAGAAGTTTTATAAGGTGAACGAAGTTCAATAAGCATGCTCATATAAAGCCAATAGAATAACAAAAACTACATGTCGTCACTGTAATCGGACGATGCGAAGATGTCATATAGCCGGGGAAGACCTCTGATGAAAAGTGATACAATTTTACGAAAACACGAACCACGGCCGCTCTTGTGCGCATAGGTAAAAAAAAAATACTCTGTA
>NC_051410.1:29077019-29078384 GCF_015228065.2 Penaeus monodon
AAAAAACAAAAGATAAAAAATCTCGGAGGGTTCGCAGTATCCCAGAAACGTGTCCTCATTTCGCTCGCCCTGTGCCTGGCAGTGCATACACCAGCCAATCAGCATTTATGAGGATTAATGGCGCCATCAGCCAAAGTCTCAACGCGTTAGCAGTTTGCCCTTTACCAAAGACGGCGGATCGAAACCCTTTTTCGTACACATAATTTCGCTTTGACCGGATTCTGATTACATTGCACAGAGAGAACAAGTGAAATTTAGACCTCTCTAGACCTCTAGACCTCTGGTAGCGGAACTATGTAAAAATTCAGCGGTGCTTGAACTTTTTAAAAATTTCGCTGGTACTTCTATCCATTCTTCCTACACATTAGTCTTCTTTATTCTATTATTTCTTATTTATCTCAAATGGTCCTCATAATACCTAGAAAGAAAAGAATGTGCATATTCCGATATTTCAAATAGTGCGCAGTCATGCAAATGCGTTTTCGCCACCGATCTATAATTTACATAAAGAAATGAATCTTTAATAATTGGTCCAGACTTGCTGACTGGATGTGATCTTTCATTTGGTTTTATCTAACCTTTCCTTCATTTTGGTAAATTTGAATGTCCGAAAAGCGATTTTTTTTTTTCGTTCATGTTAATAGGAATTAACGAAACACAAACGGCTTGTCTGGCTATAAAACAAGGTTCATTTTCGCTACAAGGCCACTCGCAACTTAACTACTAGCAAAACTGGGAAATTAGGGATGTGAAAGAGCTATAGCTGGCTGGAGAATGGATTTTCAGTAGAAGAGGAAAGTGTGTCGATAAGATCTACGTGCTAAAAATGTCTGCTGACCTTTGTGGAGGAAATGTGAATACGTGCATGGTATGACGTGAATTTTGTAGAATGCAAGAGACCCTCGCCCTCTTGTTTCATAAGGGGCCAGGGATATTTCAGTTATTTCAGTGCTAGAATGTGTATCTGTTAGTGGCAGTAAAGATCTCTTTGTTGAGTAGTAATCTCTGTACAGGAACAACTGCTACACATCTCGGTCGAAATTGTGGGTAAACTAGTTTCATATCACATTTTTTTCATATGATGAGAAAATAACTGAAAATTATTTCTAAAGTGTCAAGCATAATCGCATGATATGAAACAGCATGAAACATGAAAATGTTTAAAAAAATGTTAATTATCAAAATATCTGCTCCCGTCACGACACAAGGCATCGGAAAACATATGCTGACGATAATAGACAGATGTTATCATATCCATAATGCATATACTGACATCCAGTCATCCAATGCCCACAAAACTGACTCAGGCAAATGAAATATATAAGGATATATCGGTAGAGCGATTTGCACGAATGGGTTTGAGAA
>NC_051410.1:29078956-29079338 GCF_015228065.2 Penaeus monodon
AACCAAACCTTGACAAACCGCATTCCCTGTATGACGCAAAAGGCGATCTTGGGCCCCTTCTTCCCCTTCTACCTGAGGCGTCGCCCTTCGCCCACGCCCACTTCCGGATGGCCCGCTGCCCTCGCCTTTAAAATGCGTCTGCCGGGAAAACCGTAGACGCCGCCGTTCGTCATCCGCCCTGCTTGTCTTCCGTTGCACTTTTAATATTGGTCCGCACCGAAGGCCTGGTCGATATCGCAATATGTTACTAAAAGATCATATAGTTGGGGAAAGTTCATGAAACCATAGCACAGCAGGGGACGTGAGGCAAAAGGAGAACGGAGGGAGGGAAGTGATCGAGGGGAGGGGGAGACGGTACGAGCAGAAACAGGAAGATTGGAAG
>NC_051410.1:29079560-29079859 GCF_015228065.2 Penaeus monodon
TTATTTGCATATATATTTATTTATAGTTTGAACGCACCCAGAAGCTAATGGCCTTTGAATCCCATGACACGTTCCTCCTTTCTTAAGGATGGAGTGTCTGGCGCTGAAGTTGAGGCGAAGCACTTTACGAGAGTGAGCAAAAGCCTCGTACTTGAGTCGAGAGTATTTCGTGGCATTCATAACCATTGTTATCAGTATCATTACACACCCAGAAAATATAAGGGATGAAGGAAAGAATAATGTTGATTGTAAATAGTAAATGTGAAATTTATAAGGAGATTTGTCTTGGTTTAGCTAAA
>NC_051410.1:29079952-29080869 GCF_015228065.2 Penaeus monodon
AATTTTCCTTTTTTCTTTTTTACTGTTTTTACTTCGTCACAATCGCGGTGAGTTGATATTAAAGAATCGCCAGTGTCAAAGCCCCTAAAAATTTAAAATAAAACAAAATGAAAAGTATGAGAGATAGGAAGGACGGATGTGGCCGAAAACAACTGATATTTTCTAAGCGACTGAGCAATAACAGGAACCCGTACCAGCGACTGGCCACCATTTGTCATCGGGAAACCTCCGCCGCAACTCACTCTCGCACTCGACGGGAAGCGGTCGGGAAAGACTTCAGTTTAGTGAGACTTCGCTCTCTCCTCTTGGCGTCTGAAGTCTTGTGTCCCTCGGTCATTAAACTAATTAGCTAATCTAAACATGAGCTTGAATATGAGACTTGAAGAAAGGTAATAATGCAAATAGATTTGTCCACGAAGGAAAGAAAAAAGTACAACTTCCTTTGAAAAAAATTTGGATATTAATATTCATCTCGAAGGTTAATATGAGGCTAATTAATGACTCTAAGGGACGAAAACTGAAGGTCAAACGAAGCCGTTTGATCGCCTTCTGGGACGCTGTGGTCATAGTTTACTCTCCCTCTAAACTTTATGTTTCATTCTTGGAAAATGGACTTGAGGTAAATAGCCACGCTTGCCTCGGGAACTAAGCCATGCTCCGCAGCCTTGATATCTAGTCGTTAAAGATGATGTCATATACTTCCATCGAGCTGCACTTCATGGGGCTATAAAGTGACCTAATAACTTTGCAAATAGACACCTTACTCTAATTCCAGATAAAGGTCAGGCGAAAATGCACACGCGGTGTTCTTTTGTTACAAGTGTAACAAAATGCTTTATGTATTCTCTTGTAATTGTACTCGTATATCTAATATCATTACTAAGATGGAAATTTCTGTTTCCAAGAGGAGATATCGC
>NC_051410.1:29081023-29081596 GCF_015228065.2 Penaeus monodon
ATCTATAAAGGGTAAGGGTACATGGATGATATTTACCATTTCTGAGGCTTTTTCCATATATTTCCCTATCAGTTTCAGCAAAACCATACTTAGCCTTTGCTTAAATTATTCATAGGGTTATGCATATCATGTATTATTTTGTTAGGGGACGCAATCTATCACACTAACGTTGTGATAGATATTTAATATGCAGAACGTGAAAAGTAAACTGATGTTTGATTTTCATTGTACTCTGAATATGATAATTCAAAAAAATCATAATACGAAATTTATGGAAATGAATATCGAAATATTTGCGTATTCAGGCTTAATAAAATTCGTACATTTGTCATTTGTTCTGATTGTGCACGCGTTAAAGCCATAACTGGTTTCATTTGACGAACGTAACGGAGAAATCTATTCGTCGATCTGGAAAATATGAAATAAATAATTAGTTGTATTAAATAATTACTTTATAATGTATTCGGTTATAGATTCATCATTTAATTCATATATTTGTAGACAGAAAGATGGACAGATATACGCAAACACACCGCTTCGTTGATCTACTTTCCATTTGTTCTACATGAAACC
>NC_051410.1:29082593-29082921 GCF_015228065.2 Penaeus monodon
TCTTCCATTATCTCACACTTACGTGCGACCCCGATAAACGTTTTCGCTCAATAAGTTAGTCAGAAACGCGAATCATTATAATTCATTCATTAAAATTTCACCAGACTCTGAATGAAAGGACGAATGTCACGAACGGCGTCAGAGCCTTTCCTCGGGTCATTTGCGATTCCTCAGCGGGTCGGGAGGCGAGGCGTCTCTGCCGCCGTCGGGGAAACATCAGCTGCGGCGAATTCCTGGAACTCGCTTGGAAGTAGATGCATTTGTCACTTCTCAAATTCAACTCGCCGTGTGCCTTCTTTTGCCTCCAGCGCCCCTCCCCGGCCGCACG
>NC_051410.1:29083090-29083370 GCF_015228065.2 Penaeus monodon
ATCTATCTATCTATCTTAGCAAGAATAACACACTCATAATTTGGATTCATTGGATTCTGTCACAGATCTTACTTTCAACTTTTTTGTAAGTAAATATGCACATGCATCCCAAAACAGGATATCATTTACAAGGCTGAAGTCGAAGTTATTCAAAATGTAAAAATCAATACAAATACGATAAAAGCTATTGAAAAATCGTCACTGATCATGGTTCTTAACCAAAATATATTAATAATTGATGCAGTGGATTATTGTTTATACCACAAAGAGAGAGAGAGAG
>NC_051410.1:29083991-29084595 GCF_015228065.2 Penaeus monodon
TCCTCTTTCCCTAGCCCTAGCCCATATCTCTTCCATTCCTCCTCTCTCTCAGCTTCAGGATCATGGATATTGGCAAATCCCTGGGTAAGTGACGTGGTTTGTTTACGCTCCAGATACTCGAGTGCGGTCGATAATCACACCAATGGAGTGGGTGAGGCAGGCCATTCATGAGAGATGCAGAATTAGGACGGATGATGTTAGTAAACAAAATATAACATGGATGAAGTTTTTATTTCTCTGATCAGAGAGATAAAGATGATTGGCAGACATGTTCAAAAAATGATGAAAAGGTATGGGAAGTTGGAAAAAATAATAAAAAAAAAAGATGGATTCCTAAAAAGTTCTCATTATAGAAAAAAAACGAAAGTTGTGGGGGGGTTTGAAAAGGAATCCAACTTTTATATCAAGTCATTTTCACCTTTCTGAACAAAGTTTTTTGGGGATTTTAAACACCGATTATAGTTTTACGATATTGAAATTTTTGGGTAAACGTAAAATTTGCCTGTTGTTAAAAAATATTGAAACGTATTGCAAAGTAATTTAATTTTAAAAGGAGCATGTTTTACGCCCACACAACAGCACGCACTCGCACCCCACCACAAAA
>NC_051410.1:29086217-29086344 GCF_015228065.2 Penaeus monodon
AAAATTTTTTTTTAGGAAAGATTTGATTGTTTGGGGAGGGGGAAGAGGGAAGTTTTTCCCCAAGGGAGAAAAAAAATTTTTTTTGGGAAAAATTAAAAAAGGGGGGAAAAAATTTTTTTTTAAAAAA
>NC_051410.1:29086487-29086698 GCF_015228065.2 Penaeus monodon
AAATTTTTTAAAATTATATATATAATATATTTTTTTTAAATATTATTTATATTTTTTTAAATTAAAAAATTATAATATTTTTTTTTTTAAAAAAAAAAATATATATATATATATAAAATTTTTTTTTTTAATATATTAAAAAAATTTATTATATATTATATAAAAAAATTTTTTAAAAAAAATTTTATATATATATATTATATTTATATTA
>NC_051410.1:29086741-29086887 GCF_015228065.2 Penaeus monodon
ATTATATTTTAATTATAATATTAAATTATATATAAAAATATATAATATATATATTTAAAAATAAAAAAATTTTTTTATATATTATTATTTAATTAAAATTATTTTTTATATAATAATATTAATAAAAAAAAAAAAAAAAAAAAAAA
>NC_051410.1:29086982-29087065 GCF_015228065.2 Penaeus monodon
ATTATAAAATATATATATATATATTAAAAAATTTTATTTTAATATATATAATATATATATGAAAAATAATTTTAATAAATATA
>NC_051410.1:29087105-29087677 GCF_015228065.2 Penaeus monodon
AAAAAAAAAAAAAAAAAAAAATTAATATTTTTTTTTTTTAAAAATATAATAAAAAAAAAAAAAAAAAAAATTTTTGTTTTTTTTTAATAAAAAAAAAAAAAAATTTTAAAATATTATATATATATTAATAAATAAAAAAAAAAAAAAAAATTTTATATATTTTTTATATATATATTTTAAATATTTTTAAAATATATATTTTTTTAATTATATTATATCCAAAAATAATTTTATATTAAAATTTATTTTTTTTATTTTTTTTGGGGGGTTTTTTTTTTTTTTTTTTAAATTTTTTTTTTAAATATATTTATATATTTTTATAATTTTAAAATTTAATTATATAAAATTTAAATTTTTTATTTTATATATAATATTATATATATATATAAAAAATATATAATATATATTATATATATTATATTAAAATTATAAAATATAATAATTAAAAAATTTATATATATTTATATAAAAAATTTAAATATTTTTTTTTTTTTATATATTTTAAAATTAATATTATAATATTATATATTTTATATATATTTTTTAAAAAATATATATATATTATATATTTT
>NC_051410.1:29087767-29087840 GCF_015228065.2 Penaeus monodon
TTTAAAAATTTTTGGGTTTTTTTTTTAAATTATATAATATTTTAATATAAAAAATTATTTTTAAATTTAAAAA
>NC_051410.1:29087864-29088138 GCF_015228065.2 Penaeus monodon
AAAATAATTTTTTAAAATATTATATTATAAAAATTATATATTATATAAAAATATTTTTTTAAAAATTTTTAATATATATATATATATTATAATTATAAAAAAAATTTATATATTATTTAAAATTTTTATATTTATATTTTTTTTTAAATTATTATAAATTTTTTTATATTTATATATATATATATATTTTTTTTTAAAAATATTAATTTTTATTTTATTTATATATAATATATATTTTAAAATTTATAAAATATTTTTAAATAATAATTTAATA
>NC_051410.1:29088547-29089050 GCF_015228065.2 Penaeus monodon
GGTTTTAAATTTTTTTTAAAAATTTTTGAATTTTTTTAAAAAATTTTTTTTTTTTTAAAAATAAATTTTTTTTAAAGGGGGGTGGCCGTGGGGCTACTAAGGACTTTTAAAAACGGGAGGTCACCCCGGCCTTTTTCCTGGGAAAATTCCCCCTTTCCCCAGCCCGGGTGGTAAGCCGCTCAAGCGTGCGGGAAAAAAAGGGGTTAAAAAAGGGGGGGGGCCCGGGCAAACCCCTAAAATTCCCTAAAAAAACTGGTCCCAAGCCAAGAGCGGCAAAAGGGGGTTTCCCCAAAAAAGTACACGGAAATCTGAAAAGGGCTCCCGGGTTTTCCCCGGGCAAGGAAATCCCCCATTTTACTACCACGGGCCAACCACCAATTTAAGGGGGTTAAAAAATAAAAATATTATAAAAAAAATAAGGATTTTTAAAAATAAAACCCCCCAAAATATCCGGGAAACAAATAAAATACAATTAATATATTTACCCCTAAAATGTAGTTGGG
>NC_051410.1:29089468-29089720 GCF_015228065.2 Penaeus monodon
TTATTTTTATATATTATTTTAATTTTAATATAAAATTTTATATATTTTTAAAAAAATTTTTTTTACAACCCCCCCAACCCACCCAACCCACCCCAAAAAAAAACCCAAACCCAAAAAAAACCCCCCCAACCCCCCAAACCCAAAAAAATTTTTTATAAAATATAAAAAAAAAAAAGAAAAAAAATAAAAAATTTATAAAAAAACATAATAATAATATAATATTTATTATATATATAAAATAAAATAAATATA
>NC_051410.1:29090268-29091189 GCF_015228065.2 Penaeus monodon
GAAGTAAACGGCATCGCCAATATCAAAGAGTCCCTCATCAGTCTTCTTGGTTTATCAAGAAGTTTATCTGCGACCTCGCTTCCCCTTGCTTCTCGTCCCTTTTCCTTTTCCCACTCTGTCTCTTCTTCCCGACCCCTTTGTTCCACACACCCAAAAGCGGTCATTGGACACGTACCTCTTGTCTGGTGAAGAGCCCCACCATTCCTCCAGAATTCATTCAGAAATGTAGAAAATCCAAATTAAAAAAAAGGAAAAAATCAAATTTTTGAGTTTTATACAATTATCCGCTTGCTTTGTCTATATTTCGAAAAGCCAGTCAATCAGCAAAGCACCTATCCAGTTCCTTGGCATAGCTTACGAATACCTGGTCTCATATCCCTAATATGATGTATATACATCCGTCTTTGTTTTCGGGACGTGCTTGCTCTTCTATGTGGGATTGTGCTTGCTTGCGTAAATGCGGTAGAGGCTTTTGTACGTGCGAGGTGCACCCTTTGTCTGTGGGCAAGTGCCATAGAATTTCCTGGTAACAGAGCTATAAAGACAGTGATTGCTGTGGTCCTAATGCACACTACCTCCTCTGGTATTGTTCTCCTCTCAATAACAGCTAAGATAAGATTCTTGTGTAAATTACTTAGACACGCAACTGATACTCAAGGGACACGCTCTTTTTGTATCAAAAATCCTATAATGCAAAGATGCACAACTTAAGATTTAACCATAAGGAATACTGCAACACTTAACCCATCCGGCGACGACTTTTATGACGTTGTCTCTGTACGTCTGCGTTACAAAGAACAAAAAATTTATATTTTAACACACCACTTGGGTATTTTTAATTTATTTTCTCCTTCATTGTTTTTTGGCTTAGAAAATACTACGAAAAGAATCATTTGACGTCCAAGTTTCAGGAAGGCAAGC
>NC_051410.1:29091224-29091386 GCF_015228065.2 Penaeus monodon
CGATATAATAAAAAAGAGAAGTACAAAGAAAATAAAAAGCTAGAATAAATGATTATGACTAATCTCTTTTTTTTTATCTCCCTCTCCCTTGGAACTTTCAATCGCTTTCCTTCACGTAAATCATGTTGCTTTTCTCGAGCCCCGATTCACAGAAATCCTCGT
>NC_051410.1:29091480-29091647 GCF_015228065.2 Penaeus monodon
GGATCTCTATGTTAAATAAAGACAAGTTCACGAGGTCTTCCAAGAGGAGTGCTACTCATAGAGGGCTGAGCCATCATCTTTAGAATTTATTGTAAGCGGAAACGTAGATATGTTCTTTGGTCAGATACGAACACTTGATTCTGATTCCAAGCCTGATTCTTCGCCCT
>NC_051410.1:29091912-29092245 GCF_015228065.2 Penaeus monodon
TGCCCCTTTCGTTCTCCAAAAAGCAGTACTTTTCATCTGTTTACTGCACAAATCACGCCCTCTATCTTGTCGAGGATTTTAATTTCTTGCGATATTTCCTCGTCTTGTTGTAGATTTTTTTTCTTTACTGCTATAGACTCCTTCATATACTAAAATATACTAATACCATTCTTTGACGTATCTTTCTTTCTTGAATAACAATTTCCTCTTTTATGTATGTGTCTGTTTTGTGCTTTGAGATAAGTATGTTTCTTTTCAGAAGTGCTATATCGAAATGTTTTGTGCATCAACGTAATGCATTTTGGGTTGCCTTCAAGGTCCAGAATCTTTCCG
>NC_051410.1:29092945-29093198 GCF_015228065.2 Penaeus monodon
AAAACAAACTTTCTCCTTCTTTCTTTCCATTTGCGGCCCATCTCCTCCTCCTCATACGGGAGAAAAGGATCCGAAGACCCGTCTTTTCGCAGCATCCTGCCTGGAGATGTCTATTACCTCTTCGAAAACATCCCCGTCTTTGATCTCGGGTCTTGGTTCTTTTCCCTTTAATCCTCCTTTAGCCTCATTCCTTTATTCTCATTTGGTGCTTTTGTTCTTTGTAATCAGCCGTCTACGGGAACACTGTACCCAA
>NC_051410.1:29093482-29093794 GCF_015228065.2 Penaeus monodon
GTTGAATTACCTAGCTATTTGAATATCCTTCT
Organism: Penaeus monodon; assembly: GCF_015228065.2. NCBI lineage: Eukaryota > Metazoa > Arthropoda > Malacostraca > Decapoda > Penaeidae > Penaeus > Penaeus monodon. Next base: position 29,093,515 of record NC_051410.1, read on the forward strand.
CCAGAACTACTGGTCATAGATACCATTTACAGGGCATGAATTCTGATTTACTGACTGAAAAGGTCCTGTTTTCAAAAGTGGCTGTAGAGACCGTAGACTCAGAGTCGGAAGACCCAATCTAACTTGGTCACCAAAGAACGAAACTAGATTAGCTACCGTGGCCTCTGCAGTCGGACGAGATCATTTGATTTTCACTCTGATTATCTCTGTTGGCTGAAGTATTAAAGCCTTTCAGTCTGTTAACCAGTTTTCTTCGGGTGTTCCTCGCAATACCTTCGCG
>NC_051410.1:29093821-29094018 GCF_015228065.2 Penaeus monodon
TTAGGAATTTCGATGTTTGATTGTTGTTATGGGGGGGGGGATTGACCGGAGCCTTATAAATTCGGTCAGTACTATTATCTTTCAGTTCCATTTTGGATGACGAACGGGGGAAAATACCAAAAGATTATGAAGGTAAATTTGTTTTAAAAATCGAAAGAAAACAGACAAAGGGAAAAGAGAATACAAATGCGTGAAGG
>NC_051410.1:29094046-29094476 GCF_015228065.2 Penaeus monodon
CACTGATGCAGGAAGAGGAAAACCATTAAAACGAATTTTAAACAAACAAACAGAAGAACACACCTACCGCGAGAATGGTCATCCCGTTGAACCACCAGACACACGTACCTGTAAAGAAAGGCGAACTTTAATACACTTTCCTGTTGTGCCAACGACTCTACTTATCCCTCAGCGATACAGGCACGACTTCCTTGCTCTCTATTCCCATGCTTTTCAATTCATGAACGACTTTGTCTTGAATGGCCTCCGCACGCACTCAGCCCCGTTCCCTCAGCCCCTCAGATCTCGTCTCTTTTACTCTCTTTTTACGTAAAGTTACTCGGTCGCCTCTTTCGTGCACTTAAGCTCCTCCTACTTTTCATTCATTAGGTACTCGTTCTATACGATTTTCCCCTCGGTTTAATTCATTTTTCGCATTTCGTTTGTTTGT
>NC_051410.1:29097377-29097856 GCF_015228065.2 Penaeus monodon
AATTCATCACCCGACCTTTTCCCTGAACCGAGCCCCCATTCACCCCAGCGTCCGCTTTTTCTTTCAATACTGCAAGATCATTCAACTTCATGCCCCCGTGCCCCGCAATTCATCAGGGCGTGAAGCCCTCGGCGCCCACCGCCCTCAGCCCGCGGGAGAGCATTGCGCGTCTTTACTTTCCATTGTGTGTGGTTACTAGTGGCTTTCTCTCGACATCTCTCTGCTTGTTTTTCTTTATCGAGGTGGAATGTTGTCGGGGGAAAGGAAACTTAGATTAATGATTATAAACTAAACCAATATGAATTATGGGGTTGATTAATAACCGTTGATAGGATTTTGATATATATCTAATGCAGATCTTTTGTTTGTGGTTTCCAAGAACATCTATCTTTACCTGCTTCATGGTAAAATACCCGGAAACTGATTAGCATATGCTAGCAGTAGAAAGGCTTTATGTGTGATTTCCGTTAGTCGTAATG
>NC_051410.1:29097896-29098273 GCF_015228065.2 Penaeus monodon
TTCATTCTTTCTGTATATTTTATACATATTTTTTTTCCCTCTCTATCTATCCATCTACGTACACATTTACTCCCGCCCGCACCTCTAATTCTCTCTCTCTTCTTCTTTGCTTTGTTAGCTTATCAGATCCCACCGCTATTCAGGTCGTAAAATCATAGCTTTCCATAAGATTCTCGTCACATCTGAATACGTATTTTCCAGACACTTTCCTCCCCGAACCTTTATGCCTTTTGATGCACAGAATGGGTGTCCCTGAGTCTGAATAATACGCGAGGTGGCAACAAGGTGAACCCCGTAATGAATGTCATCAAGTGCTAAAGATACCTAGATCTACGTAATTTTAAGGGTAAATGGGTAGAGTGAGAAAGAGGGTGAAT
>NC_051410.1:29098400-29098831 GCF_015228065.2 Penaeus monodon
AACGGGGAATGATAAAGACAGAAATAAATCGAGATCCAGGTATACAGGCAGAGAAAATCAGGAAAGAGAGAAAGACTAGTCAGCTGTCTTCTTGTAGATAACAAATGGCAATTATGTCCCCAATCTCATTCTGAACTAAACTCTCTTCCTCTCTTTCTCTTCTTCCTGATTCCTGCTTTTCCTAGCATTTCTCCCTCCATTTTCGTCTTATTCATCGAATCATACTCCGCCTTTTGCTTCCTTCATCTTCGCGAAGCCCACTTGCAAACGGCATGCAAGCACTTGCCAATTACCATAACAAACAGGTTCAGGGTCTTCCGAGCAGGTGACAGGGGGAGCCGCTGACTCGTCTCAGACCTTCGGGTGTCGACTTTCCTAATTAACACGCCCTGACAGAAGACCTGGCTGTCCCGGCGGCGGGGAGAGTGAAT
>NC_051410.1:29099503-29099656 GCF_015228065.2 Penaeus monodon
TGCAAGGGAGGTGGTACATAAACTGCACAGAGCGGAAACACTCCAGACAAATGTGAATTCATATGCTGTTTTTAGAAGCCATTTCGCTGAATCTGGTCGGGCTGGAGGAAATACGGGAAAAATGGAAATGTTAATGCAATGGGGATACATGAA
>NC_051410.1:29100266-29100656 GCF_015228065.2 Penaeus monodon
TCCTGTCTCTCCTTCCGCAGGGCGACAGACCAAGAGAAAAGGAGAGGGTGATCTTCCCAATGAGTGAAAAGTGATCAAGGACGTCAAGCAGAAAGACTACAAAGCGGGCGTGTGAAAAGAAAGGATTTTATGCACGCCTCGCGAGTCGGGGATAAATGGCCGGAGGAAAAGTAGAGTTGGAGGGGAAAAGTTAATCGATAAACGGAGAATAAGGAAGAGGACACCAGGACAGAGATGTCCCTTTTCGAGAGGGACGCATTTTCCTCGAAATGGCCACGGCAAGTTGTGCGGAAAAATGTCAATGGATTGGAAAGATGCAATTAGAAGCGACTCCACCTGGCCGCTACTCACGCCCTCTGGCAGATGGTAGCGAGGGAGAGAGGGGAAGGA
>NC_051410.1:29100784-29100955 GCF_015228065.2 Penaeus monodon
ATGGGGTATAGAGAGAGACAGAGAGGAAAGGAAGATTTAAATCTAACAGCAAAAGATAGACTGATTTTTATTTGAAAAGAAAAACCTATGCAGAAAAAAAACGCGATGCCAGCGAGGAAAGAAAATGCAGCGCAAGAAAAGCAAAATAGCGAACGTTTGATGAACATCGAC
>NC_051410.1:29101680-29102041 GCF_015228065.2 Penaeus monodon
CCTTTTGTGGAAAGCTCAACCCCGCATCTCGCTTTCCTTTCCGGGGGAGGGTCAGCTTCCTGTCCAAACAACGCAACTAATCGAATATCAGTTGCTGCCGCCAACGCTGTCTGTTACGGCCGAGATATGTAGCTGTCAGCCGTTGCCACCTGCTTGACACTGCCATCTGTCAAGGGGATACAAACAACCATGCGAACGATATGCAGTTGCTTGCCAGACACTGTGCAGCAAACACACGTGTGAGTGTGATTTAAGCCTTTAGAATGTATATTCCTTTCGAATTCAGAAATAATTTGTTGGTCAAAATGGTATACTCCAAAGCCTTCCCACGTATTTCCATGATCTAGAAAACGCTATAGTA
>NC_051410.1:29102525-29102931 GCF_015228065.2 Penaeus monodon
AGGGAAAGGGACGACAGTTATTATAAATACAATAGAAATCACATATAAAACCTGTGCATGAGCATCCCTCACAATTGCAAAGTAATCAACTAACAGGCCAGAAAGGTACGATCATCTCTTCACACCTAGACACTAATTGTTATGTGATTGCCAGATAAATGGCTGGTCATTAGGGTTATTCGGCAGTGATAAGCCTAATTCTGACCGTCGATGCTGGTTCACTGACCTATTTGTTTCATCGATTTTATCACTATAGTCACAGAAAAAAGTAATTTGCATTTCCTCGGCGAACGTGGTTGGTAAAATCTACGGATAAAATCTTCACGTTTCATTAACCAGTTACGTATGGTTCTGAAAAAAGGAGGAGCCATGTAAAGTAAGAAAACTATCGATATGAAGCGAAATC
>NC_051410.1:29104491-29105903 GCF_015228065.2 Penaeus monodon
AACTCTGGCAAACACACCACACACACTTTTTTGTCTCTCTTTTATTCGTTGGCTTCTGCAGATTGAGAGTCTTTTTTATCTCTCGTCCTTTTCGGCCTCACAATCTCAGCAACTTCCACATAATTGGACGGCCTTTGTCTCCCTAATCCCATTACCGTTATCTTGCTATCTTCCAAGCACGAGAAAGCAAGAGCCTGTCATCATGCGGTGCCAGTGGGAGGAGCTCTTGACACTTCTCATGCCTCTCTTTCTCTTCAATTCTCTCTTTTTCTCCTCTTCTTGTAATTCGTTTTGTTTGTTTATTTCCTTCTGGATTATGTTCTTTTTCCCTTCATATATACTATTCTGTCGTATGAGTCCGATCTTCTCTTTTCCTCACCCTTCTCCCTGTAACTCACTCCGCCTCACAGCCGAAGACACTGTGGCGGTTCATGTCTCTTATGGTTAAGTATGGAGAGACACGGAGAGACGTGGAGATGGTGACTAACTCGGCGTCGCCTGGCCTAAGTTAATGTTCGCATTATTCGATAATTGCCGGGTTAATGACTCTCATCATTTCGAGCTAAGATTCTCATTAAATTTCATTAGATCTTCATTAATGCGAGAAAAAGTCCAATATTTTTTTCTGTCTTTCGCTTAAATTCCCCTCACAAGCGAGGCATAATCACTTGTAAGAACTTGGGTACAGGGAGCCGTCCTAACTGCCTATCTCTTTATATCCTTCAACCGCCCTCCCCCCACTTCACCGTTCTCATACCCGCGCTATTGAAATGTTTTTCTCACACACTCGGGGGACTAATGCTCCCGTCCCCTCCCCACAATAGCACTGAAGGAGCAGAGTTTTCAGAGTTTTCCTAATACAAAAACGATTTTCAGGAAGATTGTTTACCAACACAATCCAATCACAAAAGTCTGTTTACACATATATGGGCTTTAAAGTATCTACTTTTTTCTCATTTAATTTTCTAATCTATGCGTCAATAAGTTTATTCACTCCTTTTACATTTGGAAACAGATATTGTATCTAATTCGTCTTGCATTATCAAGTCTTTACTATTAGTAGTGTTATAATGAGGTGACTATGAGCTAAGCCATAGCTTGATCTGAAACATTGAACTTCCTTTAGCCGTCACTCCAACCGCAACCATAACAAGACCCTTTTAATTCTGCGTATTCGAGTCAGTCACAATTAGCAATGGTAAAGTAATAGCGCCCTGAGCAATTGAATGAATCAGAGCCTAACAATTCTCAAATCGGAATATGAAACCTTTTTCTTACAGGCAAGAAGTCATTCACCCTTTTAAAGCGATAGAGATCGAGCGCCACCACTTGGCCGTCAGTTGACTTGGATGAATCCATTATCTGGCGGACAACGCTGAGGGCGCTATGGCTAGACGGAAGTTTCTTCCTCC
>NC_051410.1:29106063-29106312 GCF_015228065.2 Penaeus monodon
TTTTCTCTTGTGATATAACTTAATTCAAAGCACTGATGCATGCATGTATCTGGCATTTGAACCGTGATAATTTTTTTAAAATCTTGTAGCGCATTTATACTGATTTAATTTACATATTGTATTTTTTTTAAATCCGGTTTTAGGATACAATAGCAAATTATATTGCAAAAATATTGAATGTGAAACAATGAAAACAATGACATGATCCAATGACCTACGCGTATTATCCATGAATGTAACATTACAGAA
>NC_051410.1:29107037-29107291 GCF_015228065.2 Penaeus monodon
GTATGCGAAAACGACAAGTCTCCGGGATTTCTTCGCCAACCTCATCCATCTCAGACTTGGATTAGTCGAGCCACTGTTGGCTCTCTCCCCTTTTGACCCGCAATTACCATTCGCGTTGTTGTAAGCCTTTCCATTTCCTGCCTCGGCTCCATAATCTTTCTCCTCCTCGTGTCATCCCCTTTGTCTTGTCATCAGGAAATGTTTACCATCATCTCCCTATTATCCTTTCGTATATTCAGATTAATTGCCCACCT
>NC_051410.1:29110681-29111042 GCF_015228065.2 Penaeus monodon
AGCGTCACTTCCTCATTCGCTTACTTCCTGCCACATTTTCCAATCTCCAGTCGCGTCGGACTCCCTACCCCTTCTCCTTTCCTCCCCTCTTCCCCTCCCTCTTCCCCTCTTCCCCTCCCTCTCCCCTCTTCCCCTCCCCCCTCCCCTCCCCGTCTTCGCCATCCGACTTTCCGACATTACGGCGTCCCGGACGATAATGGGGAGGCCTATCAACGGCTGAGGATGCTGCTTGACTGACACCATTATTCTCTGACTTCCTGCTTGATCGGCCTTTCCTTGCCTGGCTGTGTCCCCCTCTCGCGGTACTTTGCTTTTGTTTGTGTTTGGATGTTGATTGTTGGGTTTGTAGGAAAGCAGTTTG
>NC_051410.1:29111422-29111732 GCF_015228065.2 Penaeus monodon
GCAATTTACTGGAGCTGAACCACTGCATCGGACAGCCAGTTAACAACCCAAAAATAATGTCATGATAATAATGGCCAACTGGAGGCAAACATTTAAGCGAGTGAGTATTTGGCACAGACGCTGGACTTCATTGGCTCAGTGTTATCGGTGTAGGCAAACACTCATATGCGTTTTATGTGCTTGGTATCAGGAACATATTAGCTTTATTATATGTTTATTTGTTTGTTATGCAATTTCGTATTCGCCGCGTTTCAAAAATGATTTGTTGTTGGACATTTTAAGTATACATTTGGGAAGTAATTACCCGGCA
>NC_051410.1:29112281-29112933 GCF_015228065.2 Penaeus monodon
TTGCTGTAGAACTTATGTATTTTAGCATTCATGACAGAAATGCTCCAGTGTTTTCAGAATACACAAACACATCACTGCATTTGCCTTTGAGAAGCTTTACTACGTTGCCAATTTGCCATTCACGAAAGATGTCCTCACTTTTATCCCTCTGACATTTTCCCGAAACTTTCTGGGCTGTCTCACTTTTCTCCTCACAAAGCAGTTATTTTCCTTTCGTTTTTTTATATATTGGTCCAGACGCCTTCGACCTATAAATGCAATAACTTTCGATCACGTTGCCCTTTCTCTTTGCTATTCTCTTTATAAACTTAGGCCTACGGATTCAGGCCAACTCACCTAAACTTCGCCCAAATATAAACCGCAAGTAAGTATAAGTTGAACGTTCCCAAACTAAAGCACTTACTTATTCTTAAGAGCTCCCCACGGGTCTTCTCTCCCCACAGCTGACTCTGTCTAATCTGCCTCTCCCTGTTTCCGGAACCAGCTCAGGCATTACCAATTTCAAGACACAATCTCAGAACTGCAACTGGCTTGAAAAAGTCCATACCATATTGTTCTTCATAGCAACTAGAGACACGTAGCTGTTGTTATTTTAAAGGGAATGGCACGTATTGTGTTAATGAGAGTACATTAAATGTAGCGTTTGGTTTTT
>NC_051410.1:29113881-29114260 GCF_015228065.2 Penaeus monodon
TTATTTTCGCTCCTAAGAGATCGTATGGGTCTCTGGGACTCTCCAGAAAAGTTGAAAAAGTCTACGGGAAATTACTCCAAATTGGTAATACGCTTTGGGAACTTTGATTACCTACTTCCCCTCAATATTTCCCTGTCCTCTTTCCTTATTCTAACAATATGTTCATATCCCTTTTCTATTTAGCACTCCAAATAGCAGACATATTTATGTTTTGATAATTATTATTGTTATTAATAGTACCACATGGGACGATGTGGCGCAATAATTTCAAATTTATGTGATCATACGGAGCGGACCCTTATACAAGAAGAATAAAGGGGTCATAAAAGCACCAGAGTATGGTTTAGTCCTCCCTCGATAGCCACAGTACAAAGTTATA
>NC_051410.1:29114322-29114708 GCF_015228065.2 Penaeus monodon
AAAATCTGACTGCTATCAGAAAAGTCATTGCCTGTGTCAATATGTTGTTTGGTTGTATCATTCCCTTTATGTTTTCTTTGTTACGTTTTATAACTTTTCTATACGTTTCATTCACAAGCGTTTTTAGCTTTGCTTTAGAGCGGGACTTTTTATTTTACCTTCCCTTTATAGCAGGTCTATGGTTATATAAAGGCCAGAGTAGAATATGGTCATCGGTTACGGAGTTGAGGGTTAATGGGCTAAAAGATCATATATGAACGATAAGTTACGGGATCCGAGGGACCCCTTTGATATCTTTTGTTCAATAGCCCGTGCAGAAGCCTAGATGAACACGGACTGGCTCTGTACTTTTTCCAAGGCTTCTGTGGTATTCATGGATCCATTAA
>NC_051410.1:29114997-29115094 GCF_015228065.2 Penaeus monodon
GAATTATCGTTGCGGCAAAAATGTCCCTAAAATGCGATGAAACAAATCAACAAAGTCCACCGCAGTGAGTGGGCGGGGATCTCCAGCATGTATATGG
>NC_051410.1:29115124-29115459 GCF_015228065.2 Penaeus monodon
AGGGAGGAGTTAGTAGAGATTTTGAGAGAGAAGAGGGAGTTTGTGGAAAGAAAAGAAAAAAAGAGAGAGAGCTGAAAGCGTGATAAGGAGAAGAGGAGATCTAAGGACGGGTGAAATAAAGCCTTAGATGTCGATTTTTCCTTCTCCGATCCATAAAGTTAGGAGAGGAAAATGTTATTCAACGTTGGAACAGAAGAGCCAAAGGTGTGCCATCGTGACCTTTTTACGCCAAAAGGACTAAGGGAGAGAGCGAGGCATCAGGGTTTATGTCACGGTATTAACATAATCCTAGATTATTTAAAAGGATTCAAGGATGCTGTTGTTGAAGGTAGGGA
>NC_051410.1:29117785-29118060 GCF_015228065.2 Penaeus monodon
ATACGTACTTGTGATTATATAGGCACATGTACGTCAATATGTTTATATATCTGCACAAATACTTAAGTATCCTTTTGTTTGTCGATATGTAGATAAATTTGTTATATCTATCTGCGTCTCTTGCTTTTGGTCAAGAATTGGAAAAAGAGTTTTGAAAATGGCTGAATCATTGTATTTTCTTAGTAAAGTTTCTTGAAAAGTTGCTACGAGATTTATCCATTTTTCTAATTCACTCATTTGTTCACAAAAACCGACGACTGGAAAATGAGAGATTC
>NC_051410.1:29118161-29118286 GCF_015228065.2 Penaeus monodon
TTTTGAAAATGGCTGAATCACTGTATTTTCTTAGTAAGTTTCTTGAAAAGTTACTACGATATTTATCCATTTTTCTAATTCACTCATTTGTTCACAAAAACCGACGGCTGGAAAATGAGAGATTC
>NC_051410.1:29118592-29118657 GCF_015228065.2 Penaeus monodon
TACTTTATACGTATACACGTTCAGTCCATCTTCCTTTTTTATCACTCATCATATCAATATACCAG
>NC_051410.1:29118711-29118856 GCF_015228065.2 Penaeus monodon
TCGCATCAAGTTCGAGTAAAACATTAAAGGAATCGTTAGGCAAGTAACAGACATCATTAAGGGGCCCACTTCTGGCCTGATTACGGAGTGTTGCCCTGTGATTGATGAAGAAGACTGTCTGCTCAGTTACATTTGGCCTCGGCGC
>NC_051410.1:29119456-29120899 GCF_015228065.2 Penaeus monodon
CTTGCATCTGTAAAAGTTTGGATGAATACATGAATGAGGGCAAATTTGAATGTGAATTAGCAGGCACTAAAACCAATACTAAGAAACCGAGAGATGACTGCGTTCCATCTCAAAACAGCTAAGCAGAGCGAGAAACCCCGAGCGGACGAGAGGCGAAGCGCGGAGGAATACATCGAACTCCAGCCCGACGAAGGAAGGCTCAGACATTCTATCCTAAAAGGCGTTATTGTGATGAAGAACAAAAACAAACGTATCTAAGGAATGCTTGCGGATTGTTGGAGCATGACATAGGCCTATTGTGTATTGGACGTGTGTTTTGCCTAAGCCCACCGTGAGCATAAGCCTATATCGGCAGCTTCTTTGTCGCGTCCCCAGGCGAGACGTGGGGGTGCTGCCATGTCGCCCAGCAACTAGTGGGCATGTGGAGAATGCCAGGTATGTGCATGCGAGCGGCGGGGCGAAGGCAGATCACAGTTGGGTGATGAATTGCGGTGATTAGGAGGCTGTTGAATTTAGATAGACAGGAATGTCTAAATTTTCGATCGAAATTTCTCTCGAAGCGTGAGATGAAGCTTTGAATCTACGAAAGCTCGTAACATCTAATTTCGAAAATGTATTCTGTCACTTAAAATCAAATGAATAAATGTAACAAAATGATTTCGCAAGTTTTGTGTTCAGGGATACATTTACGTGTATTTGCGTAACAGATTCTTTCTGTTTCCCTTTCATGAATTCGCAGCCATCAAGGGATACTAATTTATTCTAATTTCATGCGCAGCCTAATTTCCTCGAAATTAGAAATTAGTGAAAAATTTAATGTCAGTCACTGTCATCATTGACTGATCTCTATTAAATTATATCTTGTGCGTGAATTAGCAGATACTAAAATCAATGTTGAGAAACGATGTTATTCGCTAGACACGCCAATGATTCCTACACTTTCTCCAACGTATTTCAAGCAACTTCAGAATAGATGTGAGCAACATGAAAATAATATCCTTCATTACTCTGCATTCCTCTTTCTTCAGGTGTTTGATATCTTAGTCTTAGATTTTGGTTTCAGACCTAACTACAACTTGGCTAGTAAAAGCAGTAAATGGAAAAAGTTCTGGTTAATATATCAAAAATATTAATGAACTGTCTGTTCCAGTTGCTTTATTTTTTTCAGAAACACTGACTGCCAGGAAGGTAATGAATTGTATTTTTTTTTTTAATTCTACATAAAAAATATAAATAAATTACTGTAGAAGTAATGTCAAGCATCTTATACATGACCTGTCATGTGTGCTTTTTCCCTTTTCTTTTTCCAACTACAGTATTTCTTTTTCTCTCTCCCTTTCCTTTCAGTTTTTCAGCTACATTGTTTCTTTTTCTCACTCTTTTCAACCCTTTCTCTTTCAACTACATTTCTTCTTTTTTCTATTTTTAAAAATAAACCAATAC
>NC_051410.1:29120930-29121065 GCF_015228065.2 Penaeus monodon
AACCACAACTTCGAAGTACTTTGCGTCACGAGATTATTGGAAAATCGACCACTGGGAGCGGGAAGAACCATTCAAGTGGAAAATGTGATTAAGAGAGAGGTTTACAGTCAATTTGATAAGGTGGAAACCTATGAC
>NC_051410.1:29121102-29121694 GCF_015228065.2 Penaeus monodon
TCTGTGGTGGACAGAAATAGAATCCGAAAGAATATTAATCGTAGGTCTGGCGAGGGGAGACGTTGCCGAATGAGCTGATGATAAGAGAGGGGGGAAAAAAACAAACGAAAAGACACTGTAACAATTGAACTATTTGTCTGGATTATTGTCTTTGCTTAAAGGGGGGGGGATTGTGTGTTCTACCGCGTTTATTAGTTTATCGGTTTGTCAGTTTGTTAGTAGGTTACGCAAAATGTTACTGACGGACTGTGATATATGGCCGAGATGCGGGCTAGTTAAATAGATGTTGGGATGGATTAAAAGCAAATTAAGTGTAGGTTGTGATAAAGAGTGGATGTTTTGTTTAGTAGGAGTAGATAGAGGTAGATTATTGTGGGTTTTAAGTTCATTTAGAATAGATGAAGATTTGGTTACTAGAAATTTAGAGGTAGAAAAAATATATTTTTTTTTATAGACAGAAGAGGAGGACTGACAGCAGAGGTTTACGAGTTTCTAAAGGAGGTAAAATGTTCTAGAATGATGAATAATACGGTCATTAGAATGGTACTGACATACTCCATAAAGACTGTATCGACTTATGCTATCACTTTGC
>NC_051410.1:29122308-29123505 GCF_015228065.2 Penaeus monodon
GCGAGAGGCAAAGTGAGTATATAGTTTCATGCCTAGATTTTCAGTTAGAGTGACTTCAGCCCTTTTCGTAAACAGTAAGTGAGTCGCCCATGAACGGACCATAGCGACGATACTGTTTGTCCCGGCGAGGCACATAAAGCAGGCTGCATTGGTTTTACGCTGAGCCAGTAACGGGAGCGACCGATGCAGCCCATAAAGCTAGGCAGTTATTCGCAGCCTCATGTCCTCGCGCTGACATAACAATGTAATTGCATCAATACGCTATTGTTATTAGATTAACTATTTCCAACCAACAATAAAGTAACAGCTATCATAACTATCCCTGTGACTGTCAGTGCAGTTAGTTACACACCCGCAAATATGACCATTTCACGCCGGGGCTCAACAGCCAGGCCTTCATTAGCATCAACTGTTGTGACAGTGTTTCATTATCTCGACTACTTGGTACGAGTTTTATAACCATTGTTACGGCTGAGACTACTTAGTGTCGGACTGCTTTATCCTTTGGCCTATTTCTCCTGTCCTCATACTACCCTTCCCCACCCCCGCCATTAGGCTCCCACTCCTCCCCCACCACTCTCGCATCGACCTAGCATTCCTCCATTACCACCCAAGCGTAACTTGGCCTGTGATAAAGGAGCCGCTGAGCTCTGTCGGGCAAGCCAGTGCCTTCTCGACTCCCTCTCCGCGCTTCCTCCCCCACACCCCCACCTTCTTGACCCATTCCCCCACTTCCTCCTCCACACCCCCACCTTCTTGACACCTTTACCCCTCTCCTTGTTTATTTTGCCCTCATTCCCCTCTTTCATATATCACTACGTTCCCGCCTCCATCTTTTCCTCTCCCCACAACCTTCAATACCAATGTAACTGTAACCTATAATCTAGGAAACGTGCAAATAATCAGAATAAATAAACCGAGTTCCACCGGCGGTTCTCTACATTCCACTCACGCCCTTCTCAAGGCCTCCTGCCTCGCGAGCACACTCCGGCGCCTCTCTGCCCCAACGAGAGTCATCTCGTCGCCTCATCCGCGGTTTCCTTCTCCAGCATCCCCGGACGCAAGGCAGAGCGCCGAGGGAGGGCCGTGCTGCAGGGAAGGCCGCTTGTAATTAGAAGTGCTAAACTCCTAAAGGCTCGTGATATTCTATTCACGGCCGCTTTGATGTCACCATTACGGCTTCTTATACGTGAGCAG
>NC_051410.1:29124172-29124316 GCF_015228065.2 Penaeus monodon
ACATTGTAGCGTCATGGTTTTGTTGACATCCACTCATTGCAATTGGCTGACAGGCGGATGAAAGTTGAACATTCCTTTCATATTCCTAGGAGCATTTTTCTTTTAGATAATGAACAAATGTATCTTAAAGGTAACACAGTCCTT
>NC_051410.1:29124377-29124645 GCF_015228065.2 Penaeus monodon
TGATGTAAACTTCTCTCATTACTGCCGACATATTGTAAGCAATTTTTCGTAAGTTTGCGATAATAGACTGTGATAATTCGGATTGTTTACAATACTTTATCATTAGTAACACAATATACCGTAATACTTTGGGTTGTTTTCAACACTTTAGTATTAGCAACATATTTTGCGCCTAGCGAGCTTATCCAGTATGCCCGTCTTTCTCCCGAGCCTCCGCAATACGGCCACATTAGACACAGGGCAGTTTTCTGATATATTAAAAAATAAA
>NC_051410.1:29124887-29125115 GCF_015228065.2 Penaeus monodon
ACTTCATACTGTGTAAAGTTTGACTCAAGCCTCCCCGGATAAGAATTTTGTAGCTACTTATATCATTTATAGACTCTCTCCGTGAGAAAGCTTTCCAGAGGAGCTCCGAAGCGGCCCCCCGTTGAGTAATGATATGACAGAGACGGCGCAACCGACGGGGTCTCATAAAATGGTCAAAATAGCAAAATGTGGAAGTGCAAACCAAAGGCAGGGGATTGCAGAGAGGAC
>NC_051410.1:29126428-29126964 GCF_015228065.2 Penaeus monodon
ACAACCATATATACTATAATGCATAATCAATTCCCCCTGTAACTATCGGAGAAGGATATACATTACTAGAAGGAAGTTTGGCTTCATATTAATTTATACACCTTTCTTCATGAAGAACGTAAAATTCAAATCTTATTAAAGGTTAGAGTGAAATTAAGGTTCGGAATTATTTTGTGATAAGAAACGCGGTGTAAAAACCATCGTCTAACAATTTTCCATGTGATAATATTCAATCTAAATTTATGTTTAAACTTTTGAAAGAAATTGCCTATACGACCTAGTAAATGAAAAGAAATACTCAAGTGGACGTATGTATTAACTGCAAATAGCAGTTTTTTATGATTTCCTCTTTTCAAGGTTTTTGAAGCGGAATATTAAATGCCGAATTCGTAAGCAATGATCAAGTAGAGAAGATGCTTCAGATAGAGATAACTTATCTTGCACGATGCATATCGAACATCCGGAAGTCCGGTTTCAGGTCATTTGCCGGATTCGAAGGTCGGATCTCAGAGTTTCTTTCTTAGTTACTTTGAAGT
>NC_051410.1:29127748-29128517 GCF_015228065.2 Penaeus monodon
AGGAAATGGGGTCGATCCGAACTTTATCCCGGAGCCGTTAGCCTAGAGATATGACGACCCATAAACTTCGCTTCTTCTATTATACCGCGTCATTATGCTCTAATAGTATTTCAAATATGTAATTTCTTCTCCTCTGAGGTGTACATTTAGTAAGGATTTATGTATGTAAATAGATAACAGTTATTGATTAGGAAGGCTTGATTGCCCTCGGGATGTCATTTAATATTAGCTGGAGACTGGTGCTACACTAATTACGATACGGGATGGAAAGTGATGATTTAATTACATCAGTCTGACACTTTCAGATTTTACAGGAAGAATATTCAAGTAATATTTCAGTAACCCAAAAGTAGTACATCACAGAATAAGGATTTATCACAAAATTCATTTCTGAAATCTGTCTGGAAAATATAAAACTTGGGGCCCATATCTATTGCATTAAAAATTTAAAAAGGAATAAATTGAATGAACATTTTTCAAATTCTATTTTCAAGATACGAGAGCTATCTTAAAAATAGGTTATAGATATTGCATGTAAAGGATTATTCATTTAATTGAATTTGTGGGAAGAAACATTATTTATCAATACTTATCTCTTCCCTTCCAAAAAAGGCTGGAAAATTAATTAAAATGCAATAGGAATTCCTTAATTAGCAAGGAATACTTTGGAGGTTATGCGTTACATTCTTTCAAGATATAAAAGTGAGACAAATGATCTGGTAATGGAATCCTATAAAACTTGGACAAAAATGGAGAAAAAAAAATCGAT
>NC_051410.1:29128911-29129228 GCF_015228065.2 Penaeus monodon
CTGACAATCATAGACCATAAAGTAACATAATTGGTTGGGAACGTGTTAACTCCCTCTACAACCAAGACAATTTGCATACCAAACTTTTACAGATAAAATGGGGCAACTTTATGTGAATATATTGTTATGTTAACACCTGCGCCACGTTGTATATGAAATCCATTACTAACTGGTATGCTGATATAACTTCTTTAACGTAATGAACCTTCTCAAAATTCCTTTTATTATTAGTTCAAAGAAGGTGTGTAATTTAAGTTAGAGTTACCCTATTAACCTAGCAAATTAAAATCATAAAAATATTCCTCATCTTCTATTAA
>NC_051410.1:29130288-29130914 GCF_015228065.2 Penaeus monodon
TGTACTTAGTTTTGGGTACGTTTTAGGATAATGTAAGAGCTGGATTAATAAGTTTCTTCTCCTTTTGTGCAATTTTTTTAGGGGGGGATGGGAGAAGGGGTTATGCCATTTTTATACCTATCTTTTCATTTGTATAATTGTCTGATTTGTCTATCTTTCAGTTTGCTCGTTTATTGATCTATATATCTGTCTAGGTAGATATTTAATTCTCATTTTATTCATCGCCTGACATAATATATAATAAGTTTTATTCTAGAGATATTTGACGACATCCCTTTTCTTGCTGGCAGCTTCATCTACATATTTACCGAAGTTGGAATGGCGGTGGAAAAGTGCCAGAGCCTAGTCAATAAGGTCTGAGCCCTTGAATGATCATTTCAAGCGAGCAATAATATTTTCCGCCGAAGGGATTTGAGCAAACACCAGACGGCGGGCAGCTTGTGTGAATGTTGACAAGCACTTAGGGTAGCATGTCGGCAGTGCCAGCGGCTTCGTCCAAACACAACACACGCGATGCCACCTCCCGACGCCTGTGGTCTTTGCGGGTGTCACTCTGTGGCACTCGCCAAGTTCACCGACACCGCTGAAAACACACACACGTGTTTACGTACATCTACATATGAATT
>NC_051410.1:29131215-29131518 GCF_015228065.2 Penaeus monodon
AGACTGGTGAGACAATATCCGGTCCAGCAAAGTTGCTTCTCTTGGCCTACAATCGCTGCGAAAGGATTGTGGGCGCCGCATCCCGCCTAATCCTCATCCACGCAGCCTCCCTATCCAATCCGGCGCCCCTCCCCAACCCTGCCTCACCCCCCCGTTCGGGAATCTCCCCTAGTGCATCCCTACCTCCTTACCCCTTAAGACTTTCGCCTTTTCCTACCTACCTGAAATTTACCCTACCTGCACCCCCTCCCCCTCAATTCGAAGCTCTTCCTTTTCCTCCCCCCATCTAATTCCCCTGCCCTC
>NC_051410.1:29131759-29132666 GCF_015228065.2 Penaeus monodon
GGTCGGCATCCTTTTCCAATACTCATTTCCGAATAAAAAAAGACGATAATGTGATGATATGTTGCTTCAAAAGCAAAAGCAGATTTTTTTTTTTGTCCACCGACACTAACAGCAGAATAAACGGACAGAAAATAGCACACTTCCACGCTTAAATAATCCTAATACAGTGAATATCCATGCATGAAAATAATTAGATAAAATGCAACTTATCAAGAACTACATTTTATGTAACACAAAACATTATGAATAACTAAACATACGTAGTTTTTTCAATTTGAATTTTTACGATCATAATATCTCATGCCATGATACTTATGGTAAATTACACATTGCAGATGCCTGAACAATAAATATTGGGCATTTGATAAGACTTTGGAAAGCGTTTAAAGAAAAATTCAGATGAATAGGAGAAAAGGGGGCAAAGATACTGAAGCAGAGGTGAGTGGCATGCTGCATGAGCGGCGTGGCAGCTCGTGGGTCGCCGTGTGAAAGAGCCTTAAAGGAACGTGTACTTAAGAAGAATTAAAAAACGCTCTGTGATATGAGAACACGCGCTTCACTTATCTGGACCGCCTGACCAGTGGCGCTCGGGTGGATTGAAAGATGTTTTTCGAGAATATATAAAAAAAAATTATATGTAAACTTCTAACGTATCATTGTTTCTTATCATAATTATTCAGAAGAAGAAAAAATGAGGCAAAAATGATCAACCATTCGTGCACGCCGACGTCAGCAGTCATTCTCTGCTCGCCTCTGTGATCTCTCGCCTCAAAGGGCTTCCAGGTTTTCGTAGAGACATGCATGTAGACTCTCGCAGTGATAACCTTAATGCCGGAAGAAAATGCAACTACATTTTACTTTTCTTTTCGGCACGTTTTTTCTTTCCCCATTTCGTATATATACATAA
>NC_051410.1:29132952-29133273 GCF_015228065.2 Penaeus monodon
GAGCACAAGAGCCCCTGAGCCCAGCAGACCTGTCTTAACGTAAACAAACCGACACACAAAACACCACGTATCTCGTCAGTGTCTCGCGGCTCCTCACGTATCCATCACCTCCTATCAAAGACGCAAACCGGGTGCCGCCGCTAATAGGAAAGCCCGAGACAGAAAACACAATTTATAATTCACTAGATGAAACGTCTCCAAGGTATCCTCAAGCAGCCATTAGGACTGACAGGGAGAGAGCTGGATGGATGGACGCAGGAAGATACAATGTGAGAACCAGGAGGACGAAGATACATATTTCTTGTTTTCATTTTTTTTTTC
>NC_051410.1:29135388-29135510 GCF_015228065.2 Penaeus monodon
GTACTGCCATGATAACCCATACAATATTTCTCTCGTTTATTATATTGGTACATCACATCTAATCATATAACCACCACACTGTATGGGAATACTCATTCAACGATTCGACACCGTTGATCGAA
>NC_051410.1:29135595-29136185 GCF_015228065.2 Penaeus monodon
CATAAAAAAAAGCCCAAGAAAGAAATACAAACTGCAGCATGGAAGAGGAGAGCCACCCTCATCCCCCAACTCCCCGTGAACGACCTGCGTGTGATCCCTCCGGAATGGGGCGATCAGCGCGGCCTGGTATCGACGCGGCCAGGTATTCCAGATCATTTTTCGGTGGCTCGAGACCGTTTGTCCGGCTCCTGCACAGAAGTCTTTGCTCGTGGGATCGGTGCGGGATCCGAAACGAATCTTTGCTGTCACTACGATAATGTTGGCGACGTACGTTGGGCCGATGTCTGTCTTGGCGGGGATTATCACTATAATAAAGAAGGCATTGATATTTGTAATTATCATTCTTATGAAAGGTAGACTGTAACAGTGATAATGATAGCCATCATCACAATGTCAGTTATTTTGATAATGTTATACTTTTAAAAGATTATCTCAATTGCCTTGCGTAACCTATTCTAACGATGATTTAGTTATCATTAATTTCCACACGTGAAATACTGGCGATGTGATATTCTGAAGTCTATAGACATAGATTCTTAAATTGATATACTTACAGATAATTGGTTGGTAAATACCCATCCAATTTAAAG
>NC_051410.1:29137069-29137249 GCF_015228065.2 Penaeus monodon
GCATTTAACAGCACGGTCAGTATTTCAAGGTCAGTACTTCAAGCAGTCAAAATAGATTTCAGACTTTTTAAATCTGTTTACATTTTTGTGGGTTGCAGATACGAAAATCATAGAAAACTGAACCTCGAATTGCGAAAATATTTAGATTTTTATTTTGTACATTTTTGTTTTGGCACTGCA
>NC_051410.1:29137276-29137584 GCF_015228065.2 Penaeus monodon
AAGGCGAGCCATTTTACCCCAAACCCAAAGCATTTTAGCTCTGAATTGTCATAACGAAGGTATTAGGGGAAACGATTCGGACGAGTTCGTGAAACCCTGACGAAAAGTTGGGCCGTGAAACCGTGATTTACAGACGTTTCTGCAATTATGGCTAATGCAAGCCTAATTTTAATTTTTCGATGTTAAAGCAGAGCATTCTGCTACTAATGACAATAAGCAATAAACAAATAAAGTATAATGCTGATAAATCAGTTCCTATGATTAAAATTAAGATGATAGTACAAGAATACGCATAATATATAACCCGC
>NC_051410.1:29138377-29138648 GCF_015228065.2 Penaeus monodon
GAACATAACCAGAGCCACTGACAGACCGAGCGACCTCCACTGCCCTGACCAGATCGAGCTGAGGGTGTTTTGCAGCCGCTCCGCCATAAGTCAGGTGACGGTACTTTGAACCTATTTCCCTCGTGTACCACCAGCCCCTTCATTGGGCAATAGGCCTATTCCAACAACGAAATAACATATTTTAATTCCAGAAGGGAGAAATCGTTTTGCTGTATGTGGAAAGTGCCAAACACCCGCATCGTTTTTTACAGGCGAGGATTTTTTTTTCTCG
>NC_051410.1:29139213-29139369 GCF_015228065.2 Penaeus monodon
AGCTTATCAGCATCTCAGTTCTAAGAACAACATAATCGGTCCTTTCGCCATGACGTCGCCGCAAAGACCACGTCATCATATGCTAATGACCTTGTTACCGGCCATGAATACGAACATATCGATACGACCTTTTCCCTAATACCACGTTTACCACGC
>NC_051410.1:29139841-29139933 GCF_015228065.2 Penaeus monodon
CACAAAAATTGCCTTGCTGGATTTCTGGGAAACACAGACTATCTATCTAGTATTTTATGATATTTCTGAGTAGATGTTATTCCTCCCCCAAA
>NC_051410.1:29140115-29140320 GCF_015228065.2 Penaeus monodon
TTCAGGTACCAGAGGACATAAAGATAAGGGAATCGCAAATCACATCCGGGATGAATCATTCTTTCACACAAATAATCCTTTTTGGAAGCTGCTTGAAAACCTGAAAAATTCTCGTTGCAACATTGGCCATTTTGTATTCATCGTGGCGTGAGGGGGAAGATTTATGGTTTGTGTTTATTACGTGAAGAGTGCCAGGAAGGTGCAT
>NC_051410.1:29140567-29140684 GCF_015228065.2 Penaeus monodon
ATGCCTTATCTTATCTTATTCTTATCTTGTTAGTAAAGCTGCCTTTCCTATTTTTTTTTCCAGTTCATGTTGCAGTGATATCCTTTTATTGCATATATGAAACATTACTCACCTTGA
>NC_051410.1:29140747-29141092 GCF_015228065.2 Penaeus monodon
CGAATTCGGTTCATTCCGATATGAATGTATACGTTTATTTGCCAATATATGGGAATGTTTGTCAATAAAGCACGTATTCATTAGGAGCGAGCGGAAAACGCTATGTTGCGGGCGTCGAGCAAATTCCGCTCGCTGGTCCTAGAGCCGAGTTACGCAGCGACGCTCGACTTTTCGAACAATACTTATGCCCGTCGATTTTTTATGTTTTTCTCTCCTTCCATATATATGTTCGCTCTTTGGTCCGTTTGTTTGTGTTTGTAGTTTTACCATTTGCTTCTATGATGTGTTTTGTATATCTACGTATAAGTCAAATACGAAGATTCTGATGAAATTAGAAAATTAAGT
>NC_051410.1:29142878-29143092 GCF_015228065.2 Penaeus monodon
GCAAGGGAAGCTGCCCTGTAGGCGAGCTGAGCATGTCATAAGATCTGAAGCGATATCCTCGGCGCCATAACACCTCCGGTTGTTTACAGCAGGTCAGCCGGTCCGGTCGCGGCGGCGGCGGTTCGCGTGACCTAATTCTCCGACGGCAAACAAGGCGTTTCGCTCACGGGGCTCTCGCTGCGCCGCGCCACAGGGTTAGGTGACAGGCCATTAA
>NC_051410.1:29143764-29144927 GCF_015228065.2 Penaeus monodon
AGAAGTAAACAGAAAGAGGACGGGGTAAGAGAGGAGAGGACTTAGAAGAGAGTAAATTAGCAAAGAGAACAGTAAAAGTGCCAGATGAATGTATTGAAGGATGTAACCGTAAACGCGTAAGTATATGAAGAAAACTTCCGAAAAAGTGAATTCCTAAGATCGTCACATTGTAAATACTGTGAATGGAGTTGCGTAGCTCTTTGAAATCAGTTCATATCCGTTCAGTTTGCCTTAATATCCAGCGTGCGCCATTTCACAGCGTAGATTCGAAGGCATTGCAAACTCAGCCGCAACGATAACACGATTGCAATTCAAACAGCCATGCGCAGTCTTGGTGTGTATTTGATTACTGCGAAAGCTTAGAACATCTAAATAGGACATTGTGTTTATTCTATCATTTTTTTTTTACTCGGACACTGCCTTGTTGGGCCGGGAGGAAATAGCTTATTTTTTCCATCAAATAATTCACGTGCCACTACAAGCCATTTGCATGCGAGTCCCGCAGAGATATATTCCTAAGCGGCGACTTTTACGTTCATCTCTTTGCTTCTTTCTAAAAAGGAGGCGGGTATAAGATGGGAAATGAAACGAAACGGAAAGAGCCTAAGAAAGTCTCGAAAAATAGAACCGTTTGAGTGAAGCAAACATTCTCTTTCCGTTAGAATGTAAATCTTCCAGAATAGTCTTTAACCATGCTAATTTCTCCGCTCCTCCGTGCCATTAAGCAGTAAATGATTAACGGCTAACTACCCTCCCATTCTCTTTGCGTTGTTGCTAAAAAGGTTAATGATGTGGAAAAAGAAACGGAAGGGGTTTTGCCAGAATGAAGTTCAGTGGAAGAGGAAGCATATGTCCTATGAGCTTAATGAGTAGAGCTTGATAACAGTCATCTATAAGATTCTCTCCGTTATCTGCTGCAGTATTCACTAGCCGTTTCTCCCCTTACTAGACCATCCACATTCATTCACCCCTCCAATCTCATCTCCGTCCAGTGTAAGCCTCATCCCACAGCGTCGGTATCGCTATAAACATTTGTTCGACTGTCTACCAGGGAAAACTAGAGCTGGTTTTCTTAGGCATCTCAGTTATGTTCACAATTATTTCTAAGTCAAGGTAGGACTGTGACGAGGATGCTTATCCAAAAAGCTGTAACAGTAATAATA
>NC_051410.1:29146027-29146291 GCF_015228065.2 Penaeus monodon
GTTGTTTTCTTCGAATTTATTTATCATTTCGCAAATGCAAACTCCTCTTTTTCATGTAAAATGGATAAAACCAGGATACGGCAAAACGAGAAACTGCCAATGATTCCACAGCAGTTTATATCCTGGGTGCGTGCTGTGCTATCGACTGGTGATCGCGGGGTATTGTCACGAGAAAGTTTAGCTGCGCCGGATGAATAATTGTGTATTTATTGTATGTTTGTGGGTGCCAGAACTCGGGTGCACACAGACACGTGCATGCTAGCA
>NC_051410.1:29147121-29147424 GCF_015228065.2 Penaeus monodon
TACCAAGAGTATGAATATGCTACATTCGTTCAATTTGTAAGTTGCATATAAGTCTGCGCGACAATTTAGATCTACACTTATTTTTCCAAAACATTAGGCTCTTCACAAAGTTAATGATGAGTGAATTGCGCTTAGGCTTGCCGTCATTAATTACAGGGTTCCTAATAAATCCTTCGTGCGCCCATTAGATATAAAATGTAAGGTCACTTGTTTATCTCGATCACGTGTCTTTAAGATACAGGTGGCCGGGAATATTACTCGGTAAAAGCGCCTTTTCTTATGTAACAGTCTGTATATTACAAA
>NC_051410.1:29147944-29148192 GCF_015228065.2 Penaeus monodon
AATCATTCTTATTTTCAAGATTAATGGAAACAAAACTGTAGAAAAACGACAAACATTATTATTTGCTCTAACATAGAAGTTGAATGACGTTCGTACCAAAGGTTTCCAGGGAAAGGAAATTACATCATAAAGTTCAGCCAGAGATTGTAACGATAACGAATTCTCTCTCTCTATCTTCCTGTCCCACACACATAACTGTATACTGTTTGTATATCTACACATACACTCGAATGTATACGATTGAGATG
>NC_051410.1:29148221-29148420 GCF_015228065.2 Penaeus monodon
TGTCTGGCGCATCCCTTGATCCGACGTTCAACTTGACATCAGCTGACTTCGTGGAGTGGCTTGCTTACCCAAGATCCCGCACGAGGACGTGGCCTGATTCGC
Source organism: Penaeus monodon (assembly GCF_015228065.2). Classification (NCBI taxonomy): domain Eukaryota; kingdom Metazoa; phylum Arthropoda; class Malacostraca; order Decapoda; family Penaeidae; genus Penaeus; species Penaeus monodon. Next base: position 29,148,324 of record NC_051410.1, read on the forward strand.
GGGCCATTATTCTCGTATATCCAGTCTATATTCATTTAACACTCAGGCTACTTTTCCCTACGTTTAAGTAGTCTCGCTTGTCTTTATGCTGCGGTAT
>NC_051410.1:29149485-29149619 GCF_015228065.2 Penaeus monodon
AGCGGCGGCGTCCCCAAGCCAGCAGACCGAGGCTGATGTTGGGCTGAGCATCTAATCAGGCGAGGTCGGCGGCCAAAACAAAGGGCCGAGAGGACGCGGCCCTGCCCCCAAGCAGGCACGGTATAAAACCTAAT
>NC_051410.1:29149982-29150495 GCF_015228065.2 Penaeus monodon
CTCCGATCGCAATATATACTACGGTATAGATGGCTCTATGTGTGTATTGAGTGCAAAGCAGAAATAAAAGTTGCCGGTTGGGTGATTGGATATTACGAACCGGCCACTAATACACCTCGAATCATAGGATTTTTTTAGGCGCGAGTAAAGTGGTCGATTATTTTCTTTTCTTTTTTCTCGAAATGGAAATTGAAGCCCGGAAAATGATCAGAAGAAATGCCAATCCGAAAGCATTTTATTATCTGTTTATTAATGTATTTGCTTGTTAGTTTGTAATAATTTTTATTGAGGATGAAAGTTCTGATATTTTTTTTAAGCATATTTTTTTCAAAAGCAATTTTACGGATGACAAGGTTTTAGCTAAAAACGAAAGTGCAATAAAATTCTGTGTATTTAAAGCGCGCATAAATAGTATAGACACTGACAAAAGAGAATATTGCAGTGGGAGCCGCGCTGATAGAAGTACATGGCTAGTTGTCTCAGTAATTAAAAAGAATATAAAAAATGTGGCTG
>NC_051410.1:29150640-29150723 GCF_015228065.2 Penaeus monodon
CAAGTTCGACAAATCTCAAATTCCACAGCTTTTGAACTGTAAGTAAAACTGTTAGGTTCTGAAAATACCTAAACCATTATACA
>NC_051410.1:29150836-29151059 GCF_015228065.2 Penaeus monodon
TTGCTGCACTGGACCTAAGTCGTCTAATGAAAAATCCTCGCAAGATCAAATCTATTTTTTTCTCTTTTCTCAAAATCTTTCTCTTTGGGGGCGAAGCGCAGCCCTGAATTTCTTCGGAAGCCGTCACCCCTTGACCACGGGCAAGGCCAGACTTGACATGTAATCGATCAGTGAGTAAAAGATATTGAATTCTTTCGTTGAAGTGCATGTACCCATACTACGA
>NC_051410.1:29151086-29151218 GCF_015228065.2 Penaeus monodon
GAAAGAGAGAATGAGGGAAATGATCATACATAACGAAAAGGATTTTAATTTTTGAAAAAGAAATGTTAAAGAAACAAGATATCGGACACTTTCTCTTACTTTTTCATTAGTCTCTTTCGGGTGTGAGTGAAT
>NC_051410.1:29152167-29152483 GCF_015228065.2 Penaeus monodon
ATCCTGACGACACTCATTTTCGGCTATCACATCATAAATCACAATTAAATAACTAAAAAAAAATCAAAGATTCAAAAAAATATGAAATTCTCTTTAAATTTTCTATCTTCACTTAATCTAAATGATTTTAGATTTCTTAGAGATGAATCACTCAACAAAAGTTGCATCAAAATCAGAAATGGAATTTAACATTCTAATATCATTTTACATTTAACACGGTTGGATCATCCAACAAAGGATACATCATGAGTGGAAGATATCAAACGCAAGCACAAGGCTATAAATGTATCATCAAAATACACCAGGTTCTCTGGCA
>NC_051410.1:29152839-29153341 GCF_015228065.2 Penaeus monodon
TTTTTTTGGTTATTATATGGAAAAAAAATTTAATAAAAAAATAAAAAAGATTATATTTTTAAATTTTTAAATTTGATAAAAAATATATAAAAATTTAAAGAAATATTTGTTATATTTTGATAACCCAAAAATCTTCTAAAAAAAGACAAAAAAAAAAGTCTAGGAAACAAAAAAGGCATATTTAAAACCCGGAGTTAAAATTTTTCCTGTTCAAATAAAAACAAAAAACCTTATATCAATTTCTGTCTAAAACACAAAATTTAACAAAATTTGTAAAATCTATACCAAAGAGGGGATTTCCCTAAAAGCCAGTCGGGGCCGCCGGGCATTTTAATTTGATAAATATTCTGTTAATAAAATTTAAACCTTTTTGGATATCTTTATCCAAAAAATTTATAATTGAAAAAATCATCCACAGCTTTTTTAACTTCATCGAGTCCCTGGTCCATTATTAATTGTTACTTTTATTGGGGAAATCATTTAAACTTTTTATTAAAATAAT
>NC_051410.1:29154960-29155233 GCF_015228065.2 Penaeus monodon
ATTCACAACCCTCGAATGATAAATATAAAGAGAGAAAGAGAACGGCAGACGAGCAAGGCACCGGTTCTGCAGGCCGCTTCCCTCTCATTAAAATGCGAACACGTGCTTGCCCTTCTTCGCCCCCGTACTTTCTTACCTCATTTCGCAACAATGAAGATACAAACTTTAAAACATTCTCAGGGAGTTCGGAAAAAGAGGCTTTTGGCGACTTGGTCGGCCGCCCTCGCGTCTCCGGCCGAGGATCACATACCAGACGGGCGGAAGACGGTGAGC
>NC_051410.1:29155287-29155763 GCF_015228065.2 Penaeus monodon
TTCTTGGGTAAGGGGGCGGGAGCGTGCCTAGAGCAGGGGAGGGGAGGGGGTCCGAGAGACGGCGGGAAGGGGGGGGGATGAGGGAGCAAGAGATCCTAGGGTGATACGAAAGAGTGTCTATATTGCCGTCGAGGGAGAGGGAAAAAAGATGAAAAGAAAACAAGAGTAAAGAAATGAGAGACGTGATCCGCGTTGAGATGACGAGGACACAACTTTACCGAGAAGGATTACTTGAACCTATTGTCTTCTGGCCGATGTAACAGAACTCTTCAGGATGGACACTGCCTGTCAATGCCCCATTTGCACACGCGGAGAAGGATGGGATGAAATACTTACTTTCTTGCGGTCTTGGGCGAGATGAGAAACGAAGTGACGTTCCCGGATTATCATTCTGCGACTGTTGGTTTAGCATGACTGGCTGTCACAGTCAGGTTGGTAATACATACAGCATACATATGTTTAATACATACAAATAC
>NC_051410.1:29158617-29158748 GCF_015228065.2 Penaeus monodon
GTGGTGGCCTGCGGCGGGATCGCCTCCACGAAACATTTCACGCATTGTTAAAGTATAAAATATAATTAAATACTTAAAATTTATTCGAACAAATTAAGAATTATTGGTAATTAAATAAATTCGATATTACC
>NC_051410.1:29159985-29160192 GCF_015228065.2 Penaeus monodon
GGAATTCAGAAACACTGCGAGAAGAGGTGAGCTAAACTCAGAGGGCGCGGGCCAACAATATCGCCGCAGAGGAGCTTTTAACAAGTTAAACAAGTAAGCAGCATCTCCGGCTCCTTGGCCCGTCACGCATACCTTCAAAGACGCTCGTGTTAGGCGGCCAGAGGAGAGCGGAATGAAAAGGGAAATGGATGCTGGAGGCAAGAAACA
>NC_051410.1:29160353-29160598 GCF_015228065.2 Penaeus monodon
TGTAACCCAAACAAAGTTTTGGACAGTCTTATGCACGGTCTATCGCATAACATCTGTTTCTTCGGAAACTGACGGGCACAGAAAGATGGACTGGCAGGTAAACAGGCACAGAAGAGTGAGTGATAAGGAGCGAGGGAGACAGAGAATAAGCTGAGAAAATTACTCTCTAATGTCTTAGGCCAGAAGATTTATAATCTCTTTAGCATATGAATTGCTCTCACCAAAATTACATGAAATGGAACTTT
>NC_051410.1:29162022-29162172 GCF_015228065.2 Penaeus monodon
TTTTTATTTTTTTTTTTTATTTCTTTTCTATTTTTTTAAAATTTTTTTGTTATTATTTTATTTTTTTTATTATTTATCCCTTAATTTTATTTTTTTATTTTTATTTTTATTTTAGTCTTCAAAATTTTTAATTTATTTAATTTTTTTAAA
>NC_051410.1:29162449-29162796 GCF_015228065.2 Penaeus monodon
GCAGTGCAGTGCCTACCCAAAACTATGATGTCCGTGTACGCTTGCCTGCCTTGCATAAGCGCTAGTGTTCGTATGGACATGTGTATATGTCATCCGTCCACACACAAATAAACAGACACACACTGTTGAGCAAATCCCTCCTCTCATCTTCGTCTCCCGCAGCGCTCGATCCGCAGATGGGATGCTGCTTGATGCTGGCTTCCCCTTTCAGTGGCTTCTCCCGCGGCAAGGGGCCTCTCGTTGGCAAGGAGAGCAAACGGTGGAGACAGTAACTAAACACACTGGAATGGAGGCCAAGATTATAGGAATAATCCTGCTCTTCAATTAAATATCTCCATTCAATTTGG
>NC_051410.1:29163442-29163536 GCF_015228065.2 Penaeus monodon
AAAATTATAAATTTTAAAATATTTAAAAATTATTATTATATTATTTTTTTATTTTTTATTAAAAACCAAAATGGAAATTTTAATATTTTAAATA
>NC_051410.1:29163669-29163760 GCF_015228065.2 Penaeus monodon
CCCTCGCATACCTAATTTTTTTTAATTTTATCACAAGTTTTTTTTTCTTTTTCCTTAGTACTTTCCCCCGGGGAAAAGATCGGACCCAGGC
>NC_051410.1:29163802-29164533 GCF_015228065.2 Penaeus monodon
GGGGGAAAAAGAGATAAAAAATTTTTCCTTTCTTTATCCCTCCCTTTTTCTCCCCCCCTGCCTAAAAACTTAAGTTTTCCCTAATTTTTTTTCTTTTGGGGGCAAAATTAAAAAATCCCTTTAGGTTTTCTTCTTTTACAAATTTAAACTGGTTGTTTTTACCTTTTCCCCCGTTTTCCCCGTGTGTTCACTTTTAATCAAAAAAAACCCCCCTTCCTCAGACTTTTCCCCTTTTGGAGAAATTTGGGGAATCCTTTTGACCTTTAAAGGGGGCGTTATTCTTCGGTTTTTTCCCGGCAAAATATAAAATTTTGGGAGGAGGGGGGGGAAGACAAATTTTAAACTTATGAAGTGGGGGGGGGTTTTTTAGGGGGGAAAAAGGGCCGGCAAAAGTTCCCGGGGAAGAGGAAGCCGGCAAAATTTTACAGCAAAAACCAGAAAGACCACGTTCCCCCTTATTTCAGGGAAATTGAAAATTTGGGGACAAACCCCCCCTCGCCCTTTTGGGTATGGTTCTCTCCCTGATAGGGACAAAACCTTCTAACAGTGTTGGCGGAGGGGAAAAGGGGGAAAGGGGGTTTTAAGGTAGAAGTTTTCCCTTTTTTTTCAAAGGAAATTTTAGGGTTTTAAAGGGGTTTTTGCGAAGGGGGAAAGGATTTTAAAAATGAAATATGGTTTTTTTTTGTTAAAGGGGAAAACCCCCAAAGTCGTTTTGGAACCAAACACCGAGA
>NC_051410.1:29164553-29165590 GCF_015228065.2 Penaeus monodon
AAAAAAGAAGAAAAACCAGGGCGAGTTGTTTTACAAAACTTCTAATAAAACGGTACAAATGAAAGAAAACAGTTAATCCCCGTGATACAATTACGGGGGAAGAGGAGAGAAACCAATCTTTTTAAAGGGAATTTGTTCCTTATATAACAATATTTCCACGTTTTGCATTATGTAAATTTCATTTTTGAAAGAAGCAACATTTTCATGGCCCACGATCATATTATCTGCTCATCTTTTTTAAAAAGTTTTTTTCAAAAAAGTAAAAAACATACGAAAAAAAGTACAAGGTAATATGAGATGACAAGAGAAGAGAAGAGAAAACATTACGTAAATCTCGACAGATTTCGCCCCATAATGGACAACGTTTCTCGACTAATTGGTGTTTTCCTCTCACGCCCGACGCCCGACTTGCCTTCACGTAGATTAAAAGGTCACGCAAAAATGGATAAATAGATGATTAAAAGTGAAGCATACATACAAACATGTAGAAAGACGGGCGGGTAGTGAGTACTGAGACAGAGATAAGCACGTCGGTAGTTACCGTCGGAGTGTGGGAGGTCGGTAGATACTCGTAGATAAGAGGCCAATAAATGGGTAAAGTAACGGATATATAGCTACATACAGTGGCAAAGGCATTTAAAAAGGGATAAATGTATGCCATAACTTATAAAAAAGATGTCAAAAGTTTTGAAATGACCTACTTAAAAATTTCGTAAACAGAAAACTTTTACTTGTTTTGTTGTGAAGCTTGTAGAATGAAATTAATTTAAAGAAAAAAAAAAGGGTTTTTTAATTTCACACCATTTTTTTTTGAGGCAGGGGAATGGCGTAAGCGAAAACCAAACCCCTTTTAAAAGTAGAAAAGACAGACCCGCAATAGGGATGATTGCTGCCAAAAAAAAAATTTATTTGGCACAGCATGCTGAAAGGGTCAAAAAATTTAATATTGCGAAAAAAGCCGCCAGGAGCATCCAGTGAAATTGAAGTAATTGCAGATATTGTACCCGATGTGCTCCTGAGAATTACGTGAAACGTTA
>NC_051410.1:29165952-29166476 GCF_015228065.2 Penaeus monodon
TTCTATGCTTTGGGATATAGGATAAGCGAAGGAAAAGAAATTCTCCCTTCGCTACCTCCCAGCCCTTCGAATTCAATAAAGTGTGGGGAGGCGAAAGGCTGGGTGCGGGAGGCGTTGAGGGTGCGGTAGGGGGGGATAGCAGGTCAGACACGCAGCGCCTGCCTCCCCCATTCGGGTTTGTACATATTCATGCTCAAGTGTTTACAAAGGCTCAGGCCGACGGAGGGAGACCCGGTGCGCAGTTGTTATTTCTATTGTTATCGAAAAACAACAACAACGGTAATTTGAGGGAATTGGCTCTTGGAAGACCTTGCGCTTGTTTGAGAAGCGAAATCTGACCGCGCCAGACAGAGCTCTCATGCAGACAGTGTCACTGGGTACGAAGCCAGGAAAGATGGGATGAAATACGAGGAAGATATGGAGGTAAGGGAAGGAGGAAGAAAGGAAATGGCATCGGAGAGGCGGCTGAAAGACGGATGAAGAGAAGGAAGAAGAAATGACGGAAGGCAGGCAAAATGTTAGTG
>NC_051410.1:29167131-29167287 GCF_015228065.2 Penaeus monodon
AAATCAGGCCGAAGCGATGGGAGACGCCGATGTTGAACTTTAAAGGGCACTCAGAGTACGGTGCGGAGAAACCATATACGAAGAGGGGGGGGGGGGGGGCGGACGAAGCGATAAGGTGGTGGGGGGATTAAGGAAGCTATCTGAAAACCGGACTTT
>NC_051410.1:29167483-29167557 GCF_015228065.2 Penaeus monodon
GCTCGATAATTCACGTGAGGCGACATCAAAGGTAAAGGAATTAGAGTTAGGTGGCACTTCGCAAAGTAATGGAG
>NC_051410.1:29168002-29168162 GCF_015228065.2 Penaeus monodon
TGTTTTGTCATTATCATCATTCTGGTAATCATTATTTTAACCAAATAATTGTTGGCTATTTATACCATCATCTTTTTCTCCTGTTTTCTTATAGCTCTTAATTATTGCTAATGTCTCATTAATAATGCTTTCTGTCGCCATTATCTCTGACATAGTTTCT
>NC_051410.1:29168664-29169081 GCF_015228065.2 Penaeus monodon
ATGATACCCTCTGATCGTTATCACTGACATTCATATCATACTATTCATTCAGTTATCCAAAAGGAGGTTCAACAAGGACAAGCCGAATAGTATGAGGGGCGCTTGACATTTCGAAACAGTGTTGAACTTCCTCGAACACACGGAGTTCGGAGAGTCAGTGGTGCGAGGAAAGGCTTGTGGATTCAGTATTATTCTTGTTATTCAATGGTTTAAATCGAAGTCTTGGCTGTATCTATATACAGGCTGTTGTTATGGAAATGTTCGTAGTGAGGTTGATAGTAACGACGTTTCTGGTGATGAAAGAATGTGGATGGTATCGAGATTTTCGAATCCTAGGCTGTTTTGTTAGCTCGGGGAAGAAGGAAAAGTGAGGGAAAAAATCCTTACTGGATTTGGGCTACTCTTATTGGCATATTT
>NC_051410.1:29169356-29170258 GCF_015228065.2 Penaeus monodon
GATCAGTGACCATGCATAAATAAAATTAGATTAACAGCTAAACAACAGAAATGACCCCGAATAAAGGTTGTCGATGCCTTTCCACTCACAATACCTCCACGTGCGCAAGGGCCTTCGTGGCTAAAGGACAAAGAGCGCTTTTACACCTTTTTCGTGAAAAGGAATAAATGTCACAGCGTTAACCTTTTATGGTGCATGTATATTAATATTCGTATACGTAACGGGAGGTCTGTAGGCCAATTTTTGTACGCCAACTAAAAAAAAGTTAAGAATATAAATAAAGAAAAGAGAAATGTGTAGTGTGAAAAGAATGAAAAACCTCTTATCGTTCGTTATCTCTTACCTAGAGAAAGTAATTATAAAGTTCCAAGGAAAAAGTCTAATTAATGCCATTGTGAGTTTGGTTCTAAAGGGTTTATCTAGAGTGCCTTTAGTTTACCTTTTCTTTATGATGCATTTTTGAAATTATTTACGAGCCTCATATTCATGGGAAATCACATCCCCTTTTTGAATTGACAATCCTTACTATCTTCCTTCTTTCTATTCACATCACCCGAATTTTACCTCCTCCTTATTCTCCATTCTCACTCATGCACCATTCTCTCTCTCGTCTCCACACCAATTTACGAGCCTATCCTGCGTGACTGCATGACTGTATTCCGCGCAATAATGCTCATAATCTCCCAAAGTGTTACGAGAAAGAGTAAAAAAGGCCCGAAAACATGGCACAAGTGTTGAACAATGCAAAACATTTGGAATGGAGTTTGCAGGACCGTTCCATGGCTGCATTCCATCGCATCACGCAGAAGTGGCGGCGCAGGTTGCACGCGGCTCAAACGAGGTTTCGGGAAGTTTAAAATGGAAATTTCATATCTCATTTGCTTGCAATCAGTTGCGTGCCC
>NC_051410.1:29170553-29170633 GCF_015228065.2 Penaeus monodon
TTTTTTTTGTCCATACATACACACATGTTTATGTGTGTCTGTTGGAAGCGTACTATATAAACATTTTTTGTTAACATGCT
>NC_051410.1:29170703-29171814 GCF_015228065.2 Penaeus monodon
TGAATTCCTTTAGTATAACCGTTTAATAAAAGAGAAAGTTATTATTATACAAACAAACAAATATGTTACAGGGCGTGAACAGAAAACGAAAGAGATACTATATGAAACGGAGGAGGCATCATATTGACTGCCATTATAGGCCTACGTGCTTCTTGCCTCTATCATATCAGCGCTGTATTCTTTGAGTATTATTAAGACAAAAGCGTGCGCCAGCGTCGTGAGAAAAGCCAATGAAGACGAGGATGAGAATTTACAAACAAGGAGAATATTAAGATAAAAAAGTATGATAAAAAAAAACATAATCACTATATAACCATACACAGACGGTTTCAGTATGAGAATATGTATCCAGTAAGAAGTAAATGTGAAAGGAGACAAAGAAACATGCAAATCGTCCCAGCAGCAAGAAAACGAAGACAAGGAGCTTGACTCGCACGGCTCCTGCCAATCCGAGATTTGAGAGACGAGCAAAGATAAGATCCCTGAGGCTGGGTAATATATCCTTGTCGACGGTTACGGATAGCACTCGGGCCGAAGATATACTCCAACTGGGACAGAAATGGGAAATTTCGAGACGCATCGGATGGCACGAAGACCTCTTGAGCGTTTGAGGAACGACTAGCGTGCAATATATCGAATCCTCTGTTCCTTTGGGATAATCAGGGCGATGGATGGGTAAACAGGCCAAATACAGGAGATTTGTGTCGAGGGTTTATGATGGTCTGGGGCAAGGGTTCTTAGCGGGAAGGGGGAGGAGGCAAATGCAGGGGGTGGAGGACTCGATCTCTGGACGTTTGAGGTTATTCATCTGTAGTTGGGTTGAGTGTAAACCAGCAGCGTTATTCCATATCTTAAAACTCTAAACTTTCACGAATGAAATAAACAGAAACAACTAATGATGTTTCTAAAACTGGAGATGATTGTTTCGATGGTCAAGTGAAGGGGCTACAGGACTAAACTGACTAATGCATTGATGATTTACATGTCAGTGGAAAGGTTTTTTTTCTCTATTATCCTATTAATTACGAATCTCTAAGCCAAACGCAGAATAGAAGCCACTAGCGGGCGTATATCACCCCAAAACAATATTTCGGGGAAATCCCCCCCCCCC
>NC_051410.1:29172074-29172336 GCF_015228065.2 Penaeus monodon
CCCTCGGATATTAAACTCGGATAAAGAAGACTTCCAGGTTTCTCCGCAAAAGCTTTGACGTTTAGAGAAGCCTCGAGTGAGTAAATAAGGCGTCTGCCTCTCCGCCACGAAAAACAGGTTGATATGTGGCTAATTAAGGACTGAATTATTGCTTAAATAAAACCGCATCTCGCTTCGCCTCGCGTTTTATTTGCTATGAAGGCTGGCTTCGGATTTTTTTTTTTTTTTAAGGGGGAGGATAAGTTCAGCTGACAGCTAATTT
>NC_051410.1:29172865-29172934 GCF_015228065.2 Penaeus monodon
TTAAAGTATTGGACTCTCGACCCTCTTTGTCCCAGAGATAGAATCCCGCCTCGGCAGTGGTAATAGAGC
>NC_051410.1:29172972-29173264 GCF_015228065.2 Penaeus monodon
CGTTTGTTGTCGTGTTGCGTGTTCGTGGTGAAGAGCGTGAATTGTATGCTTTTGCCGATGCGACGGTCGGCGTAACGTAGCATTTATTCCGAAGCCGCGGCGAGGTAAACAGCATTAATCCCGTCGAGGCCGTCCGTTATCGCGACTCCTCCGGCCGACGTCCCGCCGCTGCCTCCTTCCCGCAGAGGCTGACGCACGAATATCCGCGTCAGACGCCATCGGGTTTCGCCGCTTCCTCTGGCTGCGAGTTTGGAGGCGCGGGCGGGAAATGTATTCTGTCGAGTCTGGACTG
>NC_051410.1:29173570-29174112 GCF_015228065.2 Penaeus monodon
TGTTTACTGTATTCCTTTGGGGGGAAAAAAGGGCGCGCATGTACGTGTTCCAATTCTGTATTTGGTATAATGTTGTATCAGAAGTTCCTGGCTTATGTGGCTTCATTTGTACGTTTTTATCTTTTATTTCTCCATTGCTATTCTATTTAAATAAATCAAAACAAAATATTAATCCTTGACCTTGGCTCTATCAGAGTTCAACGCAAAATTTAAAATTATACTTCGATGTACATGATACTTTTTCCGCTTACTGTACACTAAAACCGCGTTATTTTTTTTTCACTCCTTATTCCTCCTCCTTCTTTCGTGCTCCATCTCCCTGTTCCGGGTTTCTCGTATTTCAGGCTGCGTTAAGTGCAAACTAAACATAGAGAAACAAAACAAATAAGGAAAAGTTATTTTAGAATGTGAACGTAAGAGGGTATCTCCCCGCATTCAAAAGCGCGTGCTTTATAGCCCGTGGAAATGTAATTGGATTAAAATTCAATGCATTTTACGCAGAGATAAAAGCAGCAGTGGAACCGAGACAAGCTTTATCAAAA
>NC_051410.1:29175449-29175559 GCF_015228065.2 Penaeus monodon
TTAATTTGAATTTCATGAATGTTTACTAAACCCTTTTCAAAACAAGTGTGTATTATATTTACTGTACATCGCTCGGTCCCAGCTGACCCACATTACACGACTCATGGTGA
>NC_051410.1:29175608-29176293 GCF_015228065.2 Penaeus monodon
CCCCTCTTACTTCGCTCATGCTCTCTGCTACCATTCTCTCCTCGTTCAAAGACTTCCCCCCACCTCTTTCCTCTGTCCTCTTCTCTACGTCTTCCTGGCCCCCATCCTGCTTTCGTGTCCCTTTTCCATGCTTTTCCTTCTACTCCCCTCTGTCCCGTCCCTGCTTGCTTCCCTTCCCTCCCGTTCTCCCCCTCCCCCTACCTACTGGCTCTGTTCCTCATTCCTTCCCTTCTCTTTCTCTCCCTTGTCTTCTTCCCCTTCTTCATCCCCGGTCCCCCTCTCTCTCTCTTTCTGTTCCCCTTTCTTTTCCCCTCGCCGCTTCTGACTCTTGCCACGCTCCCATGTCCATTCCCTGTCGTTCACTCGCTGCTCTGATTAACACATATCCGATATGGTACTACCCCACTCTTCCTCTCCCTTCTCCTCTCCCTTCCCTCTCCCGTCTCACCCCACTCCCCTCTCTGCCTCTCTCCCCTCTTCACCAATTTTCCTCTTCTCCCCTCTCCCCCTCTCCCCCTTTCCCCTTCTCCCCCATTCTCCCTTTCTCCCTCTCCCCCACTCTCCATCTCGCCCTCTCCCAATCTTCCCCACTCTCCCTCTCCCTCTCTCCCTCTCTCCTTTCCCCTCTCCCACGCACATAAACACCTTTTTTCCCTTTCCCTCTTTCATTGCGTAGGCGTGATAA
>NC_051410.1:29176328-29176505 GCF_015228065.2 Penaeus monodon
GGGTAGGGACGAGAAGATGGGGAAGGTGAGGTAATGAGGTAGAGGGGGAGAGGGTAATGTCAAAGGGAAGAGGGGGGGCGGTGGACTCGGGGTCAGTTTCAGGGTGTCTTCTCCTGGGCAGACTCTCGCGGTAATTACTCTATGATTCTTGTGCTCTCGTTCTATCTCCCCCCCCAC
>NC_051410.1:29176969-29177374 GCF_015228065.2 Penaeus monodon
GCATATAGAGATTGGGGTGGGGGGGTAGGGGTGAAAGAGCGAGAGTAGACTAAAAAACACAAATAAATTTATGTAAACACAAATGAACATCAGAGATGAGAAGGAAAGGGAAAAAAAGACGAAAAGAGCGTAAAAACGTAAGCCTGAAGACTACCATGGACGAGACAGGGCCAGGTGCGAGGCCAGGCAGTCCCAACGTAGAAGTGGCACCTGTAGTCGTTTCCTGGCACCGGTGCCAATGCTAGACCTCAACTTGTTACCCGGCAACATCATATGCGTCAGGATAGTGTGCCAGAGAATTATTGGCTGGCTGCATAGCGGCCTGAGATCTGCCTGATTATGTTTTGTATCATCTTCTTTTACCAAAACTTTGTTGGTAAGTAACAAGAAAATTAGCTGATATGA
>NC_051410.1:29177428-29177774 GCF_015228065.2 Penaeus monodon
CCACAGAAGTATAATCTAAGATTTTCGAAAGTGTTCGGCTCCCAAGGCATTCTAAGAAAACGTCTGGACACTTATTGCACCTGGAAAAAAATATCTTTCTACCTTCGTGTTTTACTTCCCTATGTATTCACCGGTTTCGTTATTACTCCCTTCTTTTAACTTTCTGTATTCGGGTCTCACGCGACATGCGCGTTATCTCATGCATTCCTGCCATGCAGCGATACAAAGCGGTGCCTTCAAAGTTACGGCATCGTAAACTATAAGGAACATCAGCGTGAGGGTCGATAAAACCTTCGCTGGAAGTAAAGATCAAAAGTAGGATATATAATTCTCTTTAGTAGGCTGT
>NC_051410.1:29178906-29178973 GCF_015228065.2 Penaeus monodon
TTGTTTTTTGTCGTCTTATCACAACCCTAGATTCAGCTTTGAATCAAAGACCCTGGAAGAAGCGCGC
>NC_051410.1:29179027-29179619 GCF_015228065.2 Penaeus monodon
TTTGAATCTTTGGAGACTCCGCTAAAGCAGAAGAAAGATCGCGTTTACTTTGTTTCGAAGCACAATTTTCGTGGTCTTCTTTTTTCAAAATTTCGAGCACGTATTTTCAGAATCCCCGTCGCCGCCGAAGAACAAGGCAGAGGAAGCAGGGGAGAGGCGATTGTATAAGCAGGGGGGAGGGGATGATTGTGTAAGTAGGGGGAAGGTGGGGTAGGTGACTGTGTAAGCAGGGGCATGGAGGGAAAGGTGACTGTATAAGTAAGGAGAGGGCGGATGACTGTGTAAGTAGGGGTAAGGGAGAGTGATTGCATAAGAAGGGTTAAGGGGGTATAAGTAGGGTGAGGGGGGAAGATTGTATAAATTGGGGTAAGGGGGGAGGTGACTGCATAAGTAGGATGAGGGCAGGAGTTGAGTGTATAAGTAGGGGTTGAGGGGGAAGCAAGTGTATAAGTAAGGGGAAGGAAGGATGACTGCATAAGCAGGGATAAGAAAGGAAAATGATTGTCTATGTAGACAGTGGGTAGCATGCCATAGTATTGTTGCTTTTTTCCCTGAGAAGAACGCCTAATAAATTCGTTGTTCCAAAAACAAT
>NC_051410.1:29179693-29179801 GCF_015228065.2 Penaeus monodon
GCAGATGATAAAAAAAAAATCTACAATCACTTTTCTAAAATCTACCAAATCTACAACCCTCCCACCAAAAAATTATTCCGTTGCCGTTCCCCAAATCTTGGCGTTTTG
>NC_051410.1:29180613-29181003 GCF_015228065.2 Penaeus monodon
CATGCGTGCGCCGTGCGTGCATGCACGTATGCATGTGTGCTATAACACACGCAAGCATATTAAAACCGAAAGGATTGCTAGAGACGAAAAATCCCTCTCGCCTCCAACACCCTCGTGGGCACCTAACTCCGACCTTCGCCCGTCGCTGCGCCCAATCGGCCATTTCGCTAAAAGGTTTCCGAGGCCGATGTATAGCCCTCGAAACTCACGCTCCCTCGAACGGCCTCGAGAGAACCGGTCGAAGGAGGGGAGGAAGGGAAAGGGGGAGAGGGAGGAAGAAGGTGGGGGAGTGGGGGTGAAGGAGTAGAGGGGAGGGGGGGGAGAAGGAGGGGCAATGCAGGAGGCCACGATGTGTACAATGCCCGACGCTGAGCGTGGAGAAAACCTGTA
>NC_051410.1:29181290-29182020 GCF_015228065.2 Penaeus monodon
AGGAATCTGGGTCTGATACTTGATAGCACGATGCATCATAAAATGATTATACAAAATATCAGCGAACTTAATCTCATTATTATAATAAATCACAGTCCCTGAGCACACCTCATTTATATATAATTCGCTCTATGAGACATTAGTTTCAGTTTTCCAAAATGTCAGGAAACTTAAAACAGGAATATTCAGTTTAAATTAGAAATTGTAACAAACTGCACTACATGTATCACTTTCCTTAAAAATTTACACTTAATTACACTGTAAAGTAACCAGAGAATATATATTTTTTTTTGTAGAAACAAGAAGTGTATCATTCCCAGTTAACGAGAAATTGAGAAACCTTACTTTTAATTTCTCTAATATCGATGGCGAATTTCTTTTTAAAATAACGAGAGACAAGACGATGAAAAGGAGGAATGAAATGGTAAATTGACCTCCTTTTCATTCTATAATCTGATCTCCTTTCGTTACATAAGTGCATAACTGCACAAGTCATAAATTGGTGCATCTATAAAGCTCAACATAATTCCTATATGAACACAATAGAAACATTAAGAAGGCGAAAGAGAAACTGCACTTGCGCTCCCATTAGAAAGACGGGGAAATATCCTGTGTGTTGTCCATTAAACTTACCGTTCCTGACGCGCAGTAAGTGATCGTTCTCCCGGCAACTTTAAGTTTAGACATTACCGGGCTGTAACAGGTGGCGTGGTGACTGCGAAGGTCAAGA
>NC_051410.1:29182046-29182774 GCF_015228065.2 Penaeus monodon
TAAGGCTGGGAGAAGAAAGGGCGGGACAAAGAGTGAAAGAACTGGTGAGAAAAGGGAAGAAAATGAAAGTGAAAGTAAGTTAGAAAGAAAAGACGATAAGGAAAATATGTTGAGACGGATAAGTATCGGATGGAAAGAAACTATGTCATAGCAGAAGTATGATTTGAAATAGATGCCTAGATGAAAAGATTTAGTCACTTCATAATCTAAAACAGTGAATCATATTTGGCCAGTTCTTACAGAAGCTGGCTAAGAGCCCGCAGGAGGAACACTCACCTGCGGAAGTCTTTGGCCCAGCAGGCGTAGATGACGGGGTTCATCGCGGAGTTGATCCAGCCGAGCCAGGTGACGACGCCGTCCACCAGGGCGGGCTCGCGGATGCACCTTTCGCCGCACAATCCCGACAGGAGATTCGTGACGAAGAAGGGCAGCCAACAGACGATAAACACTCCCATTACGATACCCAGAGTCTTGGCTGCTTTCTTTTCTTTGGCAAATTTACACAATTTACGTGATATCGAAAAGTTTTTCAGATTTCGAGCGACCACTTTGGTAGAGCTATCCGGCGACGCCCCCTCGTGCATGCTCCCGAGGGGGCACGACTCCCCGTCGTCCAGGGGCGACCCCAGCGCGTGGGAGTCTCCGAGCCCGCCGTTCTCCTGCGTATAACTGCAGGATTTTCCTGCCGGATAGTGGGCTCTATGCACACCGTTGCCATTGCTGCTGGT
>NC_051410.1:29182815-29184921 GCF_015228065.2 Penaeus monodon
GGTGGATCCGCAGCGTCAGCTCCATTTCGCCGTCGCCCATGGCGGACACCAGCTTCTGGCCCAGTTTGAGGGATCGCGTCTGCTCTGTGGCCGCTCGGTAGATCCGGAAGTACGTGAAGACCATGACGAAAAGTGGGCCGTAGAAACTTATGGTGGAGGAAAAGACGAGGTACGACAGGTCCTCGGTGAAGGGACAGGCGCCAGGCGGATGCGGGTCGGATACAGCGCGCCACCATGCTATGGCGGGGAAAAGAGATGAGGGCCGAGCAGACCCACACGAGCGCTATCAGCATGCACGCCCGCCGGGAGGACATGCGGCTCGGGTAACTGAATGGGTCAGTAATAGCCCAGTACCTGTCTAGAGATATGACGCAGAGGTTAAGTATTGACGCAGTGGAGGCAAGCACGTCGAAGCTTCTCCAGACATCGCAGAAATCTGGGCCAAAAGGCCAGTAGTCAAAGGAGTCGTAGAGGGCACTGAAGGGCATGACGAGGGCCCCGACGAGGCAGTCCGCTACTGCCAGAGACATTATGAAGTAGTTTGTGACTGTGTGGAGATACCGCTCCCGCGCGACGGCCACGATTACCAGCCCATTGCCGAAGATGGTTGACACCGCGAAGAAGAGGAGGAGGAGACATAGCGACAAGTTCTCGGGTGTTACGACCAGCGGTCCGTCGCCTGCCACCGCACAGTCCGTGTCATTTAGAGACATATTCATGCATGATATCGTGCCATTTACGGACAAAGGAGAGATGTCTGCGGACTCCCAGTACCAGCCCGTTTCGTTATTAAAATCAGTTGCATTATCAATCAACAGTTGGCTGGTCGTGTCCGAAGCTTTTAGCCTCCAGAGTGACTCAGGGAAGCTGACGGCGTTCTTGGGGGTCACGGCGTTCTCTTGGTTGATCTCAAATATGTCTTTTATAATTTCGGTGCTGATATCTAGTGTGGACTCACCGCTGTCCGCTAACATGCCGGCCCCGTGCTCAATGCCCGCGATGTTCTCCCCCCCAACCGCCCCTCCACCCAATACTCTTGTCTCGGCTGTCGCTGTTTGCTTACTGACAGCGTGTCCGGCTCGCCAGGTAGGCAAAGGCGCGTGGGCAGATAGCACCCCCAGCCTCCAGTCGTCGTCCCTGCCCCCCCGCTCCTCTGCGTGGGCCGCGGCAGCCGAGCCCTCGAGGATGAAGGGGCTGTCATCGAGACTGACACTCGCGCCGTCCTGATCGAAGTCCGTCTCGCCGAGGCCAAAGAGACTGTGCACGTGGGTGTCATAGCTGGCGGAGCGGTTGCCGGCAAAGCTCGGGATCATCTTCGCAACTAATGAACAGGGTCTCTGCGCCGCGTCGGTCTGGAGGGCTGATGAACGTCCTGGCGGCAGCGGGAGCGGTGATCGCCAGTGACAGGGGACTCAAGCCGGACGTCAGCTCTGGTGATCTTTCGCATGCCACCAACGGCCGCATCTTTCTTAGCTAAGGCTTGACTCTGTTATTGCTCTTGACGTCGGTTTCTAAATCGTTCTCGTCGATTTTCTGGTTAGTACTGTTCTCCTGGCGATATTTCAGCCGCCTTAGAGACACTGACACATCACCTTTGTTCACTATACTATATATGAGCGAAACGAATGGGTCGCGGACATGAAATTCCTTATCATCTCTGCCCACACAGGATCACGTCCGTCATATGTGACAGGATTCCTTATCACCAATCTATGACGTCACGCTTTTCATAATGGCCTTTGCACGCTGTTCACCAGATATTGATCCCCATCTCTGGGCTTCTTTCGGAGATAACATAGCTGCAATGTTTTCCACGTCAAGAGAACTCAATGCTATTTTCCAACCAATGCGAGCCGTTTAACCTAGCGTTCCAAGTCTACTAACTTCTTGGAACACAAACGCCCAATTTTTTTTTAATCATATCACAAGGAGCATCTTTTTTCAACATAAATTTCAGAAAATATTTTCATTTGCTCGGGACATAATCTTCTGCTCTCTCGCTTGAGGTTGTCCTCCCACTCTGCTCTCGCCTGGAAAAGAGAAATATATATTCAGTCTTGATCAAATAAAAAAGAATTAAAAGTACAGCAAAATATGTGTTGCGTA
>NC_051410.1:29185099-29185214 GCF_015228065.2 Penaeus monodon
AGCAACAAAAAAAAAGCCTTAATTGCCTGATTCAGTGACACTTTACTACCCCGGCGGAAGCGAGGAAAATGCCAAGCCCAAGAGTTTCGGGAGCCTCGCGCATTGGTCAAAATTA
>NC_051410.1:29186556-29187179 GCF_015228065.2 Penaeus monodon
CTTGCATATACACCTACTACATAGGTGACACGAAATCCTATTGATTTACCTTTTATTAAATTCACAGTTTTTACTGAATTCTAATTTACACTTTAAACTCAACATGGTAAATATATCGTGACCTGCCGTCGGATGTGTATCACCTGCGCCAAGCCAAGCCAACTTCGCCTCTACAGTCCGAAAATAAGCATTAACACAGAAAATAGGGAGATTTTTTTTTTATAACAGACGCCAGACACAGTTCACCTGTTTTTTCTCATTTCGTAGCTGTCACCTGCACATTTGCGTATCCCCTTCCATCGTACGCAGGTGATTTTTTCACTGACACGGTGGGAAAAAGGTGAATAAGGAAATTTATTCATGTGGTTGATATATCTTGATAATGTCTATAAAATGTTGTTGATATTTGTATAATGGAGGTTGGCTAGGTCAAATGAATGTCATTGTGAGAAAGAAAAATGTGGTAAATCCTAGTTCTGCAAATCCCTTTGCAGAACTGGGATTTTGCCCAGGATATTCAGACATTATATCTGAATTATTATAGTTAAATATGTGCAGTTTTGGGATCCGTATTTAGCTTAGGGCACACACATATACACAAAGAGATGGATCGCTGAATAGAT
>NC_051410.1:29187241-29187657 GCF_015228065.2 Penaeus monodon
ATGAACAGATACACAGATAGGCAGGTTTATAGATGAATATATAAGTGTGTGTGATCGGGTTATAATGACTAACACACTCTACCATCTTATTACCAAATAAAATATGTTCTATGACCGACCATAGGTATATAATAGACGAGGTTGATCTCCTGTTACGGAGTAGAAAATTCAGGTGATGCAACAGTGGATACAAATGCCAATGATGTCCAGTTTCGATCATTAAGACACACAAAAAAGAGAGAATGAATGAAAGAATGAATCAATTAGGGAAACATGGAGAAACAGAGGGAAAGAGTGAACGGAAATCTAAAATAAGAGTGGACTAATTAATGAATTCCTTTAAAAAACGAGTTAATGAATGAATGAGAAAGAAAAAAAGACAAAGATTGAGTGAGTAAATGAGACAGAGAGTGAAT
>NC_051410.1:29187953-29188537 GCF_015228065.2 Penaeus monodon
AGGTTAATAAACTGATAAAGAAAGAATGGCGTAGAATCTTGCGTATGGTGGTGGCAAGGGACTGGCAGATTGAGTGCCTCTGTGACGTCATCACGCCCTCCCTCGCTTTTCCCCGAAATTCGAATTTGTTTTGCGGTGGCAGCGATTTTCGAGTAATTGTCGTCAAAATATTTTAAATAAATTGATTTAATTTGCTGATTAGGCATATCATATGGTACAAAAAAGTACGTTTTGGCAAAGCATAGAGAAATATCTATCGCCTCAGACCATCATCACCTTTAACTTCCTCGGTTTCAACTCTGCTCTGTATTCCCTTCTCCCATCCTCCTTTATCTCATATTTCCTCCCTTATTCTTTCCCTTTCCTATCACACCCTCTCCCCCGAGCTCATTTCTTTTCCTCTTTTCCCACTTCCTTTCACTTCCCTCTTCTTCACATCGTTATAAACATTCCTGGAACTACTTTTAGCCATCTATAATTTTTTCTCCACCTTTAGCCTCTTCGCTTTATGAGCATGCACGCTCCTTTCATGACCTCCTCCCTCCCCGTTCCTTTTATATACGAGGTCAAATCATCTCATGACT
>NC_051410.1:29189215-29189397 GCF_015228065.2 Penaeus monodon
ACTATACCTTTGGTCTTCACCCCTTTCCCCGCAGCCCTTTTGTGCTCGTCTACTGAAACGTGAATTGTTTAATAAAGATTTAATAACACTTTAGCTCTAAGGTGCATTGCGCTATGCGAGGGCGTGGGCGAGAGGACAGACCAGGCGTATGGGGGTGAGGGTAAACAGTGGGCGGCGATGTC
>NC_051410.1:29189460-29189685 GCF_015228065.2 Penaeus monodon
AACACGGGCGGTGAAATAAGACAGGAAAGGGCCCTTTTTACCCCCCTGGGATCGTCCTGAATATTCATGAGCATAGATTTTGCTCTGTCCTATTTTCCCTCTGTTTTATGTATTCGGGTTGGCACCGATGGCTAAGGAATAATAATGTATTAGTACTGAATTCATCTAAAAAGGGATCTGAAGTGAAAACGTATTTTCTCTTTTTTTTAAATCACTCTTACCCCC
>NC_051410.1:29190799-29190864 GCF_015228065.2 Penaeus monodon
GGGTAATTTTCTGGTGTGTTTGGGTTTTTTCCTGTGTGTTTGTGTGGGGGTTTGGTTTTGGGGGG
>NC_051410.1:29191265-29191648 GCF_015228065.2 Penaeus monodon
TTTTTTTAAAAGGGATTTTCATTTTTAAACCCCCGGGAAATATATTTAAAATTTATTTTTAAATTTTTATTTCTATTAGTATTATTTTTTAAATGGGGGTTTTTTTATAATATTCTTCTTTTTTCCCGGTTAGGCATTTTTTGGCCCCCCCTTTGGGGGCCTTTCTTAAGTAGGCCCGGTGAAAAATTTTTGGAAGGAAACGTGGGGGTCCCCAACCCCCGCCTTTTAGGAATTTCCGGTGGTCCTTTTTTGGGCCAGCTCGTAACCCTTGGGCCGATTGCGGGCCCATTAATTATTTAAATAAATTAATTCCCATTTAAAAAAAAATTTTTCCGGGACCAACCCCGAACCCAAAAAAACCCCACCACCACCCAACCCCCGTT
>NC_051410.1:29193901-29195094 GCF_015228065.2 Penaeus monodon
CTCACTAGCATGGTTCGTAAAGTTCATTGCAGTCATCAGCAAAGCCCTTTATACGGATGCAGCATGCAATGCGAAGTGGTTATTCCTTCCGCAGTTTACGTGTATAATTCCTCCGCTGAAGTTGTTTGAGGCCATATTTATGTGGATATTAGTACCACGTCAGGCTGTTTACATGCGAATACTACTGCAGTACATAAAACGTACGCGTGTTTGTCATGCTAATAATAAAAGTCCTGCTAACATAAAGGATGAATTATTAGTGCGTAGTCTTCCTTCGTTATTTACTTTCAGGTCTGGTGTTGCTTCCCAAGAGACAGTGAATTGGAATCGAAAGGAATTTCCCCGCTGAAGTGGTCCTCTCCAAAACGGATGTTTATTGCATCAAACCAGCTTGACACACTGACCCTTACGCGTGGGCGCAGTCGAGCGAAAATTGCGTAACCCGCAGCAGGACATCATACTCTCAAGGTGTTAGTTACCCAGGTGCGATCTTCGAGGAGGCTACGCAAGAGCGAGATTTATCCGCAGCAATATCAATTATCGACCGAGGAAAAGTTAGGCTCCATAATAATTGACGAGTAAGTTATGACAAGGATACTCGAGGGAATAAAGCGATCTGACTCTTGAGGAAGGATAAGGAAACGAGAGACGGAGGTGTGGGCTAAGGAGTGGAGTGATATCAGAGGAAAAGAAAGATAAAGAATAGCGTGGAATTCAATGCTATTTTGTCGTTTTTTTCGGTGAATATTGCCATTGTTGTTGGTGTGGTTGTTACGTGTGATATATAACAATCACACGTATTTAAGAGACCATGGTGTCATATTTCAAGTGTTGTTATAACCGTATTTATTGTTATTTTTTTCAAACTCTGTTTTTGCACTGGGCAGGCATATATCCTTGAATATATAAATTTGAAAACTGAAAATCAGACGTATAAACAGTTTTTTCATATGAAAATATCCTGTTTTGTAATCTTTGTTAGGAAACGAAATTTCTACAGCCTACTCACGTTTCTAAAAATAATCTTCAATATTTATGGGAGACGCTGTCATCCTAAGATTTATTTCTGCAAAGAAGATTGGAACTTATCATCATAAGTTCAGCAGCTTCAATTCCCTATTCACATGCAACGCCATATCTTTATTTGAAATGACGTGCAGTTTCACCGATTTGGTTAACGCATATATACGCAC
>NC_051410.1:29195303-29195772 GCF_015228065.2 Penaeus monodon
AAAAATATATTATAAACGGTTATGTTTTTTACAGAATAGGGGATATATAATATAACTATGTGTGGACTTTACAAAATGTGCCCAGCCTAGTTTTAACATTTCTAATACAGACGAGAAAAGGACACATTCAGTAAATTAAAGCAAAAACAAGTGAATGGCACCGTATGCATAAACTTCTTATGAAAACGAATATACAGCTCACGTTCGTCCCATAAATGCACATCTATGCCTCGAATAAAGTATAAAACATTCCGTCTCGTTCTCGGCTGCCGGGCTGCGAGACCGTGGCCACACAGGTGCTGCAGAGCTGGAGGAAGAACAAAGGAAAAGCTTTGATCTCATGGGAAAGGATTGGCGGCCACTACCATGAATACCATTGATCTCGATCAAAATGAATAAATTACATGTTAAAGACGAACAGGCCAAAGCGATGGAAAATGGGGCATATCAATAGGTTATTGATTATAAT
>NC_051410.1:29196346-29196551 GCF_015228065.2 Penaeus monodon
GGGGGAGGGGGGTATGTAAACTATAGTTACATCGTATACACGCCCGCTGTATGATCCAAAAAATATATGCTTAGCCCTTGTAACACATGCAGATCGATGGAGGACAACTAAAAAACCGTACATACAGTAGGATGAGCGTCTCTATACACAAACGAGGTTCCCGTATACACACCCACGCACCAGCCACCACGTCCTTTCCTCCCCT
>NC_051410.1:29196575-29196903 GCF_015228065.2 Penaeus monodon
CAATAACAAGGCCGCCCTTGGCCCACCCTTCACGAGGCTGCCATGGGTCAGATCATACTCCGGCACTGCTCAACCAATATTGACCCCGCCTTCATATTGGCCGCGGAGATATTGGTCAAGAGCTTGCTCCGATAATAACCAATTTGCCCGGAAAGAAAGTCGACAGTCTTTTATCATGTTTATACTGGAATGATCACACACTTGGCAGATGAATAACAAGGGGTAAAAAATGTAACATTCAATATCTTTTACACCTTTTATATCTTGCTTTAAAAATGGAATAAAAGGTATTAAGGCCACATTAAAGAACTTAGGTTAAAATAGAAGC
>NC_051410.1:29196930-29197244 GCF_015228065.2 Penaeus monodon
TAGCAACTGTTGACGACCGCTCTTAATGTCATATATTGGGCTACACACTATGTAATACAGCCATTCTGCGTTTTATACCATGAAATGAAAAAGCAACATTATGCAATTTGGGGATAATCAAATGTGAGTTCCAACTACAATGATTTGTAATTATTTTGCACTGATGAACAAAAGTTTTCACTTTTATTTGTTTCTACTTTAAATTTAGCTGTAAACTGTAACTTTTGTTTTAAAAAATTCGCGATATACGGTATCAGTTTAGGGAAGGATGAAGGAGGAATAAAGTTTCTACTACTACTACTAGAATTGTCATT
>NC_051410.1:29199398-29199994 GCF_015228065.2 Penaeus monodon
ACTTTACTAAAAGCTTCATTTCCTCTACCTGATATTTTCTCGTTTACGCGCTACAGATCCACATGAAGGCTTTTAAATTCCATTTCATCAAACCCAACGCTATGCCCCCTTCCCCCTGCAAAAAGAAGACCTTTGTATGAATATCTTCCCCGCAATACCTATGTGCTGGTAGGAGGTTTATGACTAAGTACCACTGATAGTTTGAAGGATCCCTTTGTTAGTTAATATTGAAGGATAACCTTGAATGCTGTTAAAAGTCTTTGTAGTCGTTTATGACTTCGCTCAAGGACCCTGGGACCGCCTTTCTCATGAGGAGATGATGACATAACCCGCACATGCACACATACCTCAGATTTCGGCGAGTAAACGCTCCAAGGGATTCTTTGTGAGATTTTTCTTCCTGGACCATCGAAACAAGACAGAGGAACACGGCACAACAATACAATCAAACCCTCCATTGGCATAAGAAAAGAAGATTTTTCTTTATCTGGAAAAACAGACCATTTTTTGTTCCCTCTCCTTATATTTCCCGTCCACTGGCTAAGCTTTCAGCGCAGTGAACCATTATATAGAGGAGAGTAGGATGACAGTGTTAA
>NC_051410.1:29202365-29202589 GCF_015228065.2 Penaeus monodon
TCTTCTCCCCTGTGGTCCTTTTCTCTGCTTCCCCTCCTCCTTCGTTCGCAATTCCCTTTTTCGCTATTATTGTTTAAGTGGAAGACGCAAGTAGTGATGCTTGCCTAACATACTACATGTGGAGAATATTGTTTTTAACATAAGTGTCTTTGTTACATTATTGGTCTGAGAAGATAATAGTATTGGAATACACGTTATCTTCATTGGCGCATTTCCACTGAAGA
>NC_051410.1:29202606-29202710 GCF_015228065.2 Penaeus monodon
GTGAACAGAGACAGAATCGCGAGAAAGGTCTAATTACAATCGCTCATATTTTCTATTGATCACAATTAACGAACGAAAATGCACTGATTAGCTTTTCCTTCCGA
>NC_051410.1:29202935-29203104 GCF_015228065.2 Penaeus monodon
TTATGCTATAGAAACTATGTCAGAGATAATGGCGACAGAAAGCATTAGTAATGAGACATTAGCAATAATTAAGAGCTATAAGAAAACAGGAGAAAAAGATGATGGTATAAATAGCCAACAATTATTTGGTTAAAATAATGATTACCAGAATGATGATAATGACAAAACA
>NC_051410.1:29204129-29204365 GCF_015228065.2 Penaeus monodon
TCCGAAGCCAGCCTTCATAGCAAATAAAACGCGAGGCGAAGGGAGATGCGGTTTTATTTAAGCAATAATTCAGTCCTTAATTAGCCACATATCAACCTGTTTTTCGCGTCGGAGAGGCAGACGCCTTATTTACTCACTCGAGGCTTCTCTAAACGTCAAAGCTTTTGCGGAGAAACCTGGAAGTCTTCTTTATCCGAGTTTAATATCCGAGGGTTTCGCAGCCAGTCACTGCGGCA
>NC_051410.1:29204599-29205067 GCF_015228065.2 Penaeus monodon
TGGGGGGGGAGGGGATTTCCCCGAAATATTGTTTTGGGGTGATATACGCCCGCTAGTGGTTTCTATTCTGCGTTTGGTTAGAGATTCGTAATTAATAGGATAATAGAGAAAAAAAATTCTTTCCACTGACATGTAAACCATCAATGCATTAGTCAATTTAGTCCTGTAGCCCCTTCACTTGACCATCGAAACAATCATCTCCAGTTTTAGAAACATCATTAGTTGTTTCTGTTTATTTCATTCGTGAAAGTTTAGAGTTTTAAGATATGGAATAACGCTGCTGGTTTACACTCAACCCAACTACAGATGAATAACCTCAAACGTCCAGAGATCGAGTCCTCCACCCCTGCATTGGCCCCTCCCCCTTCCCGCTAAGAACCCTTGCCCCAGACCATCATAAACCCTCGACACAAATCTCCTGTATTTGGCCTGTTTACCCATCCATCGCCCTGATTATCCCAAAGGAAC
>NC_051410.1:29205157-29205249 GCF_015228065.2 Penaeus monodon
CTCCATTGCTTTGCGAAGCGCCACCTAACTCTAATTCCTTTACCTTTGATGTCGCCTCACGTGAATTATCGAGCCTTTTTCAGCTTTTTTAG
>NC_051410.1:29205360-29205575 GCF_015228065.2 Penaeus monodon
CTCCATCTCCTCCTTTTTTCCTGTTCCCCTTTCGTCCCAAAGTCCGGTTTTCAGATATCTTCCTTAATCCCCCCACCACCTTATCGCTTCGCCCGCCCCCCCCCTCTTCGTATATGGTTTCTCCGCACCGTACTCTGAGTGCCCTTTAAAGTTCTACATCGGCGTCTCCCATCGCTTCGGCCTGATTTCTCACCACAAATAAACATTCCTCACGT
>NC_051410.1:29206306-29206844 GCF_015228065.2 Penaeus monodon
CACTAAAATTTGTTGCCTGCCTTCCGTAATTTTATTATTCCTTCTCTTCATCCGTTTCAGCCGCCTCTCGAGCCATTTCCTTTCTTCCTCCTTCCCTTACCTCCATATCTTCCTCGTATTTCATCCCATCTTTCCTCGGCTTCGTAACCAGTGACACCTGTCCTGCATGAGAGCTCTGTCTGGCGCGGTCAGATTTCGATTCTCAAACAAGCGCAAGGTCTTCCAAGAGCCAATTCCCTCAAATACCGTTGTTTGTTGTTTTCGAGAACAATAAGAAAATAACAACTGCGAACCGGGTCTCCCTCCGTCGGCCTGAGCCTTTGTAAACACTTGAGCATGAATATGTACAAACCCGAATGGGGGAGGCAGGCGTCGCGTGTCTGACCTGGCTTATCCCCCCCTGCCGCACCCCCTCAACGCCCTCCCGCACCCCAGCCTTTCGCCTCCCCAACTTTATGAATTTGAAGGGATGGAGGTAGCGAAGGGAGAATTTCTTTCCTTCGATATCCTATATCCAAAAAGCAAGAAGTGGGGAAGT
>NC_051410.1:29207278-29208024 GCF_015228065.2 Penaeus monodon
ATAGTCACAATAACGTTTCACGTAATTCTCAGGAGCCCATCGGGTACAATATCTGCAATTACTTCAATTTCACTGGATGCTCCTGGCCGGTCTTCTTTTCGCAATATTAAATTCCTTGATCCTTCAGCATGCTGTGCCGAATCAAGTTTTTTTTTCTGGCAGCAAATCTATACCTAGTTGCCAGGTCTGCTCTTTTCTACTTATTAAATGGGTTTGGTTTTCGCTTACGCCAGTTCCCTGACCTAGCGAAAAAAAGTGGCGTGTAATTAAAAGCCTTTTTTTTCGTTAAATTAAGTTTCATTCTACAAATGCTTCAGCAACAAAACAAGTAAAAGTTTATCTGTTTACGTAATTGTACAAGTAGGTCACGTTCAAAACTTTGTGACATCATTTTACAAGTTATGGTCATACATTTATCTCTCTCTATATATGCCTTTGCCTACTGTATGTAGCTATATATCCGTTACTTTACCCATTTATTGGCCTCTTATCTACGAGTATCTACCGACCTCCCACACTCCGACGGTAACTACCGACGTGCTTATCTCTGTCTCAGTACTCACTACCCGCCCGTCTTTCTACATGTTTGTATGTATGCTTCACTTTTAATCATCTATTTATCCATTTTTGCGTGACCTTTTAATCTAGCGTGAAGGCAAGTCGGGCGTCGGGCGTGAGAGGAAAACACCAATTAGTCGAGAAACGTTGTCCATTATGGGGCGAAATCTGTCGAGATTTACGTAATG
>NC_051410.1:29208133-29208813 GCF_015228065.2 Penaeus monodon
CTTCTTTCAAAAATGAAATTACGTAATGATAAACGTGGAAATATGGTTATATAAGGAACAAATCACATTTTAAAAAGAGTGAGTTTTATCTCCGTCTGTCGTAAAATGTATCACGATTAACTGTTTTAACTTTCATTTGTATCGCTTTTATTGAGAATTGTAATTTGTAAACATTATTCTCGCCTCTGGTATATTTCTCTGGTAAATCTACAGAGATGATGTAGGTCATCAGAATCTAGTCAACAGTATTATAGGGTGTGGTAGGATTTGCGCATCTCTTTAGATCAAATAGAATAAAAATCCATATTCAGTTTCAAAATGCATTTACAAAAATATCATAGCTTAATAATACTGATTAAAGATACTGAAATGAACGAAAAAAAAATGAAAACTAAAATGAGCGAAAAACTTCTAAGCCTCTAACCCCTTTCACTCTTCTCCCCTGCTACGTCTCAACTACTGTTAGAAGACTGTTTACCTATCAGCGGAGAGCAGACCATAGCCATGAGCTGATGGTAGCGCCTCAGGCTGCGTACCGAGTTTATCTTCAGACGTCTCATGAGACACCCGCTGACAGATGACTCACGTAGGCTTGGCTCTTCTTGTGCTGCTGTAAACCAACGGTCTATCCCTCGCCTGGCTTTGCTTCTCTTGACCCGCACTTTTGCCCAGGTTCTTCC
>NC_051410.1:29208871-29209034 GCF_015228065.2 Penaeus monodon
TTTGCACTCCTTACCCCCCCTCCTCGGCCAACACCAGTCCCCCTCTTCCCAGCCTGATCTTTCGTCCTTGGGAAGAAAACGCGAGAGAATACACGCCTCCCTTTATCTGTAAACGACAGAGGATGTACGGCCTTTATCTCCTCTCGCCGATACGGGGAAAGGG
>NC_051410.1:29209089-29209670 GCF_015228065.2 Penaeus monodon
GATGCGGTGAGGAAGTTTGCGTTTTGTTTGTATACATAGAGGAGAGATCGAGTAGCACAGCGGCGGAACGGGGGAAAAGGTAAAAGTACAACCATGTTTCAAATTTGCTGAAATGAGAGAATGTGAATCTTTCGTGAAAAGGTAATCTTGCTGTAAAATTGCCGTCGTTCCAGAAAGATAACAAAATTACGGGAAACTTATGTCCTGTAGACGCAGTGGGAGTCCCTAGATAAATATCGGGACTGTCATAAAGAAAGAGTTAAAACTTTCTTTATCATCTTTCCTCCTCCAGAAAAAAAAATATATATAACTGAACCAAAAAAGTAAACATAACCTTGAAGAATGTACACAGAACCTGAAGGTCAAAAGGTCATACAAATATCCTCTCCAACAAGTGGGAAGAAAGATATACATAGAGGAATAAACGAAAAAGAAACATTGTAGATTAAAAGTTAACAAAACAGAATTAAGCGTATAGAACAAGGACGGAAAGACAACAACAAGAAAAAGTAATATTTAGTAAAGAAAAAAGACTAAAGAGTAACTGCCCAAACATGGAGAAAAAAGTGATGGAAGCCTCA
>NC_051410.1:29210715-29211125 GCF_015228065.2 Penaeus monodon
TTTTTCTTAAAAAAAAGGTAAAAAAGTAATAAAAACACGAATATCATCATTAAAAGCAACAACGACAAACATAAGCCCACCAGTTTCAATAATTCCGTAAAAATGATAACCAAAAAGAAGGTATTTAAATTGAAGAGCAGGATTATTCCTATAATCTTGGCCTCTATTCCAGTGTGTTTAGTTACTGTCTCCACCGTTTGCTCTCCTTGCCAACGAGAGGCCCTTGCATCGCTGGGAGAAGCCACTGAAGGGGGAAGCCAGCATCAAGCAGCATCCCATCTGCGGATCGAGTGCTGCGGGAGACGAAGATGAGAGGAGGGATTTGCTCAACAGTGTGTGTTTATTTTTTGGGGGAGGTGACATAACCATGTCCTTGCGAACACTAGCGCTTATGCAAGGCAGGCAAGCGT
>NC_051410.1:29216127-29216381 GCF_015228065.2 Penaeus monodon
AACGGTATATATGAATAAAAGTTCCATTTCTGAAATTTTTTGGTGAGAGAAATTCATATCTGAATTATAATCTTCTGGCCTAAGCATTAGAGAGAAATTTTTCTCAGCTTTTTCGCCCCTCGCCCTTATCCTCACTTTTCTGTCCCTTTTTCCCCTGCCATCCTCTTCTGTGCCCGTCAGTTTCCGAAGAAACAGATGTTATGCGATAGACCGTGCATAAGACTGTCCAAAACTTTGTTTGGGTTACACTTCAA
>NC_051410.1:29216623-29216868 GCF_015228065.2 Penaeus monodon
CTATCTACCCTCCACTTCCTGTTCCTTGCCTCCAGCATCCATTTCCCTTTTCATTCCGCTCTCCTCTGGCCGCCTAACACGAGCGTCTTTGAAGGTATGCGTGACGGGCCAAAGGGGCCGGGAAAGCTCTTTTTTTTTTAACTTGTTAAAAACTCCTCTGCGGGGATATTTTTGGGCCCGCGCCCCCTGAGTTTAGCTCACCTCTTCTCCACTGTTTCTGAATTCCTTATTTTGTTTTCATTTTC
>NC_051410.1:29217724-29218283 GCF_015228065.2 Penaeus monodon
AGCATGCCAGGTTTCATAAAATCCTGAATGACACGTGACCTGAAAGCACGAAGGGCACGCGTATTTGGCAGCAAGGTATGCCATTGTGCCATTTATACTCGGAATCAGGAAGATCTCGAGGTATGCAGCCGATGCCGCTCCGTTTTGGACAGCTGTCATAGGGAATAAACGTGCAAACAGACTTACCGAAATATTACTAATAATGTTTAAGTATAAATTGATTTCCATAGACCTTCGGAGCAGGTAACTGAGACTGATTTCAAAATTCTGTCAAAATATCCTCTAAATCTAAACACTATATCATACCTCTCTTTTAAGTTCTATTTTCAAAAATCTCCCAAATTGTATGCGCGTTCTATATTCACTTTGGCAGCGGGGCAAGGACAAATTATACTTTCGCCCGATAACGAGGAAATTATTTTCATGGTAATGTATTGGACTTCATAAGGAAAAAGCATAACGTCAGTTCCTTGCTTTTGTATTTTATGAAACTCAGCTGTGTCGATTTAGAGATTAAGTGTTTATGTACACCAAACATACAGTATATACAAGCATGCCT
>NC_051410.1:29218493-29218780 GCF_015228065.2 Penaeus monodon
CGGCAAGTATTGGTACCCTAACCCACTGACAGAGAGTATGATAGATTGCGCTGTTTTGTTGGTCGATTCAAAAGAAAGTTCTGAAACAAATCTGTATTGCCTTCAATTCCCTTTATATTATCATTGAAGTTGATGGTAAGTATTTTTGTTCCCAGGATGGAAATCCTGATCTATTAAGTATGTTTTAAATATTATTATCATTGTTCGCATAGCATTTGTCCGTGTATTAACAGGTGTTATTCTATGGTCAGCATTAGTGAGATATAATAATTTACTGTCTTTATCTT
>NC_051410.1:29219835-29220159 GCF_015228065.2 Penaeus monodon
TGAATTAGCGAAGGAAGCATTAAGAGAATGCCGAAGGAGAAGAATCCCTCGTTTTAAATCCTGAATTCCAGTGAGTTAAGCAAGTCTTGGGCAGTGGATTGCAAAGGAGAACTTTTATTGCAGCCGAGAATGTTTTTCCTTTGCTGACTCAATCCCAATGGCATTTTTGTCTCTTTGCTTGGCTGAGCATTTTCGTCGACCGTGTGGTTTGTCCCTGTGTTAAAAATGTTGTTCATTTTAGTTATTTTCTAGTCCATTACGCTTGTATATGGCATATATTTTATTTGTTCATATTGTGTCATGTTATTTGAAATTTAATAGGAG
>NC_051410.1:29220396-29221105 GCF_015228065.2 Penaeus monodon
ATTATGAAGATTATTGGGTGGTTATAGCGAACTGTAAGTAAATGTTACAAGCTTAGTGATTCTTTTTTTCAGTTTGTATTTTCGCTTTGATGATATCCATTTGGGAAACTGGATTATGCATTCAAATTTCAATTTGGGCATTTCACTCGAAAACACAGTATGCATTGGACGAAACAATGACGTGACTGTGTATACTTCATCAAACTGTTATGAACTTAGATTTTACCACAGCACTGATGCTTTTGTATTGTAACACAAAGTATATTTACACGAAATATAAAATATATAAATTCATTACCTATTCCAGAAAAGGTTTACTAATTCTTCTTAAGTACAAGGCGAAACACAATAACAAGCTTATCGTACAAAAGCAAACAAAGAAAGATCAACATTAACCCGCCCTTCAATATATGTTTATTTTCAACTTGTTCAAGATAACCTTAACGTAACACGGTAAACAGAGAGGGCCCTTCCTTCGCTGCCATCCCAGGGGCTGCCCAACGGAACATCGAGGCGCATTATGACGCATCGCGCTTCCGTCCGGCCTCCTCTCGGCCCTCGATAGGCCTGCGGGGGAATGTGTGTCACAAGTGTTCAGCCTTTGAGTACGCTTTGTGCGGCGGGACACGTTGGCGCAGAGTGCATACACTCGCTTGACATTTTGCCGCAGTTAGCAGATTGCTTTGAATCTGATACTAGAGGTGAATCG
>NC_051410.1:29222373-29222540 GCF_015228065.2 Penaeus monodon
CCCTCCCCGAAGCCCACGGCTCAGCTGTGACATCATGAGTGTGTGAATGGGCAAGGAACCCCAGCGGTGCACGCTTCCTCCCGGATATGGATGGCCGTTGGCTCTTTTCCTGGACGCTTATCCGCTCTTAACAGTTTTTGTTTATGCTTATGCTTATATGTACACAA
>NC_051410.1:29222705-29222769 GCF_015228065.2 Penaeus monodon
ATTGTAGTTGTGATCATATTAGTTAGTAGGTTGTATATGTGGTGTGATATATATTAATATATAT
>NC_051410.1:29224404-29224794 GCF_015228065.2 Penaeus monodon
GACGTGATGAAAATATGAAAAGACGCGATTCACATAGATTAGAATATTTACATAAAATAATGATTTTATCTGCTACTGAAACTCCTTTTCAAGAAACGACTTCGAAGCCATGATTCAAATGCAATCTACCGCATTTGCGAGGCCGTGCACCGCTTGCCCTTCCATTTGGTGGATTGCTTCGTGTCTATCATCCATTACGCCTCTTCTGTTCTTTAATCCCCCGCTTTCGTTTCCCATATTCTATTTTATGCCTCTTTGAATTCCTTTCACTCCCTGGTACAGAGATGATTATTGAATCCTTTGACGTAACAATTTGCAAATCCTCTCTCTCGGTCCTCTGTATGTATGTCTTTTTTTTCTCTCGTTATCTCCTCCAGGACCCCAGCCCCT
>NC_051410.1:29224872-29225116 GCF_015228065.2 Penaeus monodon
TTCTTTCATAATCTTATCAATCCCTATCCTTTCTCATACCCCCCAACTCCCTATGACACCTCTACCAGTCCGCCAACCCGTTACAGATGTGGCACGTGCTGGCGTCTACGTGTCCAGCTACGACACTTGTAAGTAATGAGGCCAAGGTTGTTGGTGTAAATTTACGAGTCATCCTGAGGAGCTGGCTTGGGTCTTTTCTTGGTTGGAATTACACATATTTTTTTCTTCTGAGAAGCGTATTTCG
>NC_051410.1:29225273-29225427 GCF_015228065.2 Penaeus monodon
CCTTTCGATTTTTTTCTCTCCCCTCATCTAGTATAGCGCTATTGTTAGAGCTTCATTACGATCACTGTTATAAAGCATATTAATTTTTGCTTTTATTATAACCAGTAATGATAATATATCTTTCATCTTTTCATTCTACCTCCCTCCCTCTCCT
>NC_051410.1:29225583-29225703 GCF_015228065.2 Penaeus monodon
TCCTTTCGATTTTTTTTCTCTCCCCTCATCTGGTATAGCGCTATTGTTAGACCTTCATTACGATCAATGTTATAACAGATAATTTGCTTATATAATCAGTTTTTTATCTTCATCAACTCC
>NC_051410.1:29228220-29228763 GCF_015228065.2 Penaeus monodon
GGAAATAGAAAATTTCCTCTTATAAAGAAAATGTTCACTCATGTTACGATAAAACCAAAATACCATCAATTTGTATTTTTGCTTGTTTTTTAATAGTTTATGTAACGTATTTTATGCGCCTACAGAATACCAAATATCTCGCCCCACCAACAGATCCACTTTCACCTCCAGTGTAAGCCAATATCCATCCACATAGTTAGCCTTCTATCTGTGTTGAGGATATAATGAAGGTCGTTGATCTGTGTCGAAGCCCTGCAGTAGCCTGAGAGTATGTTTTGGGTTTGTGTCGTATTGCATAAAACTAGGCGATTTTTTTTCGATGTGATTTTTTCTGTTTAATAGAATGAAAGTAAACAACACGACATAGTCTGAGTAGAAACTGCCCCCCCAAAGAGGCAAGCTGTACTAATTTTTTTTCTCTCCCTTTTCGAAAATATATAAACATTTTCTTTCTTTCTTTTTTAGTTTTGCTGTAAGAAAATTACTGTTCTATAAAAAAAAAGATATATTTTTTTAGTCTCATCTACAAGAAAAAGGTCTCTT
>NC_051410.1:29228905-29229248 GCF_015228065.2 Penaeus monodon
CTTTTTTAAAACCCTTTCCCGTGAAATGGTCGCTATCTATCCAATGTGATAAAAACAAGATGTTTTTAGTGCCACCGTAAAATCATAAATCGGCCCGTTTCCCAATATCTCCCGTAATAAACAGTTTATTAAATTTACTTCGCATATCATTAGAAAACTGTCAGGACCTCACAGAATGTTGACAGCAGTTGTAAGCGCGTCTTCCTTATTTTGCCCAAACTTCCTATTTTCGCTCGATCTCTCCCATTTCCAAAATCTCTTTAAATTATTATGAGGGACGAAGAGAGGAGAAAAAGTGCATCCTATCTCTCTCTTGTGTCTCTCTCCATTGGAAAAGGTCGGA
>NC_051410.1:29229731-29229977 GCF_015228065.2 Penaeus monodon
TTGAACTTTACTTTTATCTTTCTCATCATCATTTCTACCTCCTCCCCTCGCCTCCCCTCTCTTCTAACTCTCCCTCGCCACTTCCCTCCCCCCTCCTCCCCCTCCTCCTTGCTCATGCAGTTCGTAGGTCAACGTCAAACTCTTTAAAATTCCATTAAGTCTTAAAGAAAAACAAGGGCAAATTCGGGAATCTTTGCAGCGGGATCTTTCTTTGAACTAAACGAGGTTAGGGAAAAATAAAGGGAA
>NC_051410.1:29230073-29230278 GCF_015228065.2 Penaeus monodon
ACATGTGCACTTAAATTGTTAGGTATTAATAAAGACATGCATGCAAGTAGGCTTCTCATTACACAATCCTGACGTGGAATGCAATGTATACAACTTTGCAGCCATATGCGTCTATGTCAGGATAAGGAAATGGGATGCCGGGAGAGACAAGGTTGAAAGAAACTCTTCCATTTGCCTCACGATTTCGGTGCATCATATCGTGTGT
>NC_051410.1:29230721-29232201 GCF_015228065.2 Penaeus monodon
TCCCAAGTCATTTCGAGATTTTATTACCGACTTTCGTTTAAGGCGCACGATTGGATGAATACATCTACGGCCCACCAATCAGCGTCGAGGCTGTCCGCATTTGAATGATCAACTTGAATGTCATTTCGAGCGATAGATTCGATAAAAAAAAGTCTACCCGGCTTTCAGAGTAGTAATAAAACATACAAAATAATTACACAAAGAAATGCGAAGAGTGCTGCTAACCTGAAGTGAGATATATAAAGTAGACACAACTGAAAGAGCAGAGATATATGTTTAGTCAACAGGAGCAACTGGATACCAGGACATTTTCGGGCCATAAACGCCTTAAATCTTCCTTAATCTTAATAACTTAAAAGCACGACACAACCCATGCAATTCATGTTCGATGCCTCATACAGAAAAGCCAAGAACCAAGCTCTAATAAAGTTATTATCATTTTAAAATTTATTTTGAGACGACAGTGTGTTATCTGTACGCTTCCCCTTTATTCATGATGAATACACTGCTTTAGAAATAAAACTGAGGAATATAATGTGTAATATTATAGAAATGAACAGAAAAAATAATTCTTTTCTAAGAATCACTGCTACATCTCTGTTCGAATAGTTCACATTTCTCTTTAGAATTGCACTTTTTCAATTAGAGTACACATTAGGAAGAGTTAATTATTATACACATGAATTAATGTAGAGACAGACTAGATAATTAGTGATATACATAACGAAGTAGAAATCTTATAATTGCTATTTTATTTCAATATACTTGCATACGAAAATGAGATAATAACGGTTATCGGCTCAAGGTGAAATTAATAGGAATGAACATACCTTCGTTATTGTTCATTCAGGTATTCATTCAGGTTTCTATATCTAGTATTAAGTAAATACCAACAGCTGACATAGACTGTGAATTCGCAACATAAGATGTGATACAGAAAAATATGTGATATGTAAAGAGTGCATGTACATTATAGTGCAGCGTATTTTATTGGAATTACTTTAACGAAAGTTACAATGCGATTAGAAAAGTAACCTTTGCTGTAAAATGCGCACCCTTTCTACAGCTACACCAGAAAACAACAGAAAAAACAAAGTAAGCAAGCGAAACAAAGATGGTGTGTTGACAAGCTGAGGATTAAAATTGTTTAAACATAAATCCAGAAAGAAAGGAAAACATTATATACCTGGAGACAAATATACAAAAACCGTCTATGGATGAATAACACAAACCCACAGTTCACTGCCAATAATAACATCATCGTCTATAGAAGAAGTTCCCAACGTTGGTGGCACCGGCTGCAGTGTGCAACGAGGCCAAGGAGAAAATAATTGCGGGTGTATAAGTACGCCTTAGCATGTCATTAACGATTTTGAGATTTGAAAGAAAATTCTTTGACAAGCCACATATGATAGAGGCTCCTCTGCACGGGAGCCAGGAACATTAGAAGCTAATTATTCGGTGACTACATTAAAAACTA
>NC_051410.1:29232370-29232833 GCF_015228065.2 Penaeus monodon
CAAACAATTCACTAATGCAGAGAGCAGAATTAAACTAGAAAAGCCAACTGGATAATGAGCCTACTAACTAAATGTTAGACATAACTGGCCGGGTGCCGGATACTCAGAACGGGTTACGGAGCCGTTTTCTCGTAGGCGCTGTAGCACTTGGCCGACGTTCCTTCGGCCCAACAGAGAGCAAGGGACTCGCCATATAAGTATCGTCAGGGAGAGAGGATCCCTAGCGATTTACGGCGGATCGTCAATGACAGTTTTGCAGTCTTTGAACAGTTACTACAAATTAACAATTTGTGTTTTACTAAGTTATAGGTGTGCATAAACCAATCAAGGAATAGTGAAAGTAGCAGATGTGATATTCCAATATAAACAGAGTTAGTTTCGGTATAAGCTCGTTATCATCTGTAAACAAGTATTGCACAAAAAACTAGCAATAGAAATGATTATAGAAAAAAAGAGATATCCC
>NC_051410.1:29233394-29233721 GCF_015228065.2 Penaeus monodon
ACACAAATAGCTTTTGTTAAACTGACGGTTGGTATGAATTCCCAAAAAACCTGTTATGATTAGTTTGTAATAGCAGTCATCATATTAAGGAGACTTTGCCAGTAAATATCACTGTACTCATAAATTCCCCCCTTTAAAGTCACTCTTTGTTTTTTTTTTAAAGAATCCTGCAAACTTTCTCTGCGGTTCGAAATTTAAGATGATAAAAAAATCACAAACACTTAGGATGAGTGTTACGGCTTGCAATTAGTCCTCATCCGTTAAAAGACGTTCCCATTAAAAAGCTCCGTCCAAAAGCGGGCTTCCGCACGGTGATTGGGTCGCTCG
>NC_051410.1:29234051-29234115 GCF_015228065.2 Penaeus monodon
AGGAGGAGAGAGAGGAATGGATAGACGGACAGGCAGAATGAGTTTTACCGACGAAGGAAGCGAC
>NC_051410.1:29234194-29234318 GCF_015228065.2 Penaeus monodon
CAGGTACTAAGAGGTCATAAAAGAGAGAGAAATCGTAAAAAATTTGAATAAGAATTTATTTCACTCCATAGATGAATTCTCCGCGTTAAAATACCGTGAAAAAATGACTTCGAGACCCATCAGC
>NC_051410.1:29234387-29234832 GCF_015228065.2 Penaeus monodon
CCTGAAACAATTCCTTTCAAAAATTTGGGCATTTCATTTTCCCATTAAAAGGAAGGGGGACATTCCCAAACGACCCCCTCCTTCAGTTCATGGATCCAGAATCAAAAAAAAAACAGTTCAGGGACATTTAAAATCCCCCTCGCCCATTTGATGCTAGATAGGAAGATGGGTTCCCTCCCCTCCACATTTTTTTTTTTTAAGGAGGATGGGGAAAGAAGAAAGCAAAGATGATTAAAAAGGGGAAGTGGATAAAAAGGATGAAAATTCTTCCCCCTCTCTCGACCGTAACCGGGCCCCCCTCCCTCCCTTTTTATAGGAAACCAATTGGTGGGAGATTGAAGCGAGGCAATTTAACAATAAAAAAAAAGGCGGATTGCCTTTCTACTACCTTTGTTACCACGGAGCTCTGGAAGGGTAGCGGAAGCCAAGGGAATATGGAACGGCT
>NC_051410.1:29235318-29235577 GCF_015228065.2 Penaeus monodon
GAAATTTACTGTAACCTCAAGTCGACGATAATGACAAATGTGGTGATGATGAAGAGCTAGAGAAAAGGGGGGGGGGGAGAAAAAGCATATACAAGAAAGAGATTGATGATGAAGTGGGAACTGGAAGACACCGAGTCGAGAGAGAAAACGAGGCAACAATAATAAGAAAAATGGCAGAAAATGAATAATAAAAGATGCTCATTTTTTCTCTCTTTCTCCCTTTTCCGTTATCTCTACTCCTTTTCTTCTCCTCTCTATC
>NC_051410.1:29235939-29236062 GCF_015228065.2 Penaeus monodon
TAATGGGAAGGAGACAGCGGAAAGAGGGCGGCCTAATTGGGGGGGAGAGCTGTTTTCGTCGGCCTCGCTCTCCTCCTCGGGCCGCTGGCTTTGAGGTGGGGGCCCGGAGTTTAGGGGGGGGCC
>NC_051410.1:29236164-29236232 GCF_015228065.2 Penaeus monodon
AGGCTTTTTTTTGTATGATATGAATCAATTATGCCTTGTTTTGTTAGTATTCTGTATGTTTTTGCCAC
>NC_051410.1:29236268-29236988 GCF_015228065.2 Penaeus monodon
CAATACATATATCAAATTTTCTATATCTGTTTTTCTTACATTTATCAAATTGTCAGTTTTTTTAGTGTGTCATATATACGTCTGTGTAAATTTTGTATATCTTTATTCACCCCTTGAATTAAATCAATTATTTCGTTAACTGTCCTATGGCTGATTTCCTTTCTTCACGAGGATATTTTTGTAAATTTTTTACATATATTGATTATATGTAAATATCCTAGTTAATTTTTCTTAATTAATATAATTTTATAAACTGTTAGATAAGAAATTATATAAATCTCTATAAGTACTTTTATCATTATGCTTATTACCGTTCATTACCAATTGTCATTCTTTCACAAAATATATTCCTATCCTTATTCTATTACTCTCGCATTTTTACCGATTATTAAAAAAAAAAAAACCTTCGCTATAAAGTGGTTTTCGCAAGCACCTAATCTAAACTCATTAAAAATTTGGGGCACGTCATGGAGATTCTCGCCAAGCCTCCTTCAAAGGCAGGATGGCTAGTGAATAGGGCCTAATCTTCCGTTATCAGGGTCTTCGTGCAAGATCCCGTACATCTATCAGGAAAATGGTTCCCGCGGAGGAGCAAAGTTGTAAGTAAATGGCCGAAAAAATGAAGAGGAAATAGGTTAGAGAGAAGAAATAAGAGCGGCTATCATCTGGAAAGGTGAAATGGCCTCTCCTTCCGCAACGCTCGATGACTTGGAAAAAAGG
>NC_051410.1:29237294-29237633 GCF_015228065.2 Penaeus monodon
AGCTGTACCGACACTTAAGGGATCCCCCTGGGAGGCGCAGGCAAAGCAACCGAGATAGAAGCATCGAAGTAAGGGGTTTTGCAAGCCTTATCTCTCGGGGATTATGAGCTTCCTGGTTTCTCCTCGTAGATCACAAAAGCCTCTGTCTGTCAGCTGTTCGCGTTTAAACAGCCTCCTTGTTTAGGGTCGTCGCTCGCCCCGCCCCCTCGCGTCAGAGGTAGCAACACTGACCCATAACATGGACTGAATAGCGTAGGATAAGGAAAGGAGATAGCAAGAAGGGAGAGAAGAGGTGGACAGATGAAGTGGTCAGTCTGATCAATGATATTAAACAGGTTT
>NC_051410.1:29237737-29239381 GCF_015228065.2 Penaeus monodon
TGCTGTCAGGACCGCGCCGCGAGGTCAGAGCGTGACGTCGGAGAAGAGGGTTGGGCGGTGTGGGATCTAATGGTCAGTGATTGAGGGTAATTGGAAGATGTGATTTAACATGGCATGCAAGGCGGGCGAGGGACACGGGGCGCCTGTGTGGAAGATTTGGCTGGGTAGGTAGGGGTGGGGGTAGGGAGTCCGGCGTGGGATGACAAGGCAAGAGGGAGAAAATGTGGATGAAGCGAGAACGAAGCGTTTGCCGTAAGAATGAAAAATGAGAGGGAATAAGAAACAATGAGGGAAA
Organism: Penaeus monodon; assembly: GCF_015228065.2. Lineage (NCBI taxonomy): Eukaryota > Metazoa > Arthropoda > Malacostraca > Decapoda > Penaeidae > Penaeus > Penaeus monodon. The sequence continues at coordinate 29,238,033 of NC_051410.1, forward strand.
GTAAGTAAATGGGGCATGAGCGAGAAGAATAAAAGGCGCAAAATGAGAACTGAGCAAAATGGAGCAGAGACCACACGGATACGTCAAAAATCATATAAAAAACGTAAATGACCTTATGCTTGAATAAAAAAAAAAGTTATAACCAAGAGAAGACAACGATTTGTAATACTTTTTATAGGAAATCCTACCCCTCAAGTCCGCAATCACCCATAACACTATTTCCACAAATATTTGATAAACTAACACATATTCCTTTCTCTTTGATATAATGAAATGCTTGGACTGAGCAAGGGGCGACAGGGGATCGTGGATGCAAGGCAAATGCCTGATAATTCACCTGTGTTAGCTTTGAGATCGGGAGCCTGTTATCACACATTTCAACGACCAAGTGGAATATTAGCTTAAAGAAGGATGTATTTCACATCTATGCTCTAAAGGAATTCGTTCCTAGTTTTTTCTGGTTTATAAACTTGACTGAATAGATTTCATGATTGTAAAACAGTTAAAAACTTAGGTCACGTCCATTTAGATTATTTAGCATAGATCTAAATTCTATTGACACGTACCAATTAGAAATGGCTCGTTTGCTGAATCCATTGCCTTTGTAATTGTATTGACATGGTTTATATCAAAACAATCGCACATACAAAACCTATCTGATGCGATTATAGACCAACCAGACGACGGAAATTAGCTCTGTATGATAGAGCATATACCATGTTGACATTTTCTGTTATGTTACATCTCGCCAAAGGTAAGTAAGTAGAAGAGTAGCGACTCCTGTCATGTTAGTAGTTTGAATAGAATTAGAATAATCTATCATATCTAGAACCTGAATATCTAAGTGCAGAATGATGAGTCCACTGCGTTTAAGCAGAGATCCAATTAATTTAAAATCAAATGCGAATCAAAAAGACGTTATGTAAATTCGGAAGGTTAAATGTCGAAAGGTTAGTGACCTTTATGCTCTTTCGTTTGACATATGTATTGTTCAATTTGAATACAATAATTTTGTTTTTCGGTAAATGTCATAAGTCAGCTGAGGATCACATTTAGGCAAGTAAATGAATCAAGCAATAAATAGTGCTTTATTATATTGCTTCTTCCTCTTAGTTATTTTTAGATCTTAAGTTCAGTATCTTCTTCTACCTTTCCAGCGAAGCCTGCAAGCACTAAGGCACCGGAATACTAATTTTACATATAATGAGAGTTAACAGATAGTTGATTACTTGCTAAGTTTTACTGCTATGTTCTGTTTGATTTTACTGCATATCTAATAGCGACAAAATGATGAATCAAACTGAGAAACTACTTTCCTCCTTTGTTCTTTCACTGTAAATAAAACTGTT
>NC_051410.1:29240088-29240771 GCF_015228065.2 Penaeus monodon
ATTATTTTGTAACAAATGTACACAGATCATCCATCCTTAGTAATCAACATTGCTTGCAAATGCACTGAACAGACTCTGAAAATAGATAAGTGTAAATGGCAGTATCAACAGAATGCAAAAATATATTTTACTTTTGATTTTCTTTTCATAGGTAATTTTGTTTAATTACTATGAAATTTGAAAGAATAAAAAAAAAACGCAATTAATATTGCATTTGAACAAGTTGGTGGTATGGAAATGAATATTTTTTTCATTACTGTACCCATTTTGTTACGAAATTTTCAACACGAAAGCGCAATTTCCGTTTCGGAAAAGTTATTCCCAGCCTTGAGGACAAGTGCACTCTTTTATGCACATTAACATTTCGTGTAACAAAGAGGGTGTTAACTAGAAGTCTTAACTGCGCTGAAGTTCTGCCCTTAAGACTCTCTTCATATCGAGTCCCACCAACCAGGATGGGAGAACAGCCGCACAGACGCCGTGGAGGACATTCCAGCCGGGCTAAGTGCCCGACTTGTTGTCGCCGCCGCGTAACTAACGAAACAGCTCCCCGCGAACCCGGGCGCAAAAAGGCAAAAGTGTGAAAGGAACATTTGAATCGCCTGTCTATCTTCCGATCTCTCTTTATGGCGATGCGGTTTTCTTGTCTGTAGACCGTGTGAAATAATAATGATTATTCTACT
>NC_051410.1:29240863-29241145 GCF_015228065.2 Penaeus monodon
CATGTAATGCAAGGGAAACCTCACTGGCCCGAAACCTGACTGCACACAATCGATTGGGGACAACATATAACAAAAAGGAATGTCCTTTGACAAATACCCTGTCCGAGGAAGCACGCGTGCGGTAAGACATCGTGGCCAGAGCTATAAAAAGGGGGAGTTATGTTGTCTTTACTTAAGAAAAAACCCTCGTAAAAGAAGAAAATGATGAAATGCTCATGGCTCTCGTTTAGGTTTGGCAGTAGACTGAAAACCAGGATGGAAAGAAACGGTCACCCTATCTTG
>NC_051410.1:29241805-29242677 GCF_015228065.2 Penaeus monodon
ATATTACTGAGTAACAAAAAATAAAAAAGTACTTTCACATCGTTATGTCGTGTCCGAACGTAGTTATTTGATATTTCGATATGGCTGGCCGGGAACCACATTCAAATTCAAGTTTGCTGATGCTATCCAAAATGGCATAATAATGCACTGTATTATGGGAGCTTAGTGTAAAATGTTGAATTCCCTGTGATCTCTGTAGTTATGGTGTGAACATGCGGAGTGCAGTCAACCTTATTCCAATCCAAATGTAGTAAAATGCCTGAGAGTTCATTCAAAACAAGGCTGTTTTGCTAGTAACTTTTACTATTCAGGCTTGCCTATGATGACACGATCAGTAGAGTTCAAAAGTTATATTGCTTAAGACCTATATTAGTAGTATATTTACATCTGGAAACTAATACAATCATGTAAGGTACTTCTGGACAGTGTTAGTAAACTATTCGATGTTGTGAACAACGTTGTTATTTGGCAGATAAAGGTCCGTGGTTCGGCAAGTGAAATCTGACCCTATATCTTATTTTCACAGCTGTTGAATTTATTACATAAGCTTATGAACTTCCACAGACACCAAGATATTTCACAAAACGAATAATGTACTGATAGTACCGAGTACATAAGGGATAAATGAGAAGATATATTGGATAAAGAAAGGCAGCGTCTCATACATTTGAGATCCAGGTGTAAGAAGGAACAAAAGAAGGAGAAGGGGATACGAAATAAGAAGAAGGATTTAAGAAACGTCTTGGAAGCGGTGCAGGAAGAAGCGGGGTCCGTGTGCCAGCTGCTCATTTAAAAAAGCTATTAAGGGGGTTACACATATTCCCGACACCAAATTAAAGTCGGCCGTATAGATTAACGGGCTACATTAGCTT
>NC_051410.1:29243060-29243157 GCF_015228065.2 Penaeus monodon
TTAAGAAGTGCTATAGAGGCTGATGTCGAAAAAACCGTTTTTTACTAAACATATCTGAATAGATGAAAGGAAGATGGAGTTAAGGATTATTACTACC
>NC_051410.1:29243301-29243381 GCF_015228065.2 Penaeus monodon
ACACGGACATTTAGAGATGTATAAAAATATAAAATATGAATAAAAATATAAGCAAATATATTCACGGACATTGGGAGAGG
>NC_051410.1:29243480-29243820 GCF_015228065.2 Penaeus monodon
TACTCTCCTTTCATCAAATCCACAGCTTCAAAAATCCAAAATTCGTTTCCAATCTTCAGAGCCTTAGATTTAACACCTATCCTTATCATAGATAACACATAAACCTATGATTATGGATTTCAGATACTGATGATTCCATAGGTCTGGATAGTGCATAGTGAGCGTGAAATGAGCAAAGGAACTTCATCCTCACTTTTCTTTCTTTATTTTCTTTCGTACTCAGTCTTCAAAGGCACACATGTAGATGCTTAATGTTTGCGAAGTCTATACTATGCTTGCCTTTGCAAAATTAATCGAATTTTATTAAAATGTCTTGCATTTAAAGCAGAGTTTTCCACTT
>NC_051410.1:29244073-29244605 GCF_015228065.2 Penaeus monodon
TTTGTAATTTCCTTCGCCACAACTTATATACTTTTTCTCTCTCTGATATCAACGGTAAGTAGATTATAGCATTTTCCTTCTGTATATGCATTATAATTTTTCCCTTTTTCATTCTATTTTTTCGCTCACGCGCCTACTTTTATTTTAGACTATGAAAAGAAAAAACATTGAAACCACATCGGGAAGTTCCACATGAAAGTTCACCTTCTAGGTTGCAAGAAAACTGTGCATCGTAAGCGTGCATCTTCGTGGTTCCTTAAGGTTCTCATGTATGGGTGGGTAGATGGGGGGAGGGGGAAGTTGATAACCCCCCCCCCCCCCTTCTCTATCCCCAATCCTCCGTGCCACAGGGTGCTTTTGAAGAGCAGGCAGCCGCGGTGGCACGGTGATGAGGGTCACCAGGTGTTCCTGATTGGCACACTTTGCTCGTCCTTCACAAGTAATGAACAAGGTGAAAGTGGGGGGGGAAAGAGACTCGTTATATCATTTCCAAGCATAATAGAGCTGCATTGTTCTCATCTTGATTGTGCTG
>NC_051410.1:29244761-29244942 GCF_015228065.2 Penaeus monodon
TATCATTTCTTACATTTTCTACATTTCTCGCAATGTATACGGTTTATCATAATTTCTATTAGAAAAGTCAGTTGTATTCTTTTTTCCTTACCTTCATCATCACTTAGTTTAAATATCATTATTATTCATATTGTAGTTATTAAGATGAAAAGAAGGTGAATTAATATCAGGATCTTTCCTG
>NC_051410.1:29245147-29245299 GCF_015228065.2 Penaeus monodon
TACGTATTTTTGTACATCAAAAATTCCCAATCATTATTATTTCTGTAACCAAATATCGCACAAACTTTTAAACAATCCCTGACCACATCCTGACCAATAATCTTCTACGCAAAAACGCTGATTCTTATAGTGTGAGGAATATTCCCCATTCG
>NC_051410.1:29245381-29245687 GCF_015228065.2 Penaeus monodon
TTGAGGGGGGACTATTGTCATTTCCTCCCCCTCATTCCCCGTCTATACGATCCTTCTGGAATTTTTTTCTAATATTCTGGAGAATCGACAGGAAGAAAGTTTTGTGGGATTTTGGTAATGTAATTCCGGTTTGCATTCACGAGCGTAAAATATGCTTCGTTTTCCTCGTATGTTTTTAGAATACAGAGTATCTCAGAGCAACTTACGACGTCAAGGGGATGGAATATATTTATTTGCCTTATCCTTATATTTTCTCCTGGATGTTTCCTTGTAAATTTACTGAAAGTTGTGCGGCGTGAGTTGATT
>NC_051410.1:29246131-29247057 GCF_015228065.2 Penaeus monodon
CGTGACCTGGGCCACTGGTGATTGAGTCATTGTCCGTTCACATCAATAGCGGTAACTGGTCCGGGCTAGCGCTGAATGGCTTGAGAAATGAGTGAACTGCCATGTTAATAACCCAACCCGCCCGGAATGGAAACAGAATAGGGGGAACATTCAGGGAAACAAGTGACCCGAGTCTTAGTCATTGTACTGCCGCTCTTCCATCAAGCCACATTACATCTTCGCATTACACGGAATTAATTTATATAAATCCTCTGTTCTTCAGCTTTCCTCAGCGCAGTAAAAAGATAAAGAATAAGAAAAAAAGAGAGATAAAAAAGGATATACTCTCTATCTTTGTGTTGAATAATCTTACTGTAGTCACGACGGGTACTTCCCCAACTGCTCTTGTTCTCTTTGTGGTAACCGGATTTCAATCTTAATATGGAAGGCGAGGGAGAGAGGAGGCCGGAGAGGGAATGTTGGGGAGAGGGGGGGCTGGGCGAGAGGCTGCTCTTTGCTTGTGACTTGACGAGGGATTGTCCGCTGATCTACATGTCAACTGGGTGCATTTGTTTGTTTGTTTTATGCACAGGTAGCAGACTCTTGATCATTTAATTTCCATCTCTATATGTATAGCTCTCCGCCTTTTTTACTCACGTGCCTTGCTATCCATGTATATATTTAAGAGCGATATTCATCTCCTTTAAACACGCAGCACGCCAAACAGGCGCAAAATTGTCAAGGGGTACCCTTAACTTTGTAAGGATATATTATAAAAAATAATTAATGAGATTGCTTTTTACAGTTCATTATATAACATCTTACTAGAAAAAGCTTCTTCTAACTCAATATGAAGACACCCGGAAGTTCTTATCAAAAGTAAACATAAGCAGAAATAAGAAATTATATTATCCACAATGTAAAACAGGTTTGGTGACGTCTCATGA
>NC_051410.1:29247308-29247696 GCF_015228065.2 Penaeus monodon
TTCAGAATATCTGGAAAGGTAACTAGCTATATCACTTTGGATATTTCATAATTGATTTCCTCGCCGACTCCAAAATAAACCTCAAGAGAATATGGCTCTCTGACTTACCATCCCGACGCAGTCTATCTCCGCAATAAGTAATAATAGTATGTACTATTCTGTTCCATTTGTAAATATGTTTTGCGTCTGGTGTTGGAACTCCCTAATGGCCGCGGCACAACACAACCCTTTGGACCTTTCGCTGTTTGCCCCCTGCTTTACAACCGCTGTGTGACATTATATATCTATCTGTGTAAGGTTATAAGATATACGAGATCCCTCATCCAACTGTCTATTTGTGTCTGCTCATCTCCCTCTTGAAATTTCGTATTTTCCAACTGTAATTGTC
>NC_051410.1:29247771-29247980 GCF_015228065.2 Penaeus monodon
TAAAGATTTTATTTTGGCACTTGCGAGGCGGCGACGAGCAGTTAGCTTCAGGACCTCGATGGCTTATGAATAACACAGAAGCACTCTTGCAAATCGGGTCTTGGATGTGTGTTTTAGGCTTCACGAGTCATGCAGTTTGATTTTCTGGTTCTCGATTAGCGAGACTGGGTAAAACCATGTCCTACTTCGCTGTTGGAGGAAGGTATATT
>NC_051410.1:29248015-29248605 GCF_015228065.2 Penaeus monodon
TGCCATTTTGTGTTTACATATAACTCGAAACGTGAAGCAGGATAGAGCTTTGTATGTGTAAATTAATAAACGAATAAATGTATGTGCTTACTGATGTATCTATGTATGCATTAACAGTAAATGTGCTTTCGTGTTTAATTTTATTTACATGTATAGATTATATGCGATGTTTACGTAGCAGCCCCATATGAGACCACGATGCCTCAGCAGGATCTGAAGTATTTCCTTCACATACATTAAAACAGCCCTAACAATATCACCACCAATTGGATAATCAGAGAATAATCCTGAAGTTTACGACATTACGTGAAATATCTGGCCTGAAACAGCGGCCACGTCAACCCCCGCTGACTGACCCCGTCAAATTGGTCAGAAATCTTCGTCCATCCTAATCCCAATTAAACGGATTAATCAACCCAGTCACTAAACGCGTTATACGGTCCAAGATTCGCCCAACCTAATCCGGGAAACTCCGATAATTTCCAATTTCTAAAAACAAATTGTTATAATCAGGGGGTCGGGAGACCTTAAAACGTCTCCGAGAACCAAATGTTAATGGCGCCATATTGGAAATGTTATTCATAATCTGT
>NC_051410.1:29248848-29249002 GCF_015228065.2 Penaeus monodon
CTTCATAACTCGTTAATTTGTTTCTATGTTGCTTCATTTAATTTATGTACAATTCTACTTTAGGCGATGCTACCAAAAGCAATCTCACATCTCCGTCTTTCTTATACAGACAAAAAAATATATATAATAAAAAAAGGTGGCTAATACAACTTTG
>NC_051410.1:29249043-29249205 GCF_015228065.2 Penaeus monodon
TCGTAAACATTTTCTTTTATGAAATATTTATAAACTACATTAGCTCGGTGTTATACAGCAAAACATGAAGAGCTTGAACGAATAAGTACAAAATAACATAAGGGATGACACAGTTATACAAACTACCCAATTATCGTTACGGAGCAAGGTCTTAGTACTCAT
>NC_051410.1:29249233-29249346 GCF_015228065.2 Penaeus monodon
GATTAGTCTTCTTAGAGAGGAGGGAAAGGGGGGGAGGGGGGTAAGAAACCAGGAACCATTTGTAAGGTAAATAAACCGCCATTACACGGGTAGCCAGGTGTGGTACCACAAGG
>NC_051410.1:29250696-29250780 GCF_015228065.2 Penaeus monodon
ATGCATCCCCTTGAGAATGATATGATTTTCCACATTTTCGCTCGATTATAGTTAACTTCATTTGCTGGTGTTTGAATTGATGTA
>NC_051410.1:29250802-29251134 GCF_015228065.2 Penaeus monodon
CTTTCTCCTATAAAAAAAACCCACAAACCTAGTTTATTATTATTCATCCTCCCCCTCTCCTTCCCTCTCACTCCCCCCCTTAAAGAAACCGTTCACAAACCTCTCTTGAAAGCTCCCCACAAGTGTCTCCATAAGTATCTACTTGTTTATTTAAGTGTTGCCTTACCGACCACACACACGCGCATGCTTGGAAATGGTATATGTAAGCTAAATCATCTCAACAAAAAAACAGCACAAAAAAGGCTCTGGTTAGGTGACTTTTGTAAAAACTGAAGCTTTTAAAGATCATGTGCTTTTAACTACATAAAAATAATGTGCTGAACATAATGGCT
>NC_051410.1:29251480-29251804 GCF_015228065.2 Penaeus monodon
CATATCCATTGAAATCTAACCAGAGAGAAAGGGTAAAAAATGGGAAAAAGTCTCTCGCTACTTCAGAATCAAAAGACATAATATTAAGGCTTATTTACAGACGCATACGAGTATATATTCAACGTGTAATGGAACTTCAATTAAACATTTAATCGGATAATCGCATACCTCACCATAAGACCTCTTTGCAGATTACACACCAATTAGCAAATTAACTGCATTTATCACAGTCGGAAATTGGCCTTTTGCCATGTGATTCCTGTTGAACGTTTCTCGTGATGCCTTTGCTCTTTTGTCGGCTTAATGGATGTTATAGCTTGTCTG
>NC_051410.1:29251835-29251930 GCF_015228065.2 Penaeus monodon
TGTCCACGCCGTTACTCATCCAAATTTCCTGAATCGTTTTTTCACGAATTTTCTTCTTCGTCTTTTCATTTTATTAGCTGGTCTAAGCTCATGAC
>NC_051410.1:29251988-29252344 GCF_015228065.2 Penaeus monodon
CTAAGTGAGGGAGTCAAACGCCAAACGCACTCTCTTCAGTAGCAATTCCAGAAACTAATTTTCATAATCGGACACCGACACAGCTGAATTTATTTTCAAATACTAAAATGGTCGCTTGAAGTCCGGAGATTATATACATCAAAAGGTGAATACAATTTAGCTGGTCGTCCTGTCGCCGCTCTAATTTTCGCATTTATATTCTATCCTTCTTTATCGTACATTTTGCTGTCTCTGTTTACGAAGAAAATGGATCTATTTCAGTCTCTCCTGAATTAGGACGAAAAAAGATTAGTTTTTTTCTCTCTCTCGCTGCAGACAGTCGGTCGTGATTGATCGCTGTTATTTCGAGATATCAA
>NC_051410.1:29253486-29254094 GCF_015228065.2 Penaeus monodon
TTCTCGCTGCCATAGGTTCCCATTCCTTACTCGCTTACATCCTTATCTTTTTATACAATTTATTAACTTTTTTTATTTGAATTCTTTACATACCTACGTAAGTTGTTTTACTCACGCTTTATACATTCCTCACACATTATAAGCTCATCTCCACCTTTCTCTTGACAGATAAATCCTATTAACGTCACTCTTTGGATGTAATGCCCCTTATTTAGCCATAATCTTTCTCGATCTTTCTACGTTGCCATTTTATTATTCCTGGTACAAAGATTAATAATGGGTTGCTTTAGATTTCATTCTTTACATTATGTTTTGAATTTAACACTAAATTCAGCCTTCTCTTCTGTTTACTTGCAACTATGTCCTTTCATTTCTTGTTCTTTGATTTTATCCACATTTATTACATGCATTTTCATCTACCTCTTCCATCACCTGCCCACCGGGAAGTGTCAGTCCATTCATTTCACGGTCTTCCCATTTTTCATTATCAAAAATCCACAGCAGAGGTGAAGTGATGTCTCTTTGAAATATTCCTCTCCTGATCTGCTCATCTTTTAACCGTTCTCCGGAAGATGTTAATTCATACTATCAATTATTTCTTTTCTTCT
>NC_051410.1:29254811-29255344 GCF_015228065.2 Penaeus monodon
TCTCGATCTGACATTATTAGAGAAGCAAAATGGTTTTGTGATTTCGCTGAAACGGCTTTAAAAATTATTTAATCTACATGGAAACTGAGTACGTAATATGGGAGCATTTCCCATTTAAGCTAAATTATGAAGCTCATTAACTTAACTAGGATAAAAAATGACCCATAGTATCTATGCCAAGTGGTCACGCGTATAAAAGGCATTAGAGTACTTTCATTAATGGCTCTGGTTACTGCGAGGGATTAATGAAGGCGCGTGATTCTGTCCGAGATCCGCATGTGGATTTGTATAAAATATGTATGATTTATTTTCTCTTCATTATTATGAGATAATCTATCGACTTTTTAAAATTTCAATTCCTCTCCTACATACATTATATCTGTCTAACTTAGTTTCTCTCTGTATCTGTATGGGGTCATTGGACACAGAAAAAAAATTCTTAATCTATGTCGGGTCTGAAAGGGATATATGTACTGGTATTTATGCATCTTTCAGTCACTGTATAACTAGCTAGCTTCATGTGTGTGTTAGAG
>NC_051410.1:29255427-29255983 GCF_015228065.2 Penaeus monodon
TACTTGCTTGCATGATATTTTCGTGCGCCTAAAATAGAATAGCGTGTCCGTCAATGTTTTTTTTCTAACTCCGTATTCATCCTACATGCCAATGCAGCATGAAATGTCACAATTCATTGCGTTTTTATCAATATCTCTGAAAAAAAAAGTTTAATACCCGCAGAAGGCAACATTTTTCCATTTTGACTAGTTCGGGAAGTAGCAATCTGCGCGGGGAGGGAAATACAAGGGTTCTGATTGCTGATTCTGAATATATGCATCCATAAATGCTTTCGTTTACGCCTACGGGCTTATTCAGTCTGTACGTTTGCTGAATCTTTCAAAAGCTTTAGTCCGTGGTAAGCTTTCGCAAGAATTTCCGCACTCCCCTCACACACAGCCCCTCACAAATTTGTCACTCTTCTGACAGCGGTTTAGGATTTAACATTTAGTGGGATAACAAGCTTAAGGAAAATGAGATACATATTCGTAAATGTTTGATCTCATCTACCTCCCACTCTATGCAGCCGGGCCGAATGGATGCTTCGCGTGGAAATACAAGGTGAAAATGGCGTGG
>NC_051410.1:29256246-29256667 GCF_015228065.2 Penaeus monodon
ATTTGGCCGTTATTTCATTTCATAGGGGAGGGGGGAGATCGTGATATCATATTTTTCTGAATTGATGGTCAATTTCATTCGCATCACATCCAAAATCGTCCGTATCAGTCGTTAGGTGCAATGTAGATAAAGTGTACCAAAAATTAATCCAATTTCTAAGAGTCTCCAGGTCTCCGTTACTGAGCAAAAGTTGTGAGGTTGAGGTAAAAGAACATAATAAAGCAAGATTATCGAAAAGAAAGGACCCAGAAACGCTATCGAATTGATGAAGAATGTATTGAATTTCCCCCTGTTTTTGGGCCAGTGACCGATGGAAAGAGAAAGTGATGATTGCATTTGCTTGCTTTGTCGATAACAGGATCATGAGTTAAGGAATATAGGTGTCCTGCTTTTGCATGTGTATAATGTACGATACTTGCAA
>NC_051410.1:29257594-29257933 GCF_015228065.2 Penaeus monodon
GAGAGAAGGGCAAAAATCAGAAATGATGAAAACGCAAAATCCCAGTAACGGTGAAGACAAAGGCAGACCCAGATGAAAGGACGGACGGCGACAGAGTAGCGAGAGGATGTGCAGGGGGAGGGATAGCTGGTAGGAGGGGGGGAGGGGGTGTGGCAGACGTGGATTGGGGAGGATTAGAAGGGCGGACAGCGGGGAGATAAATCGAGAAAAGGGGGGGGGGCGTCTTCATCCCCTCCCCTTTCTCTCCTTCCCCTATTCCGTCCGGAAGACGAAATGCCCCCAACCCCCATCCCTTATAACTATCCAGGTGAAGATTAAAGGAGCGTGGGTAGAGGAGAT
>NC_051410.1:29257986-29258242 GCF_015228065.2 Penaeus monodon
AAAAAGGGTGAAAGGAGGGGTGAATATAGAGGTGGTGGCGGGAGGGGGGGTCGGAGGTAGCGGAGGGGAAGAGGTGGTGGCAGGGGAGAGAAGGAGGCGAAGGGGGGAGGAGGTGAAGAGGGGGGTGTGGAGAATGTGTAGGGAGAAGAGGTGGTGGGATGGGGGGAAATTATATTAATTAGATAATCCACCTCATATGAACAGAGATTAAAAACAGGGCTTTTCGCAAACAGAATGGCTATGAATAACGACTTCC
>NC_051410.1:29258274-29258463 GCF_015228065.2 Penaeus monodon
GATAAACCGGAAAATACTCAAAAGAAAAAGAAGAGAGATCCTTATCATTTTAATAAATCGATGATTATGTCCATGAAAAAGACGGAGAAATGTTTAAAATAAACAGGTTGGAATACCAAAGGAAAAAATAGATTACCGTTAATCGTGAGATCTTATGGATAAAAGTGAAATTAGATTTATGATAATTTT
>NC_051410.1:29260956-29261233 GCF_015228065.2 Penaeus monodon
TGATGATCTAAATGTAAACAACAGAGAAAATGTACCGTAATCCGCGGAGAGCAGGCACGAGGTACGGAAGGCTCATTAATTCCATGTAGTGTTCGTAAGCTTATCTCCTGTGAGTCTCGAGGTGTGGATGCTACATCTTCGGGGATGCCAAGGACAAGAAGGATACGGAGAGGTCCTCTAAAGGCGGTGGGCGGGACCTGAGGCTCAAATCTTGTCCCATTTGGGTTATCGTGGGTATGGTGGTCGGATACTTCTGTTTGGACCGGGCAGTATCGTG
>NC_051410.1:29261408-29261773 GCF_015228065.2 Penaeus monodon
CATTATAAGCATATGAATAGTCTAAGTGTTATTCCATGTGATATATCTTCCTAAAGTATTTAAATGTTAATTACCGATCAGAAGAATTATTACTCAAAACATTTTTTTTTTATTCGTTCGCCAGTATGTGTAAAGTCCAAAGGCTTACAGAATTTATAATTTTGCTGTATTGTGATAAACAGGAGCTGCATGAAATAAGCTCAGTGCCCCCTCGAAAATACTGGTCTCCTCCGTTGTCAGTATGAAAAGCTCGAACATACTCAGGATCGTAAATTCGAAAAGAAATTTCTTTATAAGAAGAATTTTCCGAAGCATAACTGCTCTTCTAGTGATTCGTTTTTGTAACAGTTATTTTTATGAATATC
>NC_051410.1:29262142-29262384 GCF_015228065.2 Penaeus monodon
TTTCATCAAACCCTTGTTGTTGGCTTCATGCGGACGTGAGCGCTTCGTTCCGCACATCTCGCCGCGAGGAGGGAGGGAGGGCAGTGGCGTGTGGGTTCGCCTGTGGCGTGTGCCGCTTGTCACACAGTACTGTGATTCATTGTATTTTGATTTCTTTGTTATCTTTCACTCATTAGAATACAACAAACAGAACCTACATTTCTGTGATGTCTGTTCTTTGTTCTGGCCTCGCTCTTAAAGCT
>NC_051410.1:29262529-29263638 GCF_015228065.2 Penaeus monodon
GTATGTGCGTGTGTTTGTTTGCACTTGTGTGTATATGTCTTTACCTGTGCTCCTGCAGCTGTGACTACGTCTATATACGTGTACACGTACCCACATGTTTACATTTATCCTTCTCTTATAATATCCAGCAAAGGAGAACACCCACACACTTTCCAGGATTAGGCAGTAAAACACATTCACTTACCGTAGGGAACTCAAGCCAAGTACGGTTGCAGAAGGCAAGAGGGTCCCCCGAGAACGGTCTCCTTCAGCGCAGGAAAGGCGCGATCAATTCCGGCCGCCCGTACTCCACTCTAGCGCAGACAAGCTTGCTATTGTGCATGCAGAGGGAAGGCAGAAGTCGAGAGGGCTACTGCAAGCGTTCAAGAGGCGGGGAAGAATATGAACGGTAGAGGTTTCTTGGGCGTAAACAAATCAAGCAGCGGATAGATGTGTGGGAGAGGAACTGATGAAAGAGAGGAGGAGGAAAGAGGATAAAAGCACCCAGAGATAGGAAGGAAGAAAATAGTTCTGGCTCCTGTAATTGGTCGCTTAACTGACACACGCAAGCATCATCACATGAGCATTATGATCCAGGGTGCAGAACAGCCTGCGAGAGACGTAGCGTTACTAAACACGCAGTGCTTGTTTAGGAAGCTCTATTGTGAACAGAATTTGCCATTTAAATTTCGTCTATATAATTGTCATGTTGCTGTTGCTTATGTAGTAGTATATATAAATCAATCTTGGAATGCATAATGCTACATATCATAGCCTGAGTTCAACCCGTGCACACATATGATACCTGGCCTGTCGTTATGTATGAGCAACATGGCTATCATACATCTAATACTATTCGTCCTTACGCCACGAACTCATTTCAGAGAGATAATGCCAGTTAGGGAAACCGCCGGAGCATTAATGTAAAGATTCGACTTCTTGCGCCTCCAGCTCTAAGTTTCCCCTTGCTTGCAATCACATATTCCGAGTGGCAAATCACCTGCGTCTGACACCATTCATTAATGAAGTAAATTGCCAACGCACTTCTTCCAGCAATGACGGTGTCTGAAGCAAGGCTATGAGCGAGTAAGGCGCGAGAGGAGTCAAGAACCATACGACTTCTTGATCCG
>NC_051410.1:29263760-29263924 GCF_015228065.2 Penaeus monodon
TTAAACGAAGGGAGGTAGTGCCCAGATCGTTATCTCTAATGGCATATTTGTGTTCATGAGCGGGGAGCGTTTGTAAATAAGGAAGTGAAAGATTTTTTACTTAATGGATGTGCATTTATAGCACAAGTAGCCTGTATCTTCCCGAGCAATGATTTCTTGACTAC
>NC_051410.1:29265895-29266282 GCF_015228065.2 Penaeus monodon
GGACTGATTAATAGTTTCGAAACAACGCTGCAGATGAAGAAGAGCAAGTTGAAACTGAAACATCCCCAGGTCTCATTATCTCAGGTCAGTCGCTCGTTCGTCCCAGGTCATTAAGCATGGTAAATTTAGCCCACACAGGGTCTATCAGGGCGGAGGCGTCGTCAAAGGAAACCTTCAGACGCGATTACTGGTTAGCGGGTGGCGTGAGGACAGGAAGTTTGCGCCAAGAGATGATGGTAAGGTGACTGACTCGAGCTTTTTTAAGTCCGGCGCCGGCACACCCACGCGTCAGCTTGCCGTGTTTTTGGCCTTGCTCACACAAACATATAAGGAACTGTCCGAACTTATCGAACATGACTGGCTCGCTTGGTGTCACTTTTCTTACCT
>NC_051410.1:29267453-29267850 GCF_015228065.2 Penaeus monodon
CGAAACCCAACCCGTGTCAATGCCCGTAAAGAAAAATATTCCTGATAATTGAGGTACTAAATATATATAAAGAAAATAAGACAAAGAACAGTGTTAAAAAAACACATCTTCCAGAAATGGCGTTATTTAATCTTACAAGCACACTTACGTGATACATTTTGGCCAACGTTAACAAGCTATTTTGTATCTCTCTCTCTCCTTGAGTTTCTTTCTTCTGAAGTTTTGTTCTTCTGCCATTGTCTAACTTTCTTGTTCGTTATATTCTCTTCTCTCTTTCCTTGATTTTCCTCTCTGTTCCTCGTTTTGTTTCTGACATCTTTCTAAACTGCCGTTATTCGTCTTTAATGTTGAGACAACCACTCGAGTAATTCATGTTAATATTTTCTCTTTTCTTCTG
>NC_051410.1:29268391-29268565 GCF_015228065.2 Penaeus monodon
CCATGCTGCTAAGAAGATATCTTATGGTAATGGATCCCGAGTCTCATCACGAAACACACTGAGTAATGAATACAGACCTGGCAGTGACAACGGTAGGATACAAGCTCGTGCAACAGAGCAGTGGAGCTCGACGAAAGCGGAATTTAGAGTGCGGAATTTTCTAGCTTTTCATTT
>NC_051410.1:29269139-29269499 GCF_015228065.2 Penaeus monodon
TTTTCCTTCCCTCTGTCTGCATTTACACGGATGGATTTGTCAATTTTGTAAGTCTTGGAAAGGTCATAATATAAATACTGTTTTACGGATAACGCGTTTCAAAATACACCTCTACGCTATACCCTTAGAGACTTAGCACAGCTCTTATTGGTTCAGATAACATTAATACGTGCTTATATCCTTCCTGGTTATGATTTTGCCTATAAATGTTGCTCAGGCCTTCACTTTAGTTAATTGTCTTCTTGGCACGTAATAAGCCTAGATTATTTCTCAGGATTAACTCAAGAGGATTAGAATACACTCGCTTTTAGAACAGGCTGTGCGTTTCATAGAAGTTCCGAGATTGTTGGTTGTACTTGC
>NC_051410.1:29269523-29269805 GCF_015228065.2 Penaeus monodon
ATGACATGTTATAGTCTCGTTCTTCGTCTTGATTTAGCCGTTTCTACATAATGCAAATCTGATTCTTTATTGCAAAAGAGCAAAGAGTTTTTCGTCCAGGCTGACAGTGAATGTCATGGCAAACAAAGTTTTGTTTCAATGTTATGATCAACTTAACCTAATCCGTAGCCCAAGAGGTTTTCTGTGGATGTTTATGTCAATCTCCTGCCTGTGTTGCTGAAATATTTCCAAGAAAATGTAGGTTTAAATTGCGAAATGAGAGGCTTATCCTTTACCAGTAGT
>NC_051410.1:29271172-29271241 GCF_015228065.2 Penaeus monodon
AACTGCCATTTGCCTCGTCCCTCAGAGGGAAATGATAGCAAGGCTTTTTTTCGGTTGACGTTAAACAAA
>NC_051410.1:29271549-29271928 GCF_015228065.2 Penaeus monodon
AAAAAAAGCCTTGCTATCATTTCCCTCTGAGGGACGAGGCAAATGGCAGTCTTCCTCCGTGATCTTTAATATCTAAGTTGATGAGTTGGATGAATAGATTATTAGAAAAAAAAGAAGGAAAAAGGGGGCCGCCGCGTATCGACCGGCAGCCTCGCCCGCGCGCTCCACATCCTTCGTGATCCGGAGGAGGGAAGGATCCTCGTGCCAAGAAGGTCGCTAATTGTCGCCAAATGCGGGTCTTCCTGTGACAGGGCGTCCCTCTGCCTAATTGATAGCGCAGATGGAGGAGATCTGAGGTGAGGATGAAGGGGCTTTGGGTTAATGGCGAGGGGGTGGGGCGTGCTTTCAACTAGTGCTTGCGAGATGGAGGGCGTGCAGC
>NC_051410.1:29272259-29272881 GCF_015228065.2 Penaeus monodon
CTCTTTGCATAGCTCTGTATTCGAACAAAAATTGGATGACACAAAAGAAGAAATTCACGCTCGGATCTGAGGAGGTGTTGCCGGAGAGATTAGATTACACCTCTCTCACGGTATGATTGGAATCTGAAATGGAAACGGCGGGGGATGGTGGGCATCACTGCCACACATGACAGGGCGAATGGGCAGAGTTATCAGTAGTGTGAAAAGATATTATACGTTGAAGTGGATGGTGTAAGGGGCTAGAGAGGTATGACAAGGCGAAATAAATAGATAAATCGATGCATAATTAATATCCTGGTTTATATTTTAATGAGGTTCGTATGAGGCACTCAAACACACTCGACCGCTGAAGTGCAAGGCCACACTAAAAGCTATTGATATGGAGACGCCATCACGCCAAGCAGCAAGTGGTGTTTGATCAGTAACGATATGCATATACGGCGAAATACGATATTCGCACACGTACAAGGAAGGGCCACACGCAGCCGGCATTCCGGCACTGGCACTCTTGCCCTGTGCCAGGCCTTAGGCGGGCAAGGCAAGGGAAGGGGGAAGCGGGGGGACACCTCGCCCTCGGACACGCCATCGAGGAAGAAGAAACCCCTGTTGAAAACAACGGGAT
>NC_051410.1:29273573-29273746 GCF_015228065.2 Penaeus monodon
TTTTCGTTTGTTTTGTATTTCTTTCACCATGCATAAACATGCCATGACGTCACAGTCGGCGAGGCCGTCCTCCCTCTCTCGCTTCATAGGAAATGCATAAGTTCTTCATGAATGCTTCGGAGATACGACGGAAACATTTACCGTTCTTTTGAAACACCGAATTTTCCATTAGC
>NC_051410.1:29273784-29273937 GCF_015228065.2 Penaeus monodon
TACGCGACGCTATGAATGCCGTTCTTCCCGGCAGCCCTGACGTGGCTTCGGAAACGCCGTCAGTGTCATCCCACGAACGTGCTTCGCGTAGAAAGGAGCGTACTTCAGTAAAGAGAAGAATACGGGTGAAATTACTCGAGCAGTGTTTGCATA
>NC_051410.1:29274161-29274364 GCF_015228065.2 Penaeus monodon
AGAATATTTGTCTCATAACGTACGCTGCACATACTGTCCACATAACTATTTTTTCGGGATTATGCTTATCGTAATTGCCATAGCTTTGGCATGATCAAATATGGCATCTTTCCATATTGCACTTTGACCCCGGAGTTATCATCATGACCTTTGTATTGACATTATGGGAAATATTCGCCCGAGTAGGCATTTCTTTGCACATG
>NC_051410.1:29275842-29276002 GCF_015228065.2 Penaeus monodon
TTCGCAAAGTGTAAGATCTGTATTTATCTATATTCTGTATAGTTCTGCTTAATTCCGGTTGCTGTTACTGAAAACTATTGCAATCTTTACTAACATTTATAATTGCCATGAGAGAGAAGACTTTGGGGTAATTAACAGTGTTTAGAACTTCTGAATATGT
>NC_051410.1:29276497-29277121 GCF_015228065.2 Penaeus monodon
GGCAGGATATATTCACACAATCTTCCTTCCATGACAGAGAGGCCGAGATGAAATAACGAGGTCTGGAGACACTCAGAAGGGTATCAGGAGGGGTCCTTGGGAGGTGAGTCGGTTGTTGTTGGGGGAGAGAGAGAGGCTGTTGTTGGGGGAGGGAGAGAGGCTGTTGTTGGGGGAGGGAGAGAAGCTGTTGTTGGGGGAGGGAGAGCTCAATTGGTGGGGAAAGGAGAGGAGGCGTTCATGGAGAAGGAGAGAGGCCATTGTTGAGGGAGGGAGAGGAGGTTTTGTTGGAGGGGAGGTGTTGTTGGAGAGGGAGAGACACCATTTTTCGGGAAGGAGAGCATGTGTTGAGGGAGGGAGGGAAACCCTTGTTGGGAGAGAGAGAGAAGCTGTTGTAAGGGACGCCGTTGTTGGTGAAAGGAAGGAGGCTGTCGTCGGGTGAGAGACGAGGGCTGTTGTTGGGGGAAGGGTGGGAGGGGGCCCTAGCAGCCGTGTTTGCATCCTTAGCTTTAATTAAAGATGGTAGACAGCGCTAAGATGGCTCTCGCGGAGTGTCTTATGTCGGTTGGGGACGATTTATTCACGGGGGAGCTTCTCCTACGTAATTATGTTGCTGATTTTGAGTAC
>NC_051410.1:29277923-29278068 GCF_015228065.2 Penaeus monodon
TAATTGTTGCACAACCTGTATAAAGATTCATTTTACATTAAGAGGAAACATAATTGAAAATGTAAGAGAAAAAAATCAAAATTATTGTGCGCTAAAATCACTATTTTATGAAGGGAAAAAGATAATGTCTTTCTGATGTGTTTTT
>NC_051410.1:29281885-29282712 GCF_015228065.2 Penaeus monodon
CAAAGCTGCCTTCCACATCCCCCGCTTCTATTAATATCTCTTCATCGGAGTTGGGATTCACACTGACTCGAGAAAGAAAAGGCGAATTACATCCGAAGGGCATTAGGAATGTCCTTCGTCTTCCCCTCCTCTTATGGATCTGCTTTTAGCCTCCCGAATGTCCTTTCTTTCTCCCCTCCGGAGGTCGTCGCGCGAGGCCGAGCGAGGGGAGAGGATAACGCGAGTTCCCCTCCGTGGGTGGAGGTTCGAGATGACTGACGGAAGGTTTAAGGATCGTCTCAGATCAGTACCTCCGTATAATTTCCTCCAATGTGAAAGCCTCTAATGCTCGTCCGTCATCTTAATTATACGGGATTATCATTTATATCATCTGTATTGTATAGGGATCACTGTTGGGGAAGATGATATAGATGAAGTTATCATGGTTGCATTCTGTGATCTTGAGCAGCGGTGAAGGACAGTATAGAAGAATTTATCATGGTTGTATACTGTGATCGTAAGCTGATATGAAAGACAATATAGAGAGATTTACCATGATTGGATTCTGTGATCGTGAGCTGCTGCTGTAAAAGACAATTTATCAAGGTTGGAATCTGTGATCGTGAGCTGCTGTGGAAGATAATATACACGATTTTATCAAGGATGGATTCCGTAGAGCTCCCGAGCAGTAGAGGATAGGCGACTAAGACCCTCGGGATTTTTACCTGCCTCTAACCACAATATAGATAAGTCCCAGCGAAAACGGGGCTATCTTGAACTCAACGAAATCGCATCACGTCCTCCACTGATGATACGGTTGATAAGATCGGGTGTCGAATACTGGGTTA
>NC_051410.1:29282796-29283975 GCF_015228065.2 Penaeus monodon
GGGTAACTACCCATCTTTTTCATCTTGTTTAGTAGTTTTAAATATTCTTGACTTTTTCCTCAGTATAGTTTTGCCTCATTCTCGCCCTCCTTTTGTCGACGAGATTTCAATGACCTGAGATTTAAAAAAAAAAAAAAGTTTTTTTGTTGCTTATAGTTAGACTTTTTGTTTCTTCGTTTCTCCTCAACTTCTTTTGCAAGTCAGCTGTGAGTGATTTCTTTCTTCAGTTTCCGAAATAATTTTAGGCGAAAAAACTACCGTACTCCCTTCGCATCTTCGGCCCAGCCACTTCCCCTGGACTCAACCTAACCCCGGGAACAAATCCGAAAAGAAGTCGGTGCAAAATCTCGCCTGCGGTGATGTAGCCTGCTGAGACATACAAGAAGAAAGGGTAGGAAAGACTTTGCCTTCGTGGCCGATAAAAAGTTCGGGAACAAGGCAGCCAGTTTACGATCGTGTTGTCTCACTTAAAAAGATACGTTTATTACATTATTTGTTATTTTTAAAAAATAGAATCTTCCTTCATCTAAAATCACCTTCAACTCAACAAAAGGCGCTGTGTTTGTTGATGCAAAGTCTTCGACCCTGAAAACAGCGAAGGATTTCCCACGCTGTTATGCAGAGCAGACGACAAAATGCATTCTCGTATTTGCATCCTGAGACAAAGAAATTGACCTACCTTTCGCACCTCAGATTTTCAAAACAAAACTGTTTTCCCGGTTTGGACTTTCTCGCACCATTGTCACTGATGCCCTTGATTTCTCCTCCGTTTTGAGGGCTTTTTCAGACTGATCCTTACCTCGGCAACTCGTTTAAGTGAGCTGCCCCCATCACTCGTCGGCAGGAAAGTGAACCTCGTCCGTCTCCTAATCGCGTTACCTGGAAGTATAGAAAAGACCTTTAGAATTATTGCAAGATTCTTCTTCCCTCCTTTCATATCCTTCTTTGGTCTCCGTGTACATATTCTTATCTACCTTACTCATCCGTCCTCCCATTTTTTCTCCCTTCCTTCTCTCTCTTCAAAGTAATTATTCTTCTTTTGTTCTCCTTGTCCAATCTATCATACATTCTACGACACAAACATTTCACATTAATCAGAAGAAAATAGAAGTGGCCAGTCCTTTCAAATGACTTTATTTCTCGTCCATAGTGTGTAATCGGGTAATTGCTCTTCCCAGC
>NC_051410.1:29284872-29285221 GCF_015228065.2 Penaeus monodon
TTCCTTAACCTAAGCACAAGTCAAGAAAGTTTATTCAATGATGGTTCGGAAAAAAAAAAAAAAAACATGATGAATGCTTACTGGAAATGTAATAGAATTATTATTATTCATTGCTATGTTTAAGCAGGCTAATGAGTGGCACGCAATATGTACTGTAAATGAATAGAATACATATACAGTTCACGGCGATATGCACAGCTTAAGTCTATTTGAATTCCTTGAAGAAGTTTCAGTATATTTGCAGATTCGAATTAATTGCAGGGAACATTAATAATCCATCAAAACATGCATAGGTAATGTGGTGTAGCGTAATTAATCCATTTTATAAGGGAATGTTGGCATGCTTGCT
>NC_051410.1:29286368-29286752 GCF_015228065.2 Penaeus monodon
GCCACGCTGAAGCCGTGCCAGCGGTTTAAAAGCACCAGATGCCGGGCCAGCGGTTTAAAAGCACCAGATGCCGGGCCAGCGGCGGCGAACAAGTGAGCCTCAAGTGGACCAATCACGTCCCAGCGGCTTCAGATCTCGCTTCTCAAGTTGGGCCGATCAATTTCTCAGGCCGACAGTCAACTTTAACTGTATCGGGATTTAGTCGCAGAGACGGCCGAGCGGTCAGCGCCTGAGAGGCCGAAAGGAATACTAATTGGCAAGGGCCCCGATACGCCAAGGGGGGGATTACGCCCCCTGGGGATCCTCCCGGTCGCCCTCTCCATTCCCTTCCCTGTTCTCGTCTTTATCTTTGATTCATAATTCCTATTCCTAACCCTCGTTTGC
>NC_051410.1:29286828-29287022 GCF_015228065.2 Penaeus monodon
CTCATTTCGAAAACCTTCTTATCCTTAGCGTCCCTTGCTTCTGCCCTTTCCTGCCATCTACTGTCCAATCTTTCCTCCACTTTAGCCATTCCTTCACATTCCCTGCCTAAAAGCCTCTCCCTTTTCCTTTCTCCTCTCAGCTCTTCCTACATTCACATGAATATATACATTTACATGAGGGCACTTATCGTTCG
>NC_051410.1:29287254-29287599 GCF_015228065.2 Penaeus monodon
AAGACGGAGTTAGATTGTAGGAACAATGTGAAAAGGGATTTGAATTTCAAATCGAGGAAAAGAAAGCCCTTTAAGATTTGGTCTTTGACATTTTCACTGTAAGCCATCAAAAATTCTTTACCACTTGTTTATCACTACAGTCTTGTTGAAGTTTTACTAGAATCTTCTGCAACATTATCAATTGCAACGAAGATACACATGGAGAATTAAAAAAAAAAAAAATTATGATGTTAAACGTTTTTAAGCAAATTATTTCTCGTGGTTTCTCTTTTTCGCAGATATCGTAATGTTTTGCATACAGCAAGATAAAACAAGTCTTTTGTAATCCTTGAAAAAAAGATACAT
>NC_051410.1:29287827-29287954 GCF_015228065.2 Penaeus monodon
TGACCAGGTCATTCTGTGTGATATTTTATAATAAGTGTTTTTTCAGCGGAAGAAAATAACGAAACAAGCAGGCAAAACAGAGAAAACAATTTTATATGTACGATTAATAAGCAAAAGGTAGGGCATA
>NC_051410.1:29289631-29290246 GCF_015228065.2 Penaeus monodon
ACGATTATCAGCCGGAAATCTAATTACTAAAATTATTTGTAAAATAATTCATATCTATGTTATTATCTTTCTAGATGCATATCTCTCTATTTTTTTACCCTTTTATATCTGTCTGTTAATGGATCTCTTTGCCTTTTCTGCGTTTCTAGCTGTACGTGTCACCCCTTCTTCCTCTGCAAAACCTACTGCATACACCTGCTTCTGCATCATGCAAATATTTCCCCGCCGTTCCCTGGCTGTAGCGGACGTTAGCTTTCCTTGCTCCATCTCCACGGGCAAATATCAGCACCGGGGATTCCCTGAAGGAGAAGGGTGGTGCAGCAGTCCCTCTATTTATCATTATTCTTTGCATTTTAAAGCTGCCGTTGTCGCCTGCAGAACATCTACGAAATTCCCTTTACGAAGTGAGATTGAAATAGGAAATTAACTCGGATCCCTCCGGGGGATTTGGCGGAATCCTGTATGAATGAAGTTTTGGTCCTTTCACAATGCCACGCTACGCAGCTTCTAATCAAGTAGGTTTTGTGGTTGGCTTAAACATGAGACTCACACCGGGATCTCCAGCGGCACTTGGTAGAGCGGGGTGAATATTTTGACAAAGACCAGTTATTAATT
>NC_051410.1:29290478-29291494 GCF_015228065.2 Penaeus monodon
GGGTGTTGAGCGGAAAGACCTACCAAAGGAGAGATACTATTTCTTTGAAACCTTTTGGCCACGCTTCTGGTTATTTGCATTTCAGATTTTGCTCTCCAGTCGTAACGCAAATAGCCTTTCTATCAGTCTGGGGCACTCGAAATAGTGGCGGGAATCTCATTACCCAGATAATTAAACACCTTTAGGATCACATGCCCAATACACCTTTACTCAAGTTTGGCGCATTTTATTAATTTGTTATAAACACTCCACTAAACCGATAGCCCAAATATATGTATATTCCACGGAATCATTGCATATTTAACCAATATAAATATCAAGTATCATTATGACTAGTCTATTGCTCTCATCATCACTGATCTATTTTAGTCACCCATTTTAGTTACACGTTCTCGCCAGTTATCATGACAGAATTGTAATAAAACAATGTTAGATTCGCCCTGGAGATTTAGGTGCGTGAAAATTAATCAAGCCTTAAACGTGGACACTTGCCAGGCAAATATCAGCAACCCTCAAAGAGCAATCCGGATGAATTTTATAATTACATTAATTTAATGATCACCAGAAACTAATAACATAATGTATAAAGGGACAGTAGAGAGATCGAGGTAATAAATGCATTCAGTATGACGTCTAAAACACTCGAAATGAATAGTGTGTCGTCACTATTACAAGAGTTTGGACTTCGTTGAGATCTCTGTTCTGTGCAGCGAGAGTCAAGGGAGGATGAGGAAGAGGAGAGAGGGATGAAGTATGGAAAGAAGGAAAAAAGGTAGGTGAGGGATGGGGGGGAAAGGGAAGGAGAGAGAGAGATGGGGGGGGAGATGACGTGAGGGCTGTGGTGGATGGGTCAGGGAGAGGGAAAGGTCGAGAGAAGGGAGGACAAAGGTTAGTGATGGATGAGGAGAGAGAGAGAGAGGGTGATTGAAAGGGAGACGGAAGGTAGGTGAGAGATGGAGGAGGAGAAGGGGGTTAACAGACCGGGGTCAGGGAGGTGTATTGGGTGGGGGGAGAGA
>NC_051410.1:29291526-29291821 GCF_015228065.2 Penaeus monodon
AGGAAACGAGCGATTTTTTTTTTTTTCTTCATCAGCAAAGAGCTTTAATGGTTCAGAAGCATTAATGAATTAGATTTATCCTGTACCTGCGTGGTAAAAAATCCTATTGATCATTAAACACATCACACGTATAAGCACAAGTTTTATACTACAGTATAAAAACATGAAGATATTGCAATATAAAGTATTCGTCGTTGACCATAAGCAGGGGATATTGGACAAGGCTTTGAGGATCAATAACAAAATGAAGAAGATATGAGAATCAGACTCTGCTGGAAATAGTTGAAAACGTAGG
>NC_051410.1:29292521-29292962 GCF_015228065.2 Penaeus monodon
ATTAAACGGTAAGCACAGGAAATGAAATACTGTACAGAGAGCTTAATGCAACACTGACATACATAATGCAGTAATAAACGTTCCTGTTTTATACCATCTCTTTGTGTACAAAGGAAATTAAAAGAGAAAGAAACAAATTCAAAATATACATCTATCATCACTAATGGCCACCTACTGCTTCCAAAAAGATTAAATGACATGGACAAAAAAGACAACCGAGCACCCTCTCCTTCAACAATATTTTTTAAGAGTTCATTCCATAATTCCGTAGTCGTTCGAGAGCTGTGTTAAACCTAACAAGCAGAGAAGGAAAATCTACTCTAGGCTTTTGTGCGACTCGTAGACCTAAAGGGACGGAATGAGATGAAAGCCTTGAGTCTGATGGATACAGAGGATTATGAAAAAACTTATACAGCTCTGACAATGAGGTACTGTGACAAA
>NC_051410.1:29293231-29294239 GCF_015228065.2 Penaeus monodon
CCAAGTCTGTTAAACAACACTCTCTGTCAGATCTGTTTATCTATCAATCTATATTATTCTCGCATATACACCTTCTCCCGCTTCTCGACATGTTTTGCTATTTTCTTCGTCAGCGTCTAATGGGAGCCAAGGTATCGCGCCAATCAGCATTCACCCTGCCTGAGTAGTGCCACGGTGACTGGCGTTGTCAGGGCTGAGAGACAGGGCAGGGAAGGCCGTCCTGCCTGCCTATGGTCTGCCTCTCCCCGTCTGTTCGCACAGGGAAACGTGTCAAATAGTCATCATGTTCTCACTTTTATTGAATTTGTACGAGTTTTATTTTCACGCGTGAGGGTGACGGCACTCTGACACAGACCTATATTTCGGATAATCAATATTCCTAGTTTTAGGTGTATTTTGATAAACATATATATATTTTTCCTTCTGGGTTATCTATATTCAAATTTTATAATAGAAGTATTCTTCATTCGCCAATTCCAATTTACTGCTAACAATATAAAAGTTAATCACTATCCCAGGCGAGTATAACAGGTTCATTGTCCAACGGCGACCGGATAGGCACCTCATAGTGATGCGTCCATAGTGATGATAGCCAACATGGGATATGTTGAAACCGCTATTTTATCCCATACATATGCGGACGTGTATCTACACCTACATTTTTATGAATGAATATCTCTGAATCACAAAAAAAAGGAATAAAACATCTTACAATATATAACAAAATCTTCACAAAACCGAGGCACAATTTTCACAAAGTATTCTACAAAAGATTTACAACCAATAAAGCACTCTCTCACAAACACGCAAATCCTCGGATGATTAGGAAGCCCACAATAAAGCTTCAATTGAGTGCTCTCACCCTAAATCCATTCACCTTTTTGAGGGCGGAATAAGCACACACAAAGCCGGCCAGCCTCGAACTCCGCCCTCGCCTTCTCACCTCGCCAGCCGGCCTTGCCCGTTGACGCCGCGCCGGTCCAGGGGACAGGTTGGGCGAACGAAGGG
>NC_051410.1:29295292-29295560 GCF_015228065.2 Penaeus monodon
ATAAGCCAAGAACCGCGGGCAGTGAAGCTACAAAAATATAGGGGAAAAGAAAATGAAGAAAAAAACGCAAAAAATGATCAGCTTAGCAGACTCAAACCGCGGAGCAATTGGGTGTCCCGCCGGGAAAATTCATTTTGTTGTGGAGAGAAAAACAGATCTTAATCCCGGAGGAACTGCCTTCGGAGGCGCGAAATTTGGTAGAGGAAAGCTCTGTGTGTCGTGTGTATCTTTGGGGTGGACTTTGTGTGATGTGTGGAGGAGGGAGGTA
>NC_051410.1:29295755-29296180 GCF_015228065.2 Penaeus monodon
AATAGGTAAGTGTGTGAGTATGCGTATGTGTATGTATCTAAGACTAACTCATATACCAAGTCGCCTTGAAAGAAAAGATCAAAATCGTAGCTAAGCGTAAGTATTCACAAGTGCCCCTTATCCCATACGAAGTTTCCATACTTTTTTTTTTTTTTAAGAAATGTTCAAGCGATGCACACACTCCCTCGTTCAGCTCATTGGCTTGACGTCCAGGAGCGAAGTTGAGATCGAGCACCTCAGACGGGTTATGAGCGATTCATGTCTAACTTTTCAAGGGGAAGTAATCAACTTTCGTAACTATTTCGGGTCCCCAGTTACATAATCCGTCATTTGCAAAATATTTTCCTCCTAATACTGAGAAAGATTATTTACGTTGTTGAATAGAAAGTGACTCGAAAGTAAAATTTACAAATCAATTATTGTTT
>NC_051410.1:29296804-29297124 GCF_015228065.2 Penaeus monodon
CCCTAAATATTTACCAAATAGGATAAACATCTCAGGATATTTATGAGTTCCCCCCAAACCCTTTTCCGCAGCATCCAACCTGCCAAAGAAGGAAGACAGAAGAGCGAGGTCGCGCGACAGACGCCACACTTACGTTTTTTTTCCAAGCAGAGAAATCCTACAAGAATCCCCGGTCGCGAAAGCCATGAGAGCTGCCACATAAAATCGGCATCGAGAGGGACACATCCAGCCTTGAAGGGATATTGAATAATGTTCCGGAAGTCGACGTCGAGTCTTCGTTATGAAACCCGGTCTTGGAGATCTCGATGTTGGTTTGTGGC
>NC_051410.1:29297247-29297519 GCF_015228065.2 Penaeus monodon
ATCCGAAGGATTCTTGTGATCATTTTTGCTTATTGATATGCGTTTAAGTGATCTCAGATTTCCCAGACTCATGTACGCTAAGATTCCATTTCCTTTTTTGTTCCTTCCAATGCACAAACAGGCATTTAATCATAATATATTTTATTCAATGTCTCGACATATATAAGAGAAAAGAGTAAAGAATCTCTCTTTTTATGTTGATCTGTATCATTTTATGGAAACGCAAAAGTTATAGGAATCGCTAGTTCTTCAGACTATATCTTCTCTCCCAT
>NC_051410.1:29297731-29297992 GCF_015228065.2 Penaeus monodon
TTCCGGACTCACGTTTCGACTTGTTATCAAACTGTCATTTTCCTGTCGTTGTATATTGACATGGACACCAAAATCTTAAGACGAAACGACTACGGGCCTTTTGCTTAGATTTTCTTTCCTATATTTTCTAATAAGTTTCCTGGAAACCGTATTTAATTTACTGTTATATAGACTTATATGTCTTTATGGGGAGCTTATTGTAATGTTCTTACATATCTAATACAGCAGTCTTTTTCAACTCTAATATTGGTGTCTCATTAG
>NC_051410.1:29300064-29300427 GCF_015228065.2 Penaeus monodon
CACATTTTGCATTGACTGCTGTTACCTGCCTATTGAGTATCTCATGTCACTTTCAGAACTCTACAAGAACAAACAAAAAGGTCAGTTGCTGAGTATCCATGAAACAAAATCTGTGTCGATTCCATCACAGATAGAGGAAGGAGTCACACCCCGATGCGCTGGATGACTTGGCACTGTGACAAGGCAGACCTGCTGTGGCGTTTGGTGTCCTCACAGTGAATGACGAAAGGGGAGAAACAGGAGGAGGGAGAGCCGCCGATGAGAGGTAGAAAGATACAAAGAAATATAGAAGAAATGC
This sequence comes from Penaeus monodon, assembly GCF_015228065.2. Classification (NCBI taxonomy): domain Eukaryota; kingdom Metazoa; phylum Arthropoda; class Malacostraca; order Decapoda; family Penaeidae; genus Penaeus; species Penaeus monodon. Next base: position 29,300,363 of record NC_051410.1, read on the forward strand.
ATGGAGGAGCTCAGGAAAATGAGAAACGCAATATTGTGGATTTTCATAATCATTTGATCTCTCTT
>NC_051410.1:29301401-29302324 GCF_015228065.2 Penaeus monodon
CGTTAATTTATTCGGCCGACTTTAATTTGGTGTCGGGAATATGTGTAACCCCCTTAATAGCTTTTTTAAATGAGCAGCTGGCACACGGACCCCGCTTTTCTACCTGCACCGCTTCCAAGACGTTTCTTAAATCCTTCTTATTTCGTATCCCCTTCTCCTTCTTTTGTTCCTTCTTACACCAGGATCTCAAATGTATGAGACGCTGCCTTTCTTTATCCAATATATCTTCTCATTTATCCCTTATGTACTCGGTGCTATCAGTACATTATTCGTTTTGTGAAATATCTTGGTGTCTGTGGAAGTTCATAAGCTTATGTAATAAATTCAACAGCTGTGAACATAAGATATAGGGTCAGATTTCACTTGCCGAACCACGGACCTTTATCTGCAAATAACAACGTTTTTCACACATCGAATAGTTTACTAACACTGTCCAGAAGTACCTTACATGATTGTATAGTTTCCAGATGTAAATATACTAATATAGGTCTTAAGCAATATAACTTTTGAACTCTACTGATCGTGTCATCATAGGCAAGCCTGAATAGTAAAAGTTACTTTCAAAACAGCCTTGTTTTGAATGAACTCTCAGGCATTTTACTACATTTGGATTGGAATAAGGTTGACTGCACTCCGCATGTTCACACCATAACTACAGAGATCACAGGGAATTCAACATTTTACACTAAGCTCGCATATACAGTGCATTATTATGCCATTTTGGATAGCATCAGCAAACTTGAATTGAATTGGTTCCCGCCAGCCATATCGAAATATCAAATAACTACGTTCGGACACGAACATAACGATGTGAAAGTACTTTTTTATTTTTTGTTATCAGTAAATGTTTCATTTTTCCTCTATTTGTTCTATGTTAGCTGTATGTACGTATGTGTGCTTACGCATAGTACATACATACATTA
>NC_051410.1:29302689-29303004 GCF_015228065.2 Penaeus monodon
GTGTGTGTGCTTACATAATTTTTCTTTGTGTCAAGATAGGGTGACCGTTTCTTTCCATCCTGGTTTTCAGTCTACTGCCAAACCTAAACGAGAGCCATGAGCATTTCATCATTTTTCTTCTTTTTACGAGGGTTTTTCTTAAAGTAAAGACAACATAACTCCCCCTTTTATAGCTCTGGCCACGATGTCTTACCGCACGCGTGCTTCCTCGGACAGGGTATTTGTCAAAGGACATTCCTTTTTGTTATATGTTGTCCCCAATCGATTGTGTGCAGTCAGGTTTCGGGCCAGTGAGGTTTCCCTTGCATTTACATG
>NC_051410.1:29303098-29303776 GCF_015228065.2 Penaeus monodon
ATCTATCTAGTAGAATAATCATTATTATTTCACACGGTCTACAGACAAGAAAACCGCATCGCCATAAAGAGAGATCGGAAGATAGACAGGCGATTCAAATGTTCCTTTCACACTTTTGTCTTTTTGCGCCCGGGTTCGCGGGGAGCTGTTTCGTTAGTTACGCGGCGGCGACAACAAGTCGGGCACTTAGCCCGGCTGGAATGTCCTCCACGGCGTCTGTGCGGCTGTTCTCCCGTCCTGGTTGATGGGACTCGATATGAAGAGAGTCTTAAGGGCAGAACTTCAGCGCAGTTAAGACTTCTAGTTAACACCCTCTTTGTTACACGAAATGTTAATGTGCATAAAAGAGTGCACTTGTCCTCAAGGCTGGGAATCACTTGTCCGAAATGGAAATTGCGCTTTCGTGTTGAAAATTTCGTAACAAAAAGGGTACAGTAATGAAAAAATATTCATTTCCATACCACCAACTTGTTCAAATGCAATATTAATTGCGGTTTTTTTTTTATTCTTTCAAATTTCATAGTAATTAAACATAATTACCTATGAACAGAAAATCAGAAGTAAAATATATTTTTGCATTCTGTTGATACTGCCATTTACACTTATCTATTTTCAGAGTCTGTTCAGTGCATTTGCAAGCAATGTTGATTACTAAGGATGGATGATCTGTGTACATTT
>NC_051410.1:29304422-29306117 GCF_015228065.2 Penaeus monodon
CAGAACAGTCACTATACACAGCAAAACAGTTTTATTTACACTGAAAGAACAAAGGAGCAAAGTAGTTTCTCAGTTTGATTCATCATTTTGTCGCTATTAGATATGCAGTAAAATCAAACAGAACATAGCAGTAAAACTTAGCAAGTAATCAACTATCTGTTAACTCTCGTTATATGTAAAATTAGTAATTCCGGTGCCTTAGTGCTTGCAGGCTTCGCTGGAAAGGTAGAAGAAGATACTGAACTTAAGATCTAAAAATAACTAAGAGGAAGAAGCAATATAATAAAGCACTATTTATTGCTTGATTCATTTACTTGGCCTAAATGTGATCCTCAGCTGACTTATTGACATTTACCGAAAAACAAAATTATTGTATTCAAATTGAACAATAACATATGTCATACGAAAGAGCATAAAGGTCACTAACCTTTCGACATTTAACTTTCCGAACTTACATAACGTCTTTTTGATTCGGCATTTTGATGTTAATTAATTGGATCTCTGCTTAAACGCAGTGGACTCATCATTCTGCACTTAGATATTCAGGTTCTAGATATGATAAATTAATTCCTAATTCTATTTCAAACTACTAACATGACAGGAGTCGCTACTCTTCTACTTACTTACCTTTGGCGAGATGTATACATAACAAGAAAAATGTCAACATGGTATATTGCTCTATCATACAGAGCTAATTTCCGTCGGTCTGGTTGGTCTATAATCGCATCAGATAGGTTTGTATGTGCGGATTGTTTGATATAAACCATGTCAATACAATTACAAAGGCAATGGATTCAGCAAACGAGCCATTTCCTAATTGTACGTGTCAATAGAACTTAGATCTATGCTAAATAATCTAAATGGACGTGACCTAAGTTTTAACTGTTTTACAATCATGAAATCTATTCAGTCAAGTTTATAAACCAGAGAAAAACTAGGAAAGAATTCCTTTAGAGCATAGATGTGAAATACATCCTTCTTTAAGCTAATATTCCACTTGGTCGTTGAAATGTGTGATAACAGGCTCCCGATCTCAAAGCTAACACAGGTGAATTATCAGGCATTTGCCTTGCATCCACGATCCCCTATCGCCCCTTGCTCAGTCCAAGCATTTCATTATATCAAAGAGAAAGGAATATGTGTTAGTTTATCAAATATTTGTGGAAATAGTGTTATGGGTGATTGCGGACTTGAGGGGTAGGATTTCCTATAAAAGTATTACAAATCGTTGTCTTCTCTTGGTTATAACTTTTTTTTTATTATTCAAGCATAAGGTCATTTACGTTTTTTATATGATTTTTGACGTATCCGTGTGGTCTCTGCTCCATTTTGCTCAGTTCTCATTTTGCGCCTTTTATTCTTCTCGCTCATGCCCCATTTACTTAGTTTCCCTCATTTGTTTCTTATTCCCTCTCATTTTTCATTCCTTACGGCAAACGCTTCGTTCTCGCTTCATCCACATTTTCTCCCTCTTGCCTTGTCATCCCACGCCGGGACTCCCTTACCCCCACCCCCCCTCACCCCTACCTACCCAGCCAAATCTTCCACACAGGCGCCCCGTGTCCCTCGCCCGCCTTGCATGCCATGTTAAATCACATCTTCCAATTACCCTCAATCACTGACCATTAGATCCCACACCGCCCAACCCTCTTCTCCGACGTCACGCTCTGACCTCGCGGCGCGGTCCTGACAGCA
>NC_051410.1:29306202-29306636 GCF_015228065.2 Penaeus monodon
GAGCCCTGGCCGCCCCCGCAATCCTGTTTAATCTCATTGATCAGACTGACCACTTCATCTGTCCACCTCTTCTCTCCCTTCTTGCTATCTCTCCTCTCCTTATCCTACGCTATTCAGTCCATGTTATGGGTCTGTGTTGCTACCTCTGACGCGAGGGGGCGGGGCGAGCGAAGACCCTAAACAAGGAGGCTGTTTAGACGCGAACAGCTGCAACATGAGCTTATCTCGTTGATCTCGAGGAGGACCCTAGTGTCATACATCTCCCGGTTGTAGTCTCCTTCCAAAACTCCTTACTTCGCATGCTTCTTTTCGTGTTGCTTTGCCCTGCGCCTACCAGGGGTCTCCTTACGTCGTCGGCTACAGCTTCTCTGGTCTCTTGCTATTATTTTCCATCTTCATACCACACTTCTCTTCTTCTATCCCTCCTTCTCTTT
>NC_051410.1:29306917-29307708 GCF_015228065.2 Penaeus monodon
CTCCCATTTTTTGCAATCCACGCTCCCCATGATAACCGCTCTTATTTCTTCTCTCTAACCTATTTCCTCTTCATTTTTTCGGCCATTTACTTACAACTTTGCTCCTCCGCGGGAACCATTTTCCTGATAGATGTACGGGATCTTGCACGAAGACCCTGATAACGGAAGATTAGGCTATTCACTAGCCATACTGCCTTTGAAGGAGGCTTGGCGAGAATCTCCATGACGTGCCAGCCAATGTTAATGAGTTTATGAATTAGGTGCTTGCGAAAACCATTTTATAGCGAAGGTTTTTTTTGTTAATATAATCGGTAAAATGCGAGAGTAATAGAGATAAAGATAGGAATGTATATGTGAAAGAATGACAATTGTAATGAAACGGTAATAAGCAGTAATGATGATACTTATAGAGATTTATATAATTTCTTATCTAACAGTTGTATAAACAAGTATATTAATTAAGAAGAAATTAACTAGGATATTTACATATAATCAATATATGTAAATAATTACAAAAAATATCCTCGTGAAGAAAGGAAATCAGCCATAGGACAGTATACGAAAATAAATTGATTTAATTCAAGTGATGAATAAAGATATACAAAATTTACACAGACGTATATATGACACACTAAAAATAACTGACAATTTGATAAATGTAAGATAAAACAGATATAGTAAATTGATATATGTATTGATATAATAAATACAAAACTTATGATAACTAATAACAAATGTGGCACAAACATACAGAATACGTAACAAAACAAGGCATAATTGATTCATATCAT
>NC_051410.1:29308311-29308470 GCF_015228065.2 Penaeus monodon
TCTTTTATTATCATTTCTGCACAGTTTTTCTTATTATTGTTGCCTCGTTTTCTCTCTCGACTCGGTGTCTTCCAGTTCCCACTTCATCTTTTCTTGTTATCTTTTTGCCGTCTGTCTCTGTCTTCTTCATGCCCTTCTTCGTGTGGTCTACGTTTCTCT
>NC_051410.1:29308799-29309424 GCF_015228065.2 Penaeus monodon
AAGCCGTTCCATATTTCCCTTGGCTTCCGCTGACATTCTCAGAGCTCCGTGTGTACACAAAGGTAGTGAGAACCGCAATCCAGCCTTTTTTTTATTGTAAAATGCCTCGCTTCAATCTCGAACCAATTTGAGTTTCCTATAAAAAGGGGAAAGAGGCGGGCCCGGGATGTAACGGTCGGAGAGAGGGAGAAGAATTTTCATCCTTTTGATATCCACTCTCTTTCTTAATCATCTTTTGCTTTCTTCTTTTCCCCCAGTCTCCTTAAAAGAAAAAAAAATGTGGAGGGGAGGAGGACCCATCTTCCTGATCTAGCATCAAATGGGCGAGTGGATTTTAACTGTCCCTGAACTGTTGTTTTAGATTCTGGATCCATGAACTGAAGGAGGGAGGTCGTTGGGGAATGTCCTCCTTCCTTTTAATGGGAAATGAAGATGCAAATTTTTGAAGGAATTGTTTCAAGGTTTTTACTTTTTGTCTCTTCATTTTTATCTATGAATTTAGTTTTTTCGTTTTCTGTTTTTTATTGCGGATGGGTCTCGAAAGTCATTTGCACGGTATTTAACGCAGAAGATATTCATCATATGGGAGTGAAATAATATGCTTATTCAAAAGTTATTTTACAGA
>NC_051410.1:29309916-29310258 GCF_015228065.2 Penaeus monodon
GAGCGACCTAAGTCACCGTGCGGATAAGGCGCCGCATTTTGGACGGAGCCTTGTAAGTGCAAACGTCTTTTTACGGGATGAGGACTAATTGCAAGCCGTAAACACTCATCAGCTAAGTTGTTTGTGATTCTTTTATCATCTTTAAAATTTCGAACCGCAGAGAAAAGTTTGCAGGATTCTTTATAAAAAAAACAAAGAGTGACGTTAATGGAATTTATGAGTACAGTGATATTTACTGGCAAAGTCTCCTTAATATGATGACTGCTATTACAAGACTAATCATAACAGGTTTTGGAATTCATACCAACCGTCAGTTTAACAAATGCTATTTGTGTCACTTTG
>NC_051410.1:29310787-29311251 GCF_015228065.2 Penaeus monodon
GATATCTCTTTTTTTCTATAAATCAGTACTATTGCTAGTTTTAGTGCAATAACTTGTTTACAGATGATAACGAGCTTATACCGAAACTAACTCTGTTATATTGGAATATCACATCTGCTACTTTCACATTCCTTGATTGGTTTATGCACACCTATAACTTAGTAAAACACAAATTGTTAATTTGTAGTAACTGTTCAAAGACTGCAAAACTATCATTGACGATCCGCCGTAAATCGCTAGGGATCCTCTCTCCCTGAACGATACTTATATGGCGAGTCCCTTGCTCTCTGTTGGGCCGAAGGAACGTCGGCCAAGTGCTACAGCGCCTACGAGAAAACGGCTCCGTAACCCGTTCTGAGTATCCGGCACCCGGGCCAGTTATGTCTAACATTTAGTTAGTAGGCTCATTATCCAGTTGGCTTTTCTAGTTATAATTCTGCTCTCTGCATTAGGTGAATTGTTTG
>NC_051410.1:29311444-29312932 GCF_015228065.2 Penaeus monodon
GTTTTATGTAGTCACCGAATAATTAGCTTCTAATGTTCCTGGCTCCCGTGCAGAGGAGCCTCTATCATATGTGGCTTGTCAAAGAATTTTCTTTCAAATCTCAAAATCGTTAATGACATGCTAAGGCGTACTTATACACCCGCAATTATTTTCTCCTTGGCCTCGTTGCACACTGCAGCCGGTGCCACCAACGTTGGGAACTTCTTCTATAGACGATGATGTTATTATTGGCAGTGAACTGTGGTTTGTGTTATTCATCCATAGACTGGTTTGTATATTTTGTCTCCAGGTATATAAATGTTTTCCTTTCTTTCTGGATTTATGTTTAAACAATTTTAATCCTCAGCTTCTCAACACACCATCATTATTTCGCTTGCTTACTTTGTTTTTTCTGTTGTTTTCTGGTGTAGCTGTAGAAAGGGTGCGCATTTTACAGCAAAGGTTACTTTTCTAATCGCATTGTAACTTTTGTTAAAGTTTTAATTCCAATAAAATACGCTGCACTATAATGTACAATGCACTCTTTACATATCACATATTTTTCTGTATCACATACTTATGTTGCGAATTCACAGTCTATGTCAGCTGTTGGTATTTACTTAATACTAGATATAGAAACCTGAATGAATACCTGAATGAACAATAACGAAGGTATAGTTCATTCCTATTAATTTCACCTTGAGCCGAATAACCGTTATTATCTCATTTTCGTATGCAAGTATATTGAATAAAATAGCAATTATAAGATTTCTACTTCGTTATGTATATCACTAATTATCTAGTCTGTCTCTACATTAAATTCATGTGTATAATAATTAACTCTTCCTAATGTGTACTCTAATTGAAAAAAGTGCAATTCTAAAGAGAAATGTGAACTATTCGAACAGAGATGTAGCAGTGATTCTTAGAAAAGAATTATTTTTTTCTGTTCATTTCTATAATATTACACATTATATTCCTCAGTTTTATTTCTAAAGCAGTGTATTCATCATGAATAAAGGGGAAGCGTACAGATAACACACTGTCGTCTCAAAATAAATTTTAAAATGATAACTTTATTTAGAGCTTGGTTCTTGGCTTTTCTGTATGAGGTATTGAACATGAATTGCATGGGTTGTGTCGTGTTTTAAAGTTATTAAGATTAAGGAAGATTTAAGGCGTTATGGCCCGAAAATGTCTGTATCCAGTTGCTCTGTTGACTAACCATATATCTCTGCTCTTTCAGTTGGTGTCTACTTTATATAATCGCATTTCAGGTTAGCAGCGCTCTTCGCATTTCTTTGTGTAATATTATTTTGTATGTTTTATTACTACTCTGAAAGCCGGGTAGACTTTTTTTTATCGAATCTATCGCTCGAAATGACATTCAAGTTGATCATTCAAATGCGGACAGCCTCGACGCTGATTGGTGGGCCGTAGATGTATTCATCCAATCGTGCGCCTTAAACGAAAGTCGGTAATAAAATCTCGAAATGACTTGGGACCATT
>NC_051410.1:29313285-29313554 GCF_015228065.2 Penaeus monodon
GACAACCATGTGATGCACCGAAATCGTGAGGCAAATGGAAGAGTTTCTTTCAACCTTGTCTCTCCCGGCATCCCATTTTCTTTATCCTGACATAGACGCATATGGCTGCAAAGTTGTATACATTGCATTCCACGTCAGGATTGTGTAATGAGAAGCCTACTTGCATGCATGTCTTTATTAATACCTAACAATTTAAGTGCACATGTTTATTCTATTTCATTATTATTATTCACTTTTCAATTTAGCTCTCATCGTTCTCTCAATGCACG
>NC_051410.1:29313586-29313723 GCF_015228065.2 Penaeus monodon
TTCCCTTTATTTTTCCCTAACCTCGTTTAGTTCAAAGAAAGATCCCGCTGCAAAGATTCCCGAATTTGCCCTTGTTTTTCTTTAAGACTTAATGGAATTTTAAAGAGTTTGACGTTGACCTACGAACTGCATGAGCA
>NC_051410.1:29314266-29314601 GCF_015228065.2 Penaeus monodon
GAGAGACACAAACAGAGAGATAGGATGCACTTTTTCTCCTCTCTTCGGTCCCTCATAATAATTTAAAGAGATTTTGGAAATGGGAGAGATCGAGCGAAAATAAGGAAGTTGGGCAAAATAAGGAAGACGCGCTTACAAAACTGCTGTCAACATTCTGTGAAGGTCCTGACAGTTTTCTTAATGATATGCCGAAGTAAATTTAATCAGCGTGTTTATGTAAAGGAGATATTGGGAAACGGGCCGATTTATTATGATTTTACGGTGGCACTAATAACATCTTGTTTTTATCAGCATTGGATAGATAGCGACCATTTCACAGGAAAGTTTTAAAAAAG
>NC_051410.1:29314734-29315309 GCF_015228065.2 Penaeus monodon
AGAGAGAGACCGTTTCTTGTAGATGAGACTAGAAAAAATATATTTTCTTTTTATAGAACAGTAATTTTCTTACAGCAAAACATAAAAAAGAAAGAAAGAAAATGTTTATATAGTTTCGAGAAGGAGAGAAAAAAAAATTAGTACAGCATTGCCTCTTTGGAGGGGCAGTTTCTACTCAGAAGCTATGTCGTGTTGTTTACTTTTCATTCTATTCAACAGAAGAAAATCAACATCGAATAAAAAATCGCCTAGATTATGCAATACGACACAAAGCCTAAACATACTCTCAGGCTAGCTGCAAGGGCTATCGACACAGATCAACGACCTTCAGTAATATCCTCAACACAGATAGAAGGCTAACTATGTGGATGGATATTGGCTTACACTGGAGGTGAAAATGGATCTGTTGGTGAGCGAGATATTGGGCATGTCTGTAGGGTGCATAAAATACGTTACGTAAACTATTGAAAAACAAGCAAAAAATACAAATTAATGGATATTTTGGTTTTATCGAAACATGAGTCAACATTTTCTTTATAAAGAGGAAGGTTTATCTATCTGCCTATCTGTGTGTG
>NC_051410.1:29318133-29318383 GCF_015228065.2 Penaeus monodon
TCCATCGTAGCAGAGTAGGGGATATGCTCTATAAACAACAAACTACTCCTGATTTGTCTCTGTTAAAATATTCAAAAAATTATTCTGTGATCATAAAGAACATAACAAAAAAACTTGTGCTTATCAGCTTATCTTGCGTCGCAAACATTTTTAGGATTTTGGAATAAAATACACCCATGTTGCAGCCGCGGCATTTGTTTATTTCCCCGTCCTTTCATCACATTAGCTGAATTATTAGTTATGGCTGCGA
>NC_051410.1:29319370-29319445 GCF_015228065.2 Penaeus monodon
GCCTCAGGTATATTTCCGAAAAAGAAATCCTGTTGAAAGTTTTCTCGCACCTCTGGATTGGTCTGTAATGTACCG
>NC_051410.1:29320886-29321077 GCF_015228065.2 Penaeus monodon
TCTTCCTTTCTCTCTCCTTCACTTCCACCCTTCTATCTTTCGCCTCCTGTCTCGTTTTTCTTTCCCCTCTCCCATTTCCTTTACCTCTCTGCCATCTACCTTTCACTACATAATCTTCCACTTTCCTCCTTAGACTCTCTCACCTCTTCCATCTCTCCCTTATCCCCTTCCTTCCCTCTCCCCTATCCCCC
>NC_051410.1:29321098-29321331 GCF_015228065.2 Penaeus monodon
GCTAGTCTCCTCCTGGTTAAATGTTTTCCGTTTTCCATGGTTTTCGCTTCACCTCCCCTTTTCCTTTTAAGCTTTCCTCTTTTCTTTCCTCCTCTCCGCCATTTCTCCTTCATCTTCGTTTCCTCCTTCTCTTCCTATCTTCCTTCTTAACATCCCTCCTCTGATAGCTGTGTAAATAATAAATCTGATTAAACTGAAGTATCTAAATAATTCATTGCAGTGTACTTGCCGTG
>NC_051410.1:29321672-29322298 GCF_015228065.2 Penaeus monodon
TATGATTCTAGAAAGGAAATAGTCTTTCTTTCATAACGCATTTCTATTTTGACTACATACACTTCGAGAGAAAGAATAAAACACAGCAGACTCAAACAAGACCTCCATTTTTTGTTCTTATGAACAAAAACTCCATCAGAGAACTTTTTTAAAATGCACTACCACACAGAGCAAATTATTTCCGTGAACTCAGCTCACTCAAAAGCGGTTCACGCTGTAAACAAACCAAAACGAATTCACAAGTTTTGATCTCTGCTACACTATGTAACATTAGCTTACATTATAGTTATAAAAGCCAAATATACACTATACTTGGACACAAAAATTCAACGTAGTAATCTTAGTAACTTTAACATGTATAATAAAGTACTTGAAGTGATATGATAATAATGACAAAGTCGCGGATAACAGAACTCAAATATACATACTGTTCAGCCGCACTACAAATATCATATTATATCATTATTAAGTTAGATATTATCAAATTAGAATATTTTTTATTTTCTATTTATTTTTGAAACCAGGTCATACACTAACATTTCAATATTGATTAATTCAAAGTCCAGTTACATAACATAATATTCACTGATATAAAATCAGTAACCAGTTTGCATTTGTATTTTGTC
>NC_051410.1:29322465-29322596 GCF_015228065.2 Penaeus monodon
TAGCCTTGTGCCTTGGATAGCATGTCTCTACTACCGCACGGAAAATATTTGAATATTTCACTATCAAAAATTCAAAATGCCATCAGCATTTTTCTTTCAGATCAATTTCCTGTAACCTTCAGAATTCCTAT
>NC_051410.1:29322715-29322821 GCF_015228065.2 Penaeus monodon
TTTTCTTTTTCATCCTACTCCTAGCAACGTAACAACCATTTCTTCCAATCAGAACCTTACATTCTATTTTAAAAATACTTTACACTTCACCTACCAGTCGTCAAAA
>NC_051410.1:29323043-29323224 GCF_015228065.2 Penaeus monodon
GCACTTATTTGTGTATGCATATATTTGCGCAAAACAGCTTCAGGAAATGAAACCCACAATCACTCTGGACGATAATGCTGAAGTGAAGAGAGCCTGGAGGGAAAAAAAAGTTGAAACGAAGAAATGCTGCACTGAAGGAAAGGCTCGAATGAAGAGAAAAGACCTCTTACCAGTCTTTCTT
>NC_051410.1:29323332-29323490 GCF_015228065.2 Penaeus monodon
AGCTTTTCAGAATTATCTCCCTCGCCAAAGGGGACCGCAGCACACAGCTTCCATGAGAGAGAAGAAAAACTTAAAGCCTCAAAAACAGAAGGTCGATTACGGATATCTCTATCTTGACGTGGTCGATGAGGGTTGCTGACGAAGGAGAGCAACGGAGA
>NC_051410.1:29323545-29323678 GCF_015228065.2 Penaeus monodon
CCTAGCCTTGCCTCGGGTAAACATTAAGGGACGGAGCTCTGACTGATATGGCTTGGCTCATCAGGAAAGAAGGGGCTGAGGCAAGACATGGATTGATGCGTTCCGTTTCATGTGCTACAGATTCGCAGGTCTT
>NC_051410.1:29324886-29324950 GCF_015228065.2 Penaeus monodon
AAGCCATCCTCACATTTTTTACGCCCAGACAAAATAGATATAATAATGCAATTAGTAATAACTG
>NC_051410.1:29325216-29325318 GCF_015228065.2 Penaeus monodon
TGTAAACGGTACATAGCCGTCTTGTCTTAATATATTAGTATCTATGTCAATAAACAGCAGTAGCATAAGTATGATTTGATAACAGGCCGAAACGTGAGTTCC
>NC_051410.1:29325378-29326085 GCF_015228065.2 Penaeus monodon
TAGGAGTACAAAATACACACTTATACACAACCATACTCACATACACGCAGGCAAAGTAACAAACACTCCCAGTCATAGCTGCACAAAACGCGAACGCACGCCACGGGAGTTGGCATTAAGCCCGTAAATCATCCCGGGTTGCAAGTTGCAACGCCGGCAAATACCCGCACAGTCCCGCGTCCTGCTAATCGTGCCTTGAAGAGGCCACTCAGACGCGCCTCCTTAAATACAGCAGGAGAACTGACAGCTATATCACCCGCCGCTTCATCCCGCCACCCTAAATCTTGCCTTTAAGATGAAACCGGAAAGAGAGGAGTTGCTATCGCCGCGGTTGAGTTTGTGGAGATAACAGCGAAACGTTGAATAAGACCCTCCGGAAAAAAAGTTACGAATCGGTCACTGGAATACGTTTGAAATTAGGGTTAATTTGTGTCCATTCATTAATTATCCAGTTTCAAAAAAAAGTCTTACAGAATTAATTCACCAACGGAAAAAAAATTATGTAGTAAAACATTACTCCAAAAGCCAAAATATAAGCAAAGGTTTGCCTCAGCAAGTCTGATCGTAAGCAGTGATGGACACCTTGCCGAATCCGCTGCTCCCGCCGCCTGTGCACAAAGGCGACCCAAAACGTCTTCGCGCCGGAGATGTGGAGGAAGATAAGACAACTTCTTCGGGCGTCCACTTGTGCGGGTGATTGTGCGTCT
>NC_051410.1:29326453-29326679 GCF_015228065.2 Penaeus monodon
AGTAATTATATTTCGATTTCTCCCTCGCCACATGATGCCGGAGAGAAGATGAAAGGACACCGTACAAGGCGAGGCAACAGCGCCACCACCGTCGCGAGCCGAGGGATGTGCCAGCCATTAGTCCTTCTTCGGGCAGCGCCAGAGGATACATGTCACCTCACCGTTTCCTCGCCGTCTCCTGCAGACGGAGCAACATGACGGGGGACAGGGTGATCACGCCGAAGGG
>NC_051410.1:29327333-29328163 GCF_015228065.2 Penaeus monodon
AAAAGAATATTGTCCTTGTCTTATCTCTAATCCCTTTTATTCTCTTTCATTCCATGAGCATTTTGGATCATTTTTAAACATAGTATGTGGGGAGACCACACACAGATTTTTTTATGAATGATAGCATTCTGAAATTGTTACATACTAGAAACATTGTAACACAAAGCAATTTACACTATGGTTATTGTTTCAGATCCCTGTTTACCCTTCGAAAAGTGCATTTGTACCCTTGCAGTACATGTACCCAGACTGGGAGCCCGAGTTCTGAAATAACAAAATTTACAAACTGTCATATTTCTTCGAATACTATCAATCACGCTGTTCCGACAATCAAAAATTAATACAAGACTGCGATAAAGATACATAAACCGTATCTGCCCTGTCAAAGGTAGAATAAAAGTCATTAGTCATTTGCAGTTTAGGGTAACACGTCACGCAGTAGGTTAATGGGATCCAGACACAGTTTCTTATGCTATTGATGGATGCATATACACCCCATTTTAATGGATTTACTAAAGACGGGTACAGGTGAAGTAACTGTTTCACTTGCTTAATCCTTACCTATCTAGTATTGTTTAGTTAGTTTCATTTCATATCTATATGATTATTCGCCAAATTAAAGTAAATATAAGCCAAATCAAAATACTTTCATCCTACTTTCACTAAACTAAATAACAACAAAATTGCCTTCTTCTAAAGCTACAGACTGTATATATCAGAATAAGGGAGAAGAAACAGAAGGAAAACTAAAGGAATTTGCCACCGGTTTCGAGGCAGAAGGGAAGAGATTAGCGGGATAAGACTGGACCGGGAGAGGATTCCGGAGACGG
>NC_051410.1:29328478-29328984 GCF_015228065.2 Penaeus monodon
ATGTGTGTTCGCGTGTGAATATTTAGTGAGAACTGTTTTAGGAGAATAGAATGTTCATTCATACCAAGATTTTTTCAACGCGGGCTCCCTCGTATCTCACCTCAGCCACTGTGACTTACTGCCGCCCATACATCAGCTGAATTGCCCGCATCGCCCGCTTATGGCTGTCTGTGTTGCATACACTGCACTCGACAACGTCAGGGTTGTGTGCTGGGTTGGTCTCTCTTTTTTCCTACTGTTTTTGGTCCTTCTTAGTCACCCATATCTCAGTCTTCTTCTACGGGCATATCCCTTCGTCCTCTTTACTCACCTTCTTATTTACATTTTTCTCTACTGACTGTTTGTCTGTTTATAACGTATTATTTTCTTTTCTTTCGTCCCTCTACCCTTTACATAGAAAATGGATTCCCTACGACAAAGACTCTTGGTTATTTAACTTTCGTTTTTCTTTAAGACTTAATGGAATTTTAAAGAGTTTGACGTTGACTCACGGCCCGTTCGAGTGG
>NC_051410.1:29329028-29329182 GCF_015228065.2 Penaeus monodon
GTGGGAGCAGAGTAAAAGGAAGGGTGAGGAGTAGGGTTTAGGGATGAGAAACAAGATTATGAAGGACTGAGGGAGATGCACCCAAAAATGTAATACAATTGAGGGGAAAGTCGTGTCAGAACGTTGGTATGGCCATGCAAATACATATAATTAC
>NC_051410.1:29329316-29329580 GCF_015228065.2 Penaeus monodon
TAATGATTATAAATATACACACCTACATATATAAAATACACCGTACATTGGTATTTCTCTTCCTCCCTTTGCCTCTTCCCTTTTTTCGGATCGGAGGACCTTGAAGCCGCGTGGGGTCTCGCCATCGTGTACAAGAGCTCCATCAATCAAACTTTAAAGAAATTCCCCAGGAACACACTTTAAGAAGTTTTGATCCGTCACCATCAGTCACACTTGTAGAGTGGCGCGTCGGAAAAGGAGTGAAGCTGTTCCTGGGGCTAATCT
>NC_051410.1:29330103-29330767 GCF_015228065.2 Penaeus monodon
CGCGGTTTCCCAGAGCCTGATTCACGCTCAAGCACCCCCAGCCCTACGGCCTTGCCTGCGACATCGTTAGCGCCTCGATCGCAGGAACCATTAGGAAATTATACCGATGCATGAGCAGAGTATTGCCAATGAGCAGCCTTCTTTGTCTGACCCGGAGAGGGAGAGGCTGAGGAGCGCAGACAAGGCGGCCGGAGAGCAAGTTCGAAAAGAAAAACTCCCTGACATAACAAGCTATTGGGACAAAGTTCAGGGTGGCGGCGTGCGGAGGCGGAGATAGAGAGAGACGCCGATACATTTGGAAAAAAGAGAAACAAGAAAGAAAGGACAGAAAAGAGAGATAGGGAGTCGAGATAAAATCAGATTAAATGTAAAATAAGAAATGAAAATTCGAGATAACTTATCTCCCCCTGTCTGTCTCCTAAGCGACCTTCGAAAAACGTTTCTTCCGTCTCTGAAACACGAGAGCTTTTACTTACCTGAATGTGAACCGCACATTAGGAGAGGAGGTTGCGTAAAGAAACTGCATTACTTTCCAAGCAATATAAAAAGTCTCTTTCTCTTTCCTTTTCCTTTCCACATATTCTCTCCAAGCTGAGAAGGAGACACGGAAGGAAGAGAAGAGTGACTGATGGTTTGTTCAGCAGTATGCGTATCTGGAATGTAT
>NC_051410.1:29331034-29331396 GCF_015228065.2 Penaeus monodon
TTTGGTAGATATTTTCCCCTTTCTATTTTTTTTCCGCCAACGTGACCAATAAACCGTTTTCTCCGTTCTTCCATTCCTTCTTTCAGCAGTGACTTCAGCTGCACCTGTCCCTTTACGGCCCTTGATTACCGCTCAATTTAATGGCTGATTCAACTCTGTTAATATTCCAGTTCCCTCAAAAGTTGAATGACACTAATGCGCGGCAATAACCGTCTCCATTTCATTATATTTTTTTGTCTATTACCTCTTTTGCACTAACTTCAGCTGTACACGCTAAATTATTTTCTCGCTTTGCGCTTTCTTAAAGTTATTAAAAACTCCAATTAGTTTGCAGTATGTAGACATTATGCTTTTCGAAGTGT
>NC_051410.1:29331797-29332651 GCF_015228065.2 Penaeus monodon
ATTCAATTTCCTGTCTTGCTATCAATCTCCCCCGTTTTGCAAGGCTTGGTAATGGCACGAAAGACACTCATCTAAACTAAGTCCCATCCCTGGTAATTGCAGAAGGACACAAGCTAGAAGAATAAGAGGAGCAACAACAACAAAAAAAGAGTAAAGAACAAAAACGAAGTACTTTAGGGACTCTCCCGACGGCAGGACAACGGCTAATGTGAGTCCAAGGGCAAGACGAGACAGAGTTGAAGGAGTTGAAGCACATGGACTCAACAGCACAAAAGTAGTGATTCAGAAAACAAAACTTAGGCAGCGGGGGAGAGTTGGAGAAGGGGGCGGGGCTTCCAGTAAGGGAGAAGATGGAAGGCTAAGCTTTGTTTAGATATAAAGTTCCGTTCTACAGAAACTTCAGGTACGAGTCAAAGGAATTTAAAAAGAATCCCAAATAATGGAAAAGAAACATATACTGGAATTGTCTTTTCGATCATACGAATGGCAAAGATTGATTAGAAAAGATAAGGAAAAAAATAGAGAAAATAAAAATAACTGGCATTGAAGAAATATCAAGAACGAACACGAAACAAATAAAGAAAAAAAATACTGGAATTAACTTCTCGACCACAAGACCGACAAAGATGGATTAGAAAAGATATAATCTATATAAAATAAGAAAGAAAAACAATCGACTTTGAAGAAATATCAGGAACGAAAACGAAAGTGGCTTGGACACTAAAACCCGAAGGAAATAAGAATCATGTTAGAAAGAGAGTGCTGGTAACGAGACAGCCAGGGATGAAAACAGAAGAAAACGGGCACTACCTTATATTTTCGATAAATTAAATCATCCGTGACGAGCGGTAATG
>NC_051410.1:29332688-29332907 GCF_015228065.2 Penaeus monodon
GGATGAAAATATAGCTCAATCCTTTGTTACGCCACTCCAGTTCCCTCTCGCAACTTGCTTTTTCTCACGGATAGTTTGAAACTTAATAAGTATCGTTGTTGTATTCAGCGCTGCGATCCTTCCCCCTTTGTTTAGTCTTCTACTTACTACATGGTCTTTCGTTGGTCCTTCTGTTGCCAGACCTACCTGAAAAGTAGATTATACAAATAGATTAGCGTT
>NC_051410.1:29333564-29333822 GCF_015228065.2 Penaeus monodon
TGCTAAAACTGCACTGTAATTTATCATCGTGTTTCATATTTTTTTCAAAAGTAACAAAAACAATAATATCCAGCCCTGTGAACACGCAAAGTTTTTCCCTCTTTTAGGAGGAGCTAAAATACGGAAGAAGTGTTTTCTTACTGAACTGTGAGTTATGCGAGGACGTTCCTCGGTCCTGTATCATTTTTTCCTTGTTTTCCTTTCTGTCGGTCTGTCGTGACCGCGTGCCTCAACTTTAGTTTATTCATATATACATTA
>NC_051410.1:29335089-29335443 GCF_015228065.2 Penaeus monodon
CAAATCTGCATGAATAGTTTTTAACAATAAAATCCTGCACCATATTCATTTACACAATCCCTTAAAAGTCTACCCATTATGGCGTTTCAAGCCAAAAATTGCACACCAAACTTCATACCAAAGCTCATGCTGGTGAAATCTGGCAGCTTTCATATAAGGTTGAATAGAACTGCATTAAATCTCCGTTAAATTACTCATTAGAGTCCCTGAATATTATTAACACGCACCGTAATTAGATATTAAGCGTATATCCCAATGCCTCAGACTGTGTGGGTACGAAACTGCGTTGTCTCCTCTCACATATTATATAAAAAAAGAGAAATATAACATCAAGGAATTATCTTAACATATAAA
>NC_051410.1:29335473-29335778 GCF_015228065.2 Penaeus monodon
TTAAGGCCTACTTTACAGCAAAACTTCCCTTCCAGAGCACCTAAGTTCTGCACACGCTCATTATCACTCACCTGCGGCAGGGACAACTTTTGATAGAATTAAGGCACAGATGACAGCCTAATGATAGCGGTGGCAGTTTTGTTGAGGTTTCACGCTCGTCTCGCCTCTGATTCACTGTGATGATACTATGATTGGCTTTGATTCATGTATAGCTTTAGGGGATCGGTAATCTCGGCGGATTTGGGTGTTGGGATTGTGAATTAGTGGGTTAATGATTGGAGTAGTAAAGTTGTTTATGAGCAAAT
>NC_051410.1:29336796-29337830 GCF_015228065.2 Penaeus monodon
TGACAATAGCGACGAGGGTCAAAATTCCGCAACAAAATTCTGCCCATTTTTTTCGCAAACTTGCGACAACAAACGATCAGTTTTGTCCCCGCGGTCGCCCACTGTCTCCCGGGTTCGGTCGAGCGAGACTGGAGGAAAGGGTGCATCCGTTCGATTCCTTTGGCGCCAACGGGTCGAGACTTTTCTGATCACTTTTTGGAACTGAAACTTCGTCCGAATCCGCAGGCCGTATGTATGAATCTAGGTTATAAAAAAGTACCCCTTTGTGTTGTTTGATTCGGTTGTTATTGGAATTTTAGACATGACAGCAGTGGGACTTTGCGTTGCTGTTGGTCCTGGTGGTGATGGAGATAATGGTTATTGGTTACGATTATAATATTGGGAATAGATTACTGGTGGGAAATAATGAGAATTAAGAAGGAATTGTGCGGGAAATAGTAAATTGTAATAGCAGATAGTATTGCTGATATATATTAAGCACACTTAAAGCATAGATGATGTAATATTTCAATATCCACAGGTGTTCAACGCTGGCTTCGTGCAAGTGAGCATTTGGTAAAAAGATAATCCATCTGTTTGTTGGCGTAAGAAAAAATTACAATGCACAAAATAGGTTTATTGGAAGATGAGACAAGAGAAGGATTACGAAACTGTTGAAACATTTTCAAAAAAACTATTTCACAAGTAGTGAGTTCTCTGCCATCGTTTTAGTACAGCAGAGTGCTATCCCATTCATTTATGTGTTGAGATGAACGGCCGCCATCCCTTAAACCAAAAGATAAACTGAGCTAGCGAATCAAACGAACACTTTTAGTTTATACTCCTGCAAACTGTCATCGTGAATTTTATAACATAATATTTATGATTACTTTTCAGATAATGCTGTGAAAATCATACTTTCCTTCCCGAGTTGCTGTTAGTGCCAAGTAACCACGCTGTTTGGCCAATGGATTTGCCACGGGAGGGCTAAGGGAGATAACGTTGCCATTGGTTTGTTAGGCGCATTACTCCTTGAAGCAATTTAATTAAACTAG
>NC_051410.1:29338498-29338743 GCF_015228065.2 Penaeus monodon
CGTCGGTGAAGATTTCGTGTTAATAAACATCCCCCTCCCTTTTTTTTCTTTTTGCTTTTTTCAAAAATACCGTATTCTTTATGGTGTATTGTCACAATTGTTTTTGGCGATTACGTGCACCGTGCGATCCCGTGGGCGTTCCTTTGGCTTGTCCCCGAGACCCGAGTGGCAGTTCGCAGTATAAATAGAGACAAAAATATAGCTCAAAGACACAGGCTTACTTCCCACCTGACCGGCCTGCCTCT
>NC_051410.1:29340125-29340503 GCF_015228065.2 Penaeus monodon
CATACGGTCAAGCGATCGAATCCCGCAGTTGTATAGGAAGGCCGTCCAATCACGTAAGTGTAGCAATGCCAAAAAACTTTTCAGTCATGTCACACGAAACTAGCCCTTGTCCTACAGAGGAATGGTGCATACTCCCATTTCACTATTTTCTTCCTTTTCATTGTACATTTTCCTCTCCCTCTCATTCCACCATCATTCTCCTTCTCTCTTTCCCTCCCCCCCCCCTCTCGATGAGAGAGGAGAGGCCACTTGAGCACGCGCAGAATCCACATCCTTCTTGCCGCTAATTAAATCTTAACACTTGATTCGCAGCCTTAGATCACTTCGCAACAGTTTGGCCAATGCGACGATTCCCATTGCAAATATTTTTTCTTAAAA
>NC_051410.1:29340542-29340650 GCF_015228065.2 Penaeus monodon
GCCCTGTCTCCTCTTTGCAGAAACTTGCTCCGGAAATCTTGTTACAAGATTGTGCTGCCGTCTCATCACTTTCTCTTGCTCTTCTTGCGCGGCTCTCGAAGATTCAGG
>NC_051410.1:29341206-29341663 GCF_015228065.2 Penaeus monodon
AAGCGAAGAAGGGTGGACATATTTACACGTGTAGCTGCGTGAGTCAAGATGAAGTTATCACCACATATATATTTATTATCCTAATGATCTCTTGGCTGATTTAGAGATCATGCTTTACACGCCAGCCTGTCAGCATCCCGGTCTACCTGGATTCACTTCTTAGCCTCTAGTTTGAGCGGCGGTCGGCGAGAGTGATTGTTTAGCCTTACCGCCCATGACAGCCAACTTACTCTCCGTCGTTCAGTGCTGATAGATGGCTTATTTTGCTATGTCGAGCCGCCGGTCACCCTCTTGACGTGATCTTAGCATTGCAGATATCTTAGTTCGAGGAAGAGAGAGGTTCGTAATCTGGTGTTCTCTGGCCAAACAAGCAGGCGGGAGCTCGTGTTTACTCCCAACCGGATGCTGCCTGTGAAGCCGGGAATGGGAACACGGGGGACGGAGGAGAACGAAGTTA
>NC_051410.1:29342116-29342792 GCF_015228065.2 Penaeus monodon
CACTGAAATACACCCCGAGGCTCGCATTCGCACACTCGCGTAGAAATGATGTGAGGAAGGGTAAGGTTGGCTTAATAATAGCATCGAGCTGCAGGTGAGTTGAGGAGGAGGGTCTGCTGCCAAGGTACACGGAAGCCAGGTGACAAGAAGCCCTTGTCGAGCCGACCCTATTTGTCATTAAACATAGGTGAAGATAATAAATGGGCGTTTATGGGTATTTCCCAAGATGTAAAGTTGATAGTACAGGTATGTTACATTTTGCTTTTCTAAGAGGACACCGAGACATAATCAAACCCTATGATTGCTTAACAGCGAAATAAAACCATGACACTTAACTTTATAATGGAGTATGATAACATAATATCAAGGGTGGGCGAAACTAGAATTAATGCAGCCAAACATTTCCTCGAAACCAGAGACGGTCGAGATAAACATATGTAAATGACCTGGGATGCTGCAGACTCATAAGCGATGCAGTCACCTGATCTTTAGGTGTGCTGCTCGGATATGATACTGCAAATTCTGATGACATTGCATCATCAACTGTTTTGTGTGTGATACGGAAAGAAAGAATGGAGTTGAATTACCTTTTATTTTAATGTAGGAAGAGAGAAAAATTATACCATGAACATTTTATATAAGAATCTGCTCTAAACAACTTTATAATATATATATA
>NC_051410.1:29343163-29343535 GCF_015228065.2 Penaeus monodon
GTCTAGCTCTCGTTCTCCCCTTCTCTCTATCTTCCTTTTTCTTCCTTCTCTCACCCTTTTATACTTTCTTATCTTTTATCTCGTGTACGGTGCGTTAAGAAAAACGTCTCGCTTATCTGTTTGTTTTGCGAGTAAGGGTAGAGCTGATAGAAAATGATTTAAGACTGACAATTTTATAAATAAATAAGTGACTGTTATGCCTGTAAGACGAAAAGTCTTAAAATCAGCTGTCAATATTTCCAGATGGATGTAAACTGCATGGCATACGTACATCACTCAGCAAGATGCTGTGCTTTATCAGCGGAAGGAGAAAGTTAAGAAGACAGTAAGAATAAATTATGGAGAGGAGGTTCATATCAATACTGGCTCTGC
>NC_051410.1:29343684-29343936 GCF_015228065.2 Penaeus monodon
CTGAAGGCAAAAAGGGAAAAAGATATAAAACAAACCTCATGGGGATAAAAGTACAAATCCGACTTGATATCATGGAATTCTGAAAACTTTTCTCAGATTTTCCGGATAGACTTCCGGTTATATGAAAGCCTCATGAACGCACTCAGGAAATTAATTGAATTTTTCGTTCTTAGCTCTAAGTCAGCGTTCTTGAATGCTCTCGATAGAATATTTTCATAACCGATGGAGGCGAAGGAGAAAAAAACCCTTTCA
>NC_051410.1:29343957-29345282 GCF_015228065.2 Penaeus monodon
GAACGAGACGCTTCTATATTCGAAGCATCAGTTGCCATCAACCGCCAATTTCCCTGCTCTTGAATAAGCTCCTCTACCTATGCCTGAGACTCAAGAATTATTTTTCATGTGGCTGCCGTGCTAATTTCTGAAGCAGTTGCTACAATGACAGATCGATATCAATAATTTAAGATTTAGCACCAATATTGATCTTATAAACGTTCATATGTGTAAGCATGAGTATAATATATGAGTTGCTATGGGTAATGAGGTGGAATGCACGTAGAGTAGTATAGCATTATGTCCGATAGTGGTTTAGCTGCCTTTAGATATCAGTGATGGATCAAACACAGTGCTTCTAGATGCAGCCAATCCTACTGAATGCAGAACACAAAAGGCAACAATTGTAAATACCAAATTGTTAAAGAAATCATAATAATTAATACTACTAAATGCAAAACCGCTTTGGAGTCACTGGTTGGTTCGTAGTACATAGAGTTATTTCATGATATTTGTATTTATTGCAGTGATAAATTTTTTCCTTTTTTCTCTGTTCCCTTTTACAACCTTTTTTTTATACAGAGTGAAGCACAAACTTGACCTACATGTTTTATATAGAGTTTATAAATAATATCCTTGAAACAAATGGTAGTTATGAGTGACAATACATCCGACTCTATGAACTCATAAATGTATATGAAAATCCTGGAAGCT
This sequence comes from Penaeus monodon, assembly GCF_015228065.2. Classification (NCBI taxonomy): domain Eukaryota; kingdom Metazoa; phylum Arthropoda; class Malacostraca; order Decapoda; family Penaeidae; genus Penaeus; species Penaeus monodon. Next base: position 29,344,651 of record NC_051410.1, read on the forward strand.
TTAGAGCGACCTGAAATATATATGTGTAACAAACTCCTACTTTCCAACCAAAGAAAAATAAAGGACATGGATTCATTCCGCTTTCGTCTGGCGTTGCAAAATCTGCCCGCCCCCCAAAAAAAAAAAAAAAATGCCTCAGATACATATCTTGATTTCTTTTATTACCACAATGGAGAAAAAACATCTGATATTTCTAGGGTTCCTACTTGGGATCTAAGGACGGTCGTATTATTCCTATAAAGAGCAAGATAATATATGTCTATTTGTCCCAGTACTGTATGAAAGCGTGCAGACCCTCCAACGGAGATCTCATGATTTCATATGAGTATTTGTACTGTGCACCAAGTTAGCTTAAACTTTGGTGATACAAGCTGAATAAATGGATTCTACAGAGGATTGTGCTCTCTTAACTTTCCTGATGCTTCTTGTCCTTTCCCTTATATTGTCTACGTCTTTTTTCTGGGGACTGGCTTTAGTCTCCCTTTCTCTTGTTTCTCTGATTGTTTTACATATCAGCTGTAGCACTGGCTTTTTTCAAGAAATAAGGTGAGACTTAAAGGAACTATAGACTGTATGGACACATTTATAGCCTGTCTCTCTTACGACAATCTTTTAATACTCTTTCTCTTTTA
>NC_051410.1:29345431-29345706 GCF_015228065.2 Penaeus monodon
ATAACACGATTTCGATGTTTAGGATAAAGCAATACCAGACAAATTCATTGAAGTTACAAACGTACATGTAGGGAGACTGGTGATAAGGAGATTATAGGTGTTTTGCCCAAGGGCCTGCAATAAATATCTTCGTTTGCAGTACAGCTGAATGTGTTTGATTATTACACAAAAAATACTAACGCTCCAGTAGCAATATTCTATATACTATGGCTTTATATCAGGGCAATCCTACCAATGCATAATGAAAGAAAACATGTGAAATAAATGTGTCACAT
>NC_051410.1:29345728-29346123 GCF_015228065.2 Penaeus monodon
TGCAAAAAAAGAAACGAAATTCTAACAAGAAATAGGCAAGTGTCCCCCGACAAAGAAGGGATGAAACAAAGAGAATGAAAACAAGCGAACCACAGTAATAAAAACCATTTCAACAAACAAGGCAAGGCATATGGCTAAGGAACGCTTTAGAACTGGTATCTTCATATAATATGAATAGTTGAAGCATGAAAAATATAACAGGCCTCTTCTACATGATTGACAATAATAACTTTAATAGTCACCTTTTTTCCAAACCCGCGGGAATAACTGTAACGAAATAATTATTAACTATAAACTCAATATCTAGAACAATGTCAAATTATCTTTAGATGCATGATTTTTGTCGTCCTGATATTGTCGCCTCAAATAAAGTTTCATGATCCTTGTCCTGTTGA
>NC_051410.1:29346334-29346725 GCF_015228065.2 Penaeus monodon
AGTGGACGCTAATATAAACAACATTACCAATAATACCGAACAAAATAATTCAAAGAAACTTTAAAAGACAAGAAACAAAAAAATCTCATCTTACAGCCAGATAAAAATAAAGTCAAAGATAAGATAAGACGGCATCAAACAATAAGGTAAAAAGAAAGACACACACGCCAAAAGTTTCACACTGCATTGACAAAATCTGATGTGGGATCAACATGCATTACACCAAAGTTTGGAGGGAACAGCGCCATACTTATGCGCCTGGACTGTGACTGTGTGTGGCTCCCTTATACTCTGGTTCGTTGGGAGTTCCCTGTATTGTGAATTTATTGATGCATGTTTGTATTATGTGCGTTGGCCGGGTGTATTATGGACGGCATTGCAACTGACAGCT
>NC_051410.1:29346946-29347244 GCF_015228065.2 Penaeus monodon
TCATCTCGCTACTCGTCTCCAGCATCCTTATCTTTTTCTCTCTAGTATATAAATAAAAATTTGTTTTAAGTAAAGCTATAGCCATCGTTAATATAATTATGAGATAACAGGGGGCGGTGGAGATTAATTAAGCAGGCTAGATCACAGGAATTTATGGCTGCCAAGGCCAGGCCAAATCGGCTTTTTATGAGATTTATGGCTTCTTGAGGATACGGGGAAGATAGGGTCTATTGTCTGCATAGCGTCGCCTTGTTTCATTGGCAAAATGTCGCTTTGATTCATGGGATAAATCTGCATA
>NC_051410.1:29349360-29349430 GCF_015228065.2 Penaeus monodon
GCCCCATTTAGATGTTTAAAAATCTTGTTTGAAGTTTTCTCGAACCTCTTGATTGGTCTGTAATGTAATG
>NC_051410.1:29352515-29353524 GCF_015228065.2 Penaeus monodon
GTGTTTAAGGCCAGCCACGCTCCTCCAAGGCGTGAGGAGCAGGTGGGCTAGCGTGCGCAAGGGTCATTGTGGCACTAAAAGTAGTGGGGTGCCAAAACGGATGGCATCGCGACTGGCACTTAAGCAGGATAGTAGTTGGAGGCCGTGCCGGAGGCGACGCTGCACAACACCAAGTTTTCGTCCAAAATTGAATGAACTGGATATGAGGAGGCGAGGCTTGCACTTCGTACGTTACCGAGTCATAAGTTCTGCAGCCTCTGTGCACATGTCGTTTACCTGAAAATAAAGAGAAAAAAAAATAAGAAACCGTTTACCTCCATCACTTATCAACTTCAGCCATTCCCCTTACCAAATGCGGGTAGCAAAATAACTTCAGCGTCCAAACGACTTGTTTTCGCCAACGCCCAAAGATAGAATGACAAATAAATAACTGTCCGCACCACGACAAGAAAATACAGCAGGAGCGGTGACCCCACCAGGTCGAGGTTCACACAGCCCTTCGTCAGCGCCATTCCCTTCGAGGCTACGAGGCGGGCAGGTGCCGCTCTCACAGGGCGCCGCTCGTGTCTGCATTCCATTACGGCCATGCGTCGTTCCCACGTCTGAATGTGTGCCATTGTGCACTCCGGCACTCATTCCGAGTGGCACCTCGCGCCTGCGGGACCCACGGCAGAATCTATCTTAGTGCCCTTTCTTCTTTGTTCTTTTATTCTGTTTGGAGTTATTTCAACTCCAGTGGACCAGACTTCGGAACAGCAGTGAAATATTTCGTTTGTGTTTATGTCTTCTTTTTTTTTGGGGGGGGGCGTTGGTGTCGTCGTTTTAGAAGATCATCGACGGTAATTAATGTCACGCACAATACTGCCATACACACAGAGATTGTCATGAATACCTCTGTAATATGTGAATGGCTTTAAAGGGAAAATTAAGAGAAAAGAGAACTACAGTAAAGTGGCATATCTAATAAAAATATGAAGAGGTATGGGAAAAATTACCCAGATACGTATTA
>NC_051410.1:29353722-29353852 GCF_015228065.2 Penaeus monodon
AGTTATCTTCAGACGTAAATTTTGGTGCCGTACGTAGTTTAGTAGGTAAGTTTTGTTCCTTTTTATAGATGAATTATTTCTAAACATTTCTAAGCTCTCCATGGCTGTAAGTTTCCCACGATGGAATCCA
>NC_051410.1:29354966-29355211 GCF_015228065.2 Penaeus monodon
CTTTTTCGTAATAAACTCATCAGAGTGTTGTTGTTATGCAAGGAGATGGAGAGCGAAAACAAAGCTCGATCCAACAATCACTCACCAGCTTTGGATTTGATTACGTAATCAACATGACTTCGGGACGATTGGTGTGGGTTGGAAAGGTAATGATGGTAGGTCAACATTTTTCTTTTTCTAACGTAAATGTCTGTCTTGCTGTTACTATATAATTGAAGTACATAAGATAAGAGTATATATATATA
>NC_051410.1:29355235-29355336 GCF_015228065.2 Penaeus monodon
ACATTTACTGTTTATGGAGGGTAATATCCATAAATTAGTACCAGTTTGAACCACAGCTGATGGAGTCATCTGTATGTACCCATACATACAGTATATGTACA
>NC_051410.1:29355480-29355551 GCF_015228065.2 Penaeus monodon
TACACACACACACACCTCGGTGAACGAAGAAATCTTGCACGGGTAGAAGGAATCATAAAAAGATCGCTGGT
>NC_051410.1:29355601-29356190 GCF_015228065.2 Penaeus monodon
CTCTTCAGAAGTTCGAAGCTGTCCATCTGATCGGTATTTTATATCCCTCACGGAAGGGGATACGGCCACCGGACAGCCGAACACGGACGGGGAGGTTTGAGTGAGGATTTATGGCCTTAACTGCACCACACAGGCAGATCTGCTGACACCTTCAGGACGATCTGTTTGGTGAATAACAAGGAGGTGTGAACCGCGATGAACTTTTATTAAAGAAATGTGTATCATTAAAGGATCATTAAAGCATCAACTTATTCGAATATGTAACAGATATACTCGTACATGATAGAAACACATTTTTCAGATGAGATTAACGAATTATTCAGAATGAAGAGGAAGGCCTCAATATCGATTGACAGATACCCAAAAGGCATAAGAGAAAGGACATTCATCCATAGAAGACGGGGAGGACACGAAAGATTCTTCCAAGGAAAGGGTTTCGCTTCTATTCCGGTCGAAGAAAGATGCGAGAATCCGAGTCTTCGTGTCACTCTTTCCATTCGCTTCGCCGAAGAGTAAAGTGAAAAAGCAAGTGAAATGAAGACCTTTGTCTTTCCAGCACAGAAACCTCCATTCCTTGGGTCTGCTGCTC
>NC_051410.1:29356492-29356860 GCF_015228065.2 Penaeus monodon
CTAAGGAATTCGTCTGACCCATCATGGTTCATACATTCATGTGCAACTTTTCGAAGTATTTTACTCAGAAATATTCGAAAGACAAAGAAGAAGAAGGAAAACAACATAATTATCAGGTCATCCTTGCGCAAATTTCCGTCCAGTAGTTTCATAACACGTTCTCAGAAGCAAGGAAATAATTGCATGGAACTAACAGGTGGAGAGTCATTAGGTCGTCACGAATCATTACTGCCTCAAACAGCTTCCTGCACGTGGACCTCTCGCCCTCCTTACAGGCATCCTTCTGCCAAGGTCCTCTGCTGTGTTTACCCCTAAGGGATCCTTTTTTTGGTGCCCTTCTTCTGATGCTTTCTTTGTTTATATATTCT
>NC_051410.1:29356993-29357350 GCF_015228065.2 Penaeus monodon
GAGGTCATCAGATAACATACATCCTTGAACCTCAGTACTCACTCTACAGTATTGTGGCTAATCATCTAATTGCAAAATAGTAAAACCAGTTCTCTCTTCCCCATTTTTTGTTTACTTAAGTCTCGATATATTTTATTCTAAAAAGACTCACCAAGCTACTTCGATATCCATACTCTCTGAGGATATAAGAATGGAATTTCAAATGTAAAGAAAGGTAAGTGACTTCTACGCTCTTTTCTGGTCCGGCTCCAAAAGCTGAGGATTTACAGCATTTACTTCTTCCATTATCAACATCATGTGTTTTCTGCAGTATTGTTTGCAGTAGATGTGTCTTCATCTGCTTTCAGTGAATTCTTA
>NC_051410.1:29357867-29357965 GCF_015228065.2 Penaeus monodon
AAGTTAAAATGAAAGTTGAATTTACATTTGTCAGTGAAATCTTTGTCGAAATTTTGCACTTTCGGTGAGTCCGGTTCAAAATCATTTACAAGTAAACT
>NC_051410.1:29358293-29358768 GCF_015228065.2 Penaeus monodon
CATCGCGAATTCGCAATGAAGCAATATAAACAGCGATAGCTATAGTGACATATTCCAAGAACGCCCTGTGAATCCACAAGCCCCATCGAGGCCCAGGAAAGCTCGAATAAAGATGCCTCGCGCTGTGTCGGACGCAGAGAAATTTATTTACCCAACATCCTCCAGGCCATGAGCAGACGACGCCTCAACACGTCCTTAGAGGAAAGCAATAAAAACGGTGAATAGAGAGAAACACAAAAAAAAGAATAAAAAAAAAACACGAAAGAAAAGAAATGCCTGAGGTCTTCTTCTTGATTTGTTCTATGATGTAGAATTTTTCCTTTTATTTTTTCTAAATTCTTTTTTATTCTCGTCTTCGGGTACGAACAATTAAAAGGAAAGGGAGAACAAAGCTAGGTTATTTTGTTGTTGTTTTTTTATCTTTCTTCTTTTCATCATATTTCTACTTATTACTTTCACTCCCTCTCCATATAAT
>NC_051410.1:29358803-29359067 GCF_015228065.2 Penaeus monodon
ACACTAACGTAACCCCTAAAAGGTTTGTGAATAGAATTTTATGGAAATGTTGAAATGTTAGATATTCAGAAAGTTCTCTAAGAAATTTTAATCATGGAAGAAGTAAATGGAACTTCTTTCCGTTTTGAGTACTCGGGAAGTGAGCTATTAACTGCGTATGGTCCGTGCTTCTGCCAGGAATTCTTATAGCAATAAACAGTTATTGCAAAAGATACGGTCTATTTTGACATTAGATATGATATCATTTTTGCAATTTTGTGCTGG
>NC_051410.1:29360362-29360511 GCF_015228065.2 Penaeus monodon
GAAACACATTCGTTACCCCCGACCATAACTCAGTCACGTGACACGCAGGGAAAGCACCAGCCTGTCACCGCCGAGTCGAAACCAGAGCCAGTGTTTCCTCGCAGCATCCGTGGCACAGCGAGAGGGCCAAGATGCGAATGCGAGGCTTT
>NC_051410.1:29360710-29360844 GCF_015228065.2 Penaeus monodon
GAAGAGGTGAGGAAGAGGAGGAGAGAGATTGATTTACTCTTGTTTTCTGGTTTCGCGGAATGAAGTCATCGAAGGGATTATGAATTGCTCTTCTCGGATTTACACTGGTTGTGCATGCTGGGATTAAGGGTTTC
>NC_051410.1:29362405-29362677 GCF_015228065.2 Penaeus monodon
TCTGTGGGTCTTGCACATATGCGTGTCCTATAATTATCTTTTACATATCCTCTTTTCCTTCATCGGCAATTGGCTCTTATCCTGTGTTTATGCATCATATATTCACATAAACAGATGGAAGTTGCAAACCCTCAGCTTCGTGATGATTTAATGCGGTTAAGTTGTACAAACAATGTTGACATAACATTATAAATCTAGGGTGTTAGAGTAGCAAGTAAATCCGTGTTAATGTAGGTCAGTTTGTAAGTATGCAGTTGCGTGTGTTTGTTTAC
>NC_051410.1:29362851-29363285 GCF_015228065.2 Penaeus monodon
GCGGTGTTGTTGTAGGGGTGTTAGGCCGTAAAATGAAATACAATTATCACATGATTGAACAACATTATCAATATATTATTCAACTTTTTTGATATCCCAATTTGTTATTTTCAATAACCCGACAAAGCCAGGGATTTTCCGTCTGTCGCCCCAGGGCTTAGAGCAACGATTTACAAATCCGAAATCCCGAGATCCCGGATGAGAAAGCACGGCGAAACAGTCGAAAAGAAAAGCGCAAAAACAATTGCAATTAGATGGCATCAATGTTAATAGCTTATGTAGCTCGTTTTTATGTACTCTTTGTCTTTAATTTGTAATAGCTAGTTACCTTCGCCGATCGTAATACTATTACTGAAAAGAATGATGAAAGAGATAGAGGAGGGGAGAAAAGACGAAAGGACAGGAGCGTCGAAGAGAGGAGTGGAGGAGAGAGG
>NC_051410.1:29363443-29364430 GCF_015228065.2 Penaeus monodon
GTTAGAGGCTACGAGAAAATAATATACCATGAATAATGCGCTCAATTTCCAGGCGTCTGCAATGTTGCCCGATGGCTGTAATCGATCTCCCAGGACAAACAGCAGCACTTACTGAAAGCCCAGGATATGTGGATTAAAGTGCTGGTATATAGGCTCAGTCGAGGATTTGTTTCTTCGGCGGATCATTAATTAACTGTTTACCTATCAGGCTTCCCAAGACTTAGCTCAAGAGGCGAGGCGCTTGAGACGAGCAAAGTATTGGGTCCAGGTCGGTTAATTCAGTACATGATTGTGCAAGCAGGTGCGCTGCGTCACGCCAAATTGCCCGTGAGTTTGGGAATAAAGCGGAGAAGGAATTTACAGACAGATCGTTATGAGGGAAATAAAGCCCAAAAACAATAAAGTATGGACGGGGAAAATAGCAGAGGAAGCTGGCAAGAAAATAATGCATTGGTGATTTAAAGTCTTTCCTCGTTTTCAAAAGTTCAAAAATAGTGAACGAACTAGAATAAAATGAAAGATTTCAGAATTCATTTAAATTCTGTGAAAATACTGCACATAATACGAAACACACAGCGAACATTTAAATGCAACTACTTCTTTCCTTTAGATCTTTTAGTCCTTTTTCCTATTTTTCTTTGTGCAGCAAAAATAATTGTTTTGTTTTGGAATATCTTTTTCAACTCAAATCTTTTTAACCTAGTCTGCCTTGCAAAAAAAAGAGTTTTATATCCACAAATATATGTGGAGGACAACGCACATACCCGATAACAACACAACAAAAGGTCGCATATACAGCCTGAAGAAGCAATCCCTTTGCTATGCCTTCAGGCTCACTCAGGTGCTCAAGGACGTTCAGGCCATGGACACAATGAAAATGCTGATTTTTCGATTTCAAAATGAAATAGCTCCATATCTCGCGGCCATGAACAAGATAAATTTCCTTCGCCTTTCCACTTGAAAAATAAAAGAAAGGGGATGAGACGC
>NC_051410.1:29364476-29365022 GCF_015228065.2 Penaeus monodon
ACCAGACCTCTCAGAAGATAATCGCTCGGGCGTGAGGATTGAGCGGGGCGCCGATGCCTCTCGGTGAGCTGGCGACGGTACCGGCCCCAAGCTGGGTATTGACTTAAGCTTCACGGATAAACAGAGTTCTTAGTTTATGTGAAGAGGAGTGACAGTGGCAATGGCCGGGGCGGATGCAGCGAGGAAGGAAGCTGCGCTGTGGATAGGCAATGGCTGATATAAAAAGCTGAACGAGTTAAACCCGCGATAGCAAAATATGACATAGAAATAAGAATGGAGTTGTTTGGAAATATGATATCTGTCCACCATTCCGAGTCCTTTATTTTTTTTAACGACGTGCAAATATCAGAGGTTAATTAATCATCGGTTATGATAGAAGACCATCCAAGCGATATGGTTTCGCGGATCAACAATGAATGATTATACCTAAATTATGGCACTAGGTAATAATTACCCTGATGGATTTTAATGTTGAAGGAATGTTATTTAATGTTTGTGCTATGTCTGAAATAAAAGCCTTGGTTAGTACTTTAAATGATGACCATG
>NC_051410.1:29365598-29365888 GCF_015228065.2 Penaeus monodon
TCTGTAGAACTAAACTCAAAGATCTATAATTCCGTTAACCTTTAGTAAATCTCCTACTGTTGATTTTCCAGACAGTGTTTTACTTCACGGTTGACGGCAATATGACTGTTTCCTATTTCAACTTTATTCTGCGTCGAACTAATAACCTGCTTGTGGCTGCCTTTCCTTGTAAGAAGAAATATGATAAAATTCCTGGAAAAAGATGCAGCATGAAGCAGTTGTTAAAAGAATAGTTCTGTTGTTCAAACTGCATCAAGGCAATGAAACTTATTGACTTAAATAAATAACAG
>NC_051410.1:29366269-29366453 GCF_015228065.2 Penaeus monodon
GCACTATTATGATGTTTGATATCAGAATATACGTATTTTCTTTTTGTCAAAGTATAGTTGTGTTATCATAATTGTATCACCTATTTTGTTTAGAATATTGCAATAAGCGTTTTCCTTTTGTTGTCCAGAACGTATTGAGTTGTTGTTTCATTAATCTGTATACTAATGCTTACTGCATTGTTGC
>NC_051410.1:29366632-29369811 GCF_015228065.2 Penaeus monodon
TCAAGTAAGACCCTAATCTAAAAATAGTACATAAAGGGACACAACACTACTGTGAAACCCCCTATGCTACCATTCACCGAAAATGTGATTCTTATGTTTCTTTCTCCATGTCACGAAATTCGGCCCGAAATCTGTACGAAGGAGTTTTATGAGAACCTAATGTTTCCCAAGCGGATAGCAGGCGAAGGATTGAAAAATGAGGGAGCGTAATGGCTATATGGCTGACAGAAATAAAGGACTGGATATTCATCATTGGGCAAGGCGTCCTGTGTAAAAGTTCCCTCCACCCCGCGTGTTTTGAAATTTTAAGAATAAAAGGGTGTAGCAGTGAGGGGGAGGAGAGAGATGTAATATAACGCTTACACGGGTGTAATTATATGATAAAAGTTGATCCAAGCAAGTCTTATCTCCTCGCAGCCCAGATTTTCCCCAACGAACATTTTCTTTTTTGAGAAGGACAATTCCCAAAGCCATCGTTTAGCGCACAATGCAAACTCTGCCCCCGACAGCATAACTGATGAAGAAACTTCTCCCACCGCAGACGAATTCACAACGCCGACGAAGCAATAAATCACGTCTTGCTGTCGAAAATGCTGAATTACGGCCCTGGCGACTTTCCGAATAACTAACACCGGTGTCCGTAATGCTGTCGGTCAGATTTCGGTAATGTACGGGCCTAATGACGCAGTTAATGAACGTCCCTTAACTGGCTGAAGTTATGTTTGTACAAATAATTTCCAGTGGATTTTCAGATATAACGAGAATTCAGTGATAAATTTAATATACATATTTATTTTCTTAAATATAGTGTTACTGAACGTACGTATGTACACGTTGTATGTATACGATTTTATATACACGCATGTACGTGTATATAACATCAGTGTATACAATATATAAATAAGAGTTGCTTTGCTTCTTTCTCAGACTAGAAATATCAGTTTTCAGCGAAGTTATAAACCATTTCTCAACCGATAAACAAAGGATTCTGTGAAACTAACTTTAAGAGAACAGCCTCTGCAGACTTTATGTAATGGCTCATAATTGTGATATTCCACAAAAGAATTTTATTTATTAGCTATAAATCTGATTCCCTATTCACTTTGGATCAAGGCTAATATCTAGAAATCTGTAACTTCTTGCTAGGATAAGTTATACTGACCATAAAAGACTAGCCAATCTGTTAAAATCCTGATAAAAACGATGTTTGAAGACCGCATTTTGTTTATTACTGTTATTTGTTCGTCGGGGAAAGGTTGGAGTAAAATCAGTGCAGGGGAGCATGTCGGGTCGCTCTATACGGCCGGACATACATGTGTGTCTGTGTCGGCCGCAGGTGTGCACAGCTGCGCTTTTCATGGCGCTGGCTGTGACGACGGAACCAAATCTGGCCATCCAGCATCGTCCACGTATTTCCTGCTCCCAGAATAACTCGGTTGTGTTAGGAGATGCCCATTACAGCAGATATGCCTATTTCCAAATGTGACTAACGCACATTCGTCCATCATAACGAATCCAATAACACATGAGCCGCATCAGGCCTGTGTTTTATATTGCACATGTGATAAAATAGAACTATATTCAAATTCCATCAAACTCGTAATCGACGGCGATAAAACTCGTAATTTATTCTTCCAAACGAGGAATATTCTCGTCGGAACCAACTATTTAAACGTCAGAGTGATGGAAACTTCAGATTTTGAATTTGATTGATAATGCGTTGTATATTTTTGCCAGTCCCATTCTTGAGTCTTTTTTTTATGATGATTAAAGGAGATTTCCTTTCGCGAAAATCTAAGATGATAACGTGAATATTGGTTCGAAAAAGATGATGACGCAACGAACCGAACCTCGCTTCACAAAGACTGGTAAATTCACACTTCGCTGTCTCATTCTTTCTCCGGAATAGGAAACGAAAAGGGAGAGATACTCATATACATTCTAATTAAAAATAATTGACCAAGAAAGATTACAGACGAATGAAGTGAAGAGGACGCCATTTTTCCCTTTAATTATCGAATCTATTCAGTTCAGTAATAGATTCCTGGTGAGACAATATCTCGGCAAAAGACAGAGGGCAGAGAAGTGGAGCTAAGCGAAGGGGAGCGAAGGATAAAGGAAAAGAAGAGTAAAAGCCGAGGGTAGAGAAAGGGACGGATTAAATTAGCTCAATTAACTCGTATGACTTCTTTATCCAAGAAATCCGCTGCGATATGTGGATGTGTGTGGATTTAAGTGCATCGATTCATGTGTAACAATTAAGCATGACAAGATTAATTTCTTTATGTATTTCACTTATTCAATTGAGTGTGTGTGTCTGTTGGATGTGTAAACAGATTATGATTCATAAATGCCCATATGCTAGTTCTACAAAGTTCTATAAAGGCACCGGGGTTCGTAATTATATTAACGTATTGCAGTATGTTACTACTCATTAAGCGGAGATTCGATAACACCCTTGATATTAACTTGCATAATTCGAGTCACACATATAAATTAATGCTCAGAATTTCAGCTACATTTCTTTGACTACAGCAATCTTATTCATTCAAAACACGCTGGCATCATTTTGTAATTAATCAGTGACTATTTAAAAAAAGTAATACTATTTTGAATAAAGCTTCACTTGTACCCTTAAATCGATGTGTTCAATTTCGTTTTAATTTCAGTATCACGTCGCTACCTTTTAAGGCTTACCCGGCAAGAGCTTTTTGCATACCGTCTTAACCTAAGAGGATTATTTTCGTCATTGCTAAATACATTGTGCTTGTTTGCATTAAAAATTCATATCATATGCTAATAAAATTTGTTATAATCATCATGAGCTGTGTCACCTAATTAGTTAAAAGGGGGATGTGACATTTCCGTCAAGAGAAATTAGATTAATTAAGTATTTGCGGTAAGTGCACTCAGCGGTCGCCTTCTTTGCCTTTCTTCGAAGTTTCAAGCACACAGGTCCTAGCACTTTGCAAGCGGGAGACTGAAGGCAAGCAAACGAGGTAAAGAATTTGTTATTCGTAAGTATATGATCTTCGTTTACATTTTTTTACTATATACTCATTCATGAAATCTCTCCTGGAATCTAATATGGCACATACTAAATAAAAATGACTAATTGATCGACATTTACATGCACTTATGCATGGAAGTAGATATATCGATTTATCTATATGTATATC
>NC_051410.1:29369916-29370234 GCF_015228065.2 Penaeus monodon
AAAATGTAAAAGCATCGCAAATCACCATGAAGAATTTCCTCTCCTTCCCCTCCTCTCAGCCTCATTCCTCGCGTGGCCGTCCTCGTTTAACAGTCTTCCGCGAATCCTTTGTCTACCGCCAGCAACAACAAAGAGGCATGGCAACCAAATGCTGGCATGTTGCAGCCATGCATATCATTTAATCTTCTAATATGTATATATGCATAACTGCACATAACCCCCAGAAAAAGAAGAAATGCAATATTGCAAAGAAATACAAGCCGTTTTTTCCCTTTTTCTCCTATTTCGTCACATTTTTTTTTTTTTTTTATCAATATA
>NC_051410.1:29370356-29370483 GCF_015228065.2 Penaeus monodon
AAGCGGTGCCATCATCAGGATCCGAATCTCCATGGAAGTGAGAAATTAATTAATAATGATCATGGACGTCTCTGAGGGAAGCCAGTGTTCCGTGTGGGAAAATGTTTAGATTTTCTCTCGCTCGCCC
>NC_051410.1:29370515-29370707 GCF_015228065.2 Penaeus monodon
CATTCTTTCCCTGTGGCTTTTAGCACACCATTTCTTATATTTATCTCTCTCTTCCTTTCTCTAGAATATACAGCTGTATGTGTGTGTGTGTTTGCGTATCAAGTGTACATACTGTTCACGAATTGCACAGGACCAAATAACTAACCATGAAAGCAAGCAGACAGTTTGATAGAGTGACATCAAACTACAACC
>NC_051410.1:29372004-29372256 GCF_015228065.2 Penaeus monodon
AATAGGCAATATCTGTGAAAATTAGATAGGAAAAAGACATTACCAGAAATTTCTTAAGGAAAAAGCTCTTTCATGATTATTTTCCTTGCGTAAGCGGTGAATGCTAGTTTTGATTTAAAAGGCCCCTCTTTCTTAGCTCGAGTTTTTTCGCTAAATCTTTCAAGTGCTTTATACTCGCACTAAATGAACGCAAGAGCCACATCAAAACCATGTTCGCGTTCTATCTGTACTGAATTTCATGAATGTGGTTTA
>NC_051410.1:29373068-29373436 GCF_015228065.2 Penaeus monodon
CGTTGCTGGTTTTCTGAGCGAGGTCAGAGCTCCCGTTCAGCCCTGACCTCGCACGTGACGGCGAAGGAATACAGTTAATCAAGTGTATCTTTTGATAAAGTGTCGGCTTCATTTAAAACTTGTGGCGGAAATTTCCCGTTCGGTTGGCATCAATCAGATTTTGAGTCTTGCATAAGATTACAGATGTCAAGGATTTTTTTTTTTAAGGAGGGAAGTAGGAGATTTTTTTTTCTGGGGGGGAGGGGTGATACAAGAAAGTTTGGTCGTTAATGACTGCGCTAGTTTTTCGTTCGGGAATTTAATAGATGTTTCTACTTCATTATCTTTCTTTTTGTTTATCCCTTTCAGCAGTATATGAAAATTATAGC
>NC_051410.1:29373623-29374637 GCF_015228065.2 Penaeus monodon
CTAACCAGATAATGGCACTCACACGACAACATTAAACAAAAACAAGTCTGTTGCACATACTGACAAATTAGTGACACGAAATGCCACGCAAGACGCGTTATTGAGCGTGTCTGAACCCTCTGTCAAGTGGTTCTAGTCAGTCATGTCGGATCTTTATCGACACTTGCTCATGGAGCTTCACTGGCAAGACGCGAGCGACTAATGGCGGAAATGGAACGAGGAACGAACGATAAGAGTAGATACAAGACGGATAGATAATGAAAAGGTTTTGGATAGACTATGGTTATGGTACAAGAGAATATGATGATGGGAAAAATATAGGCGAGGGGCAGATGTAGACATAACAGGTAGAGTTAGATGTTATGTCATGAAACTCGACAACAATGGCAAACAAAAATATTGATGATATTGCGGATATGAATTAGAAGACTAAAAACAGAAAATCATCCATAAAGGCAAAAATAAAAGTGCAGGAGGACTTTGGAAAATGTTTTGCATATCAAAAACGAATATGCATTTGCAACTAATAGCAAGATCCCACTGCACAAAGTGATTACATATAGCTGTACACTATTGTTCTTTCCTGTAAATGATGTATTCATAATCTCACGTGCATTTGCATAAGTAAGCGCGGCCACACGTAAAACGGGGAACATAATTTCAACTTTTCAAACGGGCCGTAGAAGAAGCAGGCCATCGGGAGTACCAAAGTTTCGTAACAAAGTACATAAATATCGAGGCAGGTCATAAGAGCAAGATTAATGTCTGTATGGCAACTGCCTGTGGGGGATTGTTTTGGGGCAAGGGGGAGTAAAGAGGAAGTGAGGGGGGTGAGGAATCCCATTTTGGGGACCGGAAAGAAGAGAGAAGGAGCATTCCATCGGCATTCCAGTTCTCGACATTCCAGATCCTTCATGGCAAAGAATGTTGGACAGGAATTCTCTCTTAAGATCTCGGAACAAAATAGTCCTTACAAGGCATGTTTCATCGGAAGAGCCAGGCCTAAAGGCCCGA
>NC_051410.1:29376667-29376871 GCF_015228065.2 Penaeus monodon
CTCGGCGCCAAGAGTGTTGTTGTCATGCAAGCGATACGATGAAAGCTGAAGGTGATATGGAAAAGCCATTGCCGAGCGCCTCCCACTAATCGCGTTATTCCTCTTGTTATTATTTTCGAGTAATTGATCTGTAACCGAACGGAGTCGCGCCGCCCGTGGCTAAGGGACCACACAAAGCACGTCTGATTACTTCTAGTCTCTGCT
>NC_051410.1:29378015-29378960 GCF_015228065.2 Penaeus monodon
TCACCCGCCTCGCTCGCCGCCCATCTCGCGCACCTGCGACCCACACAAACGAAACAGTCAATAGACGCGAAGTAAACCCAATACAGTACAAGAGGACACAAGCTGTTTTCGTGGCTGAAGCCATCGACCCAGCCGGGGATGGACCGCTCTCTCTATCTTGACTGTTTCCTTCTCCCTTCCTTTTCGCTTCCAATTCTTTGATGCCTGCGTCTTCGCAATTCTTTCTTAAATTTCATGCTTATTTCTTTCTTCCATTCGAAGTGGCCAACATATTCTCGTGAAGGAAGTGTCAATCCCGCGCGTCCCTCCCTAAGAGTGTCTCTCGAGGCGTAATGGAAATTTGACATTCTTTCTTCCCGGGACATTCTTAGCGGAGGAAGTCGCAGGTGTTCGTCCGAATGCACACACGCGGAAGAAGGTTGTGGGTCGAGGCCGAGGGAAGGGAATGGGGCGAGGGAAAGGATAAATGGAAGAAAAGTGTTAAACGTGGGAGGAGAGAAGGGAAACAGAAGGACAAAGAAGAGGGGAGGAGAGAAAAGGAAAGAGAACAGTTGGGAAATATAAATAGGACGATTTGAAACAGGGGGCGAAGGCTGTATGTTGATAACTAAGTGCAAATAGGGTGCCAATAAATCCCCCCCAAAAATGAAATATAGAAGCGATTTTATTAACTACGCTTATAGCTATCCTATTTTGCAAATCATAATTTAGAGCGATTAAATACTACCCTAGTTTACTTTCCTTTTGAATTCTGAATAAATATTGGTCGTTTAAAAGGATCTGCCTGAGAGTTACCAGCCATCTAAATCTATTGCTATACTCTATAAAATAAACAGACTCTTCCATTCAGAATCCCCTGCAAACACAGGAGGGTGTAATTATGACTGTTGGTGTAAAAAAATCGTTTGTATATAAAATACATCGTGTCTTATAAGTGTGTATGAT
>NC_051410.1:29379622-29380331 GCF_015228065.2 Penaeus monodon
TTGCTGCTCAGACGCTGCACGAGAGAGGAGAAACACCATCCTATTTACGTTCTTGAATCAGCTTGTTAATGCTAACAGCAGAAGATATTCTTTTCACGGCTGGAAATAGATGCGGGCGGAGGTCCTTCGAAGAGCAGATGGAGGATTCCGCCCGCG
This sequence comes from Penaeus monodon, assembly GCF_015228065.2. NCBI lineage: Eukaryota > Metazoa > Arthropoda > Malacostraca > Decapoda > Penaeidae > Penaeus > Penaeus monodon. The sequence continues at coordinate 29,379,779 of NC_051410.1, forward strand.
ATAGAAAAATGGACGAGGAAAAAATATATATGTATATCCTTTGCATGATTTACCAGAAGATATTTTTCTGGTTTTATCGTGCCACCTGCTGTCCACCTTTTCCATATCAATATATCTCGCTTTTATTTATTCGCTTGATTTATTCACAGCTATATATTTTCATAATTCAAGTTCAGTGGTCTCTTTATGTGATGAATATCCACTTTTCTCCCCATTATTTACATCCGAGTGTTTCATGTTTTTCTCTTCGACCTTTTACTAGCAGGGAAGTTGAACTCCATTTTTTCCCCTTTTTAACCAACCAGGCTTTAAATAGTTTATAAAAATAGAAAAGACCGGAAAAAGATGCAAGATATACCGTCCTCTTACGAGTGGAAAATGTAACTGCGCTTTTGATCTACACAAATTAAAGCGCTGTTTGATGTTCGTCTTCGTGTTACTTACCCCGTGTAAAGTGTATATATACATTGGATCTTTCTTCCTTTTTTCTATTCTGCTACTACAACTTTTTCCATAATTCTCTCTATCACTCGCTCTCTCATTCACGCACTTA
>NC_051410.1:29380420-29380546 GCF_015228065.2 Penaeus monodon
GTTCGCTCGTTCACACTTGACTCAATCGACTCAGCTGCGAGGGAGTACTGGAGCAGCAAGTCAGTGCGGAAAAGAACTGGCCAGCCTACCGCGCAGAACACATGTTTTGTTAACAATTACAGCATG
>NC_051410.1:29381463-29382166 GCF_015228065.2 Penaeus monodon
CGTCCTGTATAAAAGTGGGTGCTAAGAATCCCACGGGGTTAATTGGACTGTTCTCATCAAAGAATGCACAAATGGAAAATGTATGAGAATTGAAGCATGGAATATAAGCACAAGGCAAAAGAAAGGAAAGCCGGAAAACATCAAAAGAGAGATTAATAAAACTGGATAAAATATTCTTGATTTAAGTGAAGTGCGATGAAAAGAGAGCAAAGATATCGTCAGTGATGGGAAAAAGAGGATCAACACAGCATCAGCTCTAGGACAAGGAGGAGTAGCAATTCTGTTAGACAGAAAAATATCTAGGTGAGTGACCAAGATTGTACTACACATGGAAAGATTGATCTTGGTAAAATGACAGGTTGAACATGTCATATATACAAGTATATATGACAACATAAGAGCATGAGGATACTGAAGTTGTGGACGTATATGAACAACTGAATGATCTAACTGAGGCAGAAAAGGGAAATAATAATTTCTTAATAATGGGGGCTTGGAACAGTGTTATTGGAGAATGAAAGGATGGAACGGAAGTAAGATCATTCGGACATGGTACCAGGAAATAGAAAAGAGAATGGCTTGTTTAGTTCTGTCAACAGAGGAAGATGGTAGTAGCTAACACCTGTTTTGAGCATGATAAAAGACGTTGATACATATGGAAAAAGCCAGGAGACACTAGTAGATTCAAAATAGACTGTAGAGA
>NC_051410.1:29382376-29382857 GCF_015228065.2 Penaeus monodon
TAGCAATGAGTGCAACTGAAAGACCCTGCTGAAAGAGGCAGTGCTGGAAAGTGCAAAGACTGAAATTGGATACAAGAAAGGTATAGCAACAAAGAAGCCGTGAGTCTCTGAAGAGATGAAAGGAAAATGGATGAAACGAAAAAGTGGAAGAATATAGCAACTGAGGAAGGCAAAAGAAAGTATAAACAACTAAATAATGAACTGAGGCGGGGTACAGACAAGGCAAGTGAAGAGTGTGGAAAGAAATTGTGAAGATCTGGAAGAATTAGACAGAAAGGATAGATACTATCCGTTGTATGATAAAGCAAGACAGCTAACATTACAAAATAGAGGAAGTAATAGTGGAAGTGCTTTAAGGATAAAAATGGAAACCTATTGATTGACAAAGATGACATCAAGGATCCATGGGAACAATGCACATGTACTATATAACAGTGAAAGGAAACCTTTGAAGAATTTTTTTTTTCTTTAAGAGCGAAAA
>NC_051410.1:29383393-29383550 GCF_015228065.2 Penaeus monodon
TCATCATGCCATGAATTAGAAGTTTTTTTCGCCTCAAACAGTCGCAAGAAAATACTTTTTTTCGTACCTGGCCGGCAGAGAGGTAATTAAATTAACGTGGCATGTTTAAGTTGCTTTTGAGTGTCTGGAATCTGGAGAAAATGAATACTTCTTCTCC
>NC_051410.1:29384158-29384498 GCF_015228065.2 Penaeus monodon
GGCCATATCCCTACATCGGGGCCTGAATCGCCCAAATCGATTAAGTCGTAGATTTCCAATAATTCTTTGATTCCCAGCGAGGGAAATGGAGACCGCGGACGCCACCGCCCCGGGATATCTGGAAATCGTCTTTTATTTCCATCGGAAGGAGACAGGAAGCTAATTGAAACTGAAGCCTCCTGGATGAATGGAGAACCTGACGGGAAGCCCCCCCCCCTCCCCTCCCACCACTCCTTCGCTTCTCCGTCTTGGTCTCCCGCAGGCTATTCACATCTCCGCGACACTCCTCCTCTCCCCCCCCCCCTTTCGTCCTCTCTGTTCCTTCATTTTCCATCTCCCT
>NC_051410.1:29384528-29384655 GCF_015228065.2 Penaeus monodon
ACCGACGCCTCCTTTAGAAGGAGGTCGCGGCCACAGCCATTAATAAGATCATATTGGCTTTGCTTGTTGGCGGCCTCGGCTCTTCACGCACTCGCCTCGTGGCTCCAGCACCGGCGCTGCTTTCGAC
>NC_051410.1:29385514-29385915 GCF_015228065.2 Penaeus monodon
GAATAGTCCAAACCTATTATTATATGATCTCTGAGCAAAGCGATTGCAGAAAAACATTAAAATACCACACATCGTAAACTCAATCATCTGAATGAATCCCCCTATAAACATAATTACATTAAACCGTTGGTGGTGTAAGCAGCTCTCATGCAAACGTTATTCTATCAGAACTAATGGTTATTCATTAGTATTTATATTTAGAAACGCAGAACCCATATCACAGGTATTCAGATAGCATGACCTTCGACACTCTTATTCCGTATTTACCATGATTGCATGACTGTGACTTTTTTATTTTATCTGAAGGAAAAATCTGAAGACAAAGTGGAACAAAGGGAAATGCAGTTTGAGTTCTGGAAGACGAGGAAACGCAGTATAAGAGGCTGGAGTTAGAAGCGGGT
>NC_051410.1:29386288-29387027 GCF_015228065.2 Penaeus monodon
CACACTTAACAGCAGGAGCCAAGATATATATGAATAAAAGAGTCTAATGAGCAAGGGAAGAGCCGGTTTCCCGGAAGGAAACGGAGCCGAGCGAGCTGAACAATAAAGAAACGGACAAAGGATAGGGAACAGAGAGTGTCCGGGATAAAAGTGAAATTGGTAATGAACGAATGGGCACTGTCAATACAATAAGGATGAAACGATGTATGAAAAATATAAAACAATAAACAATTTCATCATTCTGTCAAGGTATTGATGGTAGTGAATGACGATGATGATGTTTACTTTACGTTTGCTTTCAAACCCGCGCATAAACCACAAACATATACATTTCTCGAGTCATATCACCTTTCCCTTGTCGTAAACCATATCACTGTTCTGCAGTATCTGCCTACATTAAAGTACCATTACACGTCAAATTCCTAGAGGAAGCACCACCAAACCAAAACAGGAGACTGCCTAACGAGGTATTTTTCGTGTACTAGCAATTGTGCCTGCGACTGTCACTTTGACGACTAAATCAAAACGAGGATATATGAGCACTGGCCTTGTGAAAGCTCGACGAGGAAGCAATAAAGTTCAAATGAAAATGAGATCTAAGTATTAAGTGTCTTGATATGCTAAACGCTGGAGTATATCTGCATACGAGATTAGTAAGTAAGCGTTCTAGATAAGTGTGTCATATGAATTTATAATAGCATTCTAGAATGTTTGTTTTTTCCTCAGTGTATGACTTGAG
>NC_051410.1:29387103-29387216 GCF_015228065.2 Penaeus monodon
GTAAAGTATTTTATTGGTGAATGTAGACCTGGAGTTCAAGGCAACGCAAACAGAAAACAGAAAAGATGAACCAAAAATCTTTCTCCCTCTGACTGTCACTTTTTTTTCTCTTT
>NC_051410.1:29387477-29388147 GCF_015228065.2 Penaeus monodon
TATCATTTTGACAGAGTGACATGAGTCCAACAAATCACTCATCCACTAAATGTTTTAAATCTAATAAGCGGCTTCAAAAAGGCGTTGGAAGGAGGTACGTTCCGCCTAACCTCTGCCAACTGTTGGAAAAAAGCATGATGGAAATGAAGCGGTTCTTCATATGGCGGGAGTGTCATTTAATCTAATTTAGATGCTTATGAGGATGAAAAGGGCTCGAGTACTCTAAATACGATTGATTAATCTGTTGCTGAAGGGGAGATTTGGCCACGTCCGGCCTTGGTCCAGTTCATGCTTTTCATCTTGAACAACCTAATGACTTCGCAGCTGGAGGCCATTTTGCTCGGTTTCTGTATTTAGGAAGTCACTTATTTTCTTTTATATCAGAGTCATCTATTTTCTTTGATGTCAATGTTTTATTCTTTTGGTGCCTTTATGGTATTTCCACTTCCGGCATTATTCAATGCCAACCCTCCTTTACTTTCATCTATTTCTTATCCATAATTTGACGGAGCACTGAGGGGAAAAAGTTGCCTATCGCTCTCGCCTGCGGTGATTGGTTATCGAAGTTTGACAATCTTGTAATTATAATGGCCGCGTTACACGGCCTCCCCCCCCCCCCCGCCACGATACGAAGCTAGAGAAGGGGGGGGGCAGCCAAACAAGACAAGCT
>NC_051410.1:29388788-29389257 GCF_015228065.2 Penaeus monodon
GCAATTGCGTGTGCGTTTCCCTCCTGTGTTTGGTGTACTATAAACCAATTCCTTTTCCATTTCTTCTTCTTACCATTTTTAGCAACATTTCCTTCGTTACTCGTTTGTCTGTTGTCATCATTATAAGTCTCGTTTACAGTAACAGGGTCATTCGTTTCGCTTTTACGGTCTGTTGTTTCGCTCGCAATTGCAGCTTGAAGAAAATGAGTTGCTATAATATTTAATAAGAAATACGACAAGTAGGTGTTTGGAGCGTATGGAGACGTCGTTGGGGGGGGGGAGGGGGGAGCAAGCAGAAAAGTTTGTGATGTATTAAATCTTTATGATGAAACTTTAGCTCTTAGCAATGTATTTACAGCATTATTTTGCCGTTTTATTTATTTCAAGGTAACGTGCTCAGTGGAGCGTACATCAACACGGGGGCACACACGCGTGCGAAATGTAAGTTTGTCTGCACAAAAAAAATACG
>NC_051410.1:29389399-29389569 GCF_015228065.2 Penaeus monodon
TATGTACACCTCAACGACAAGATCCCGGTGTATTAATGTTTAATGAAAACTCCATTGGTGTTTACATCTAGCAACAGCTGAATGGATTGCAAAGGTAAGATCAAACTCTGTAGTCTGTATCAAAGGTAGGCAGAGGGAACGAAATATTTCAAAAATCTTAGATTACAAAT
>NC_051410.1:29389626-29389727 GCF_015228065.2 Penaeus monodon
ATCAGATTTTATTAAAGATTTAGAAAATAAAGATACTAATGAGGTTATAATAGTGATCATTATTATTATTACAAAACCGATAGTAAAGATATTGACGAATA
>NC_051410.1:29390024-29390127 GCF_015228065.2 Penaeus monodon
AATAATAACATCAAGTAAACAGAAACCTTTGACGGCCATCATAGGTCACAAGGGGACAATATCAATATCCTCTATAGTAACGGCTCTATAGCTGTCACTCAGT
>NC_051410.1:29390334-29390722 GCF_015228065.2 Penaeus monodon
ACGCATTTTCAACCCCCCCCCCACCTCTGAGTTTTCTTTCTCCGTTCTTTCTCTTTCATCCTCAAGTAACACACTCCTCCATTTTTCCTTTGCTATTCTTCCTCTCATATTCCCTCGCCGTGAAAGCCGTTTCGAGGTAGGGTAAGAAAATATACGTTTTCATCATTTTGTTGCCCCGAACATTTTACTAAAGCCGATCGCTGTCCTGAAACAATATTTGTCATCTACAGTCTTTTATCGAAAATAGATTTCTTCGAGTATTATCGCTTTTCGAACAGGAGGTCTTTACTTATTTCTTTCTTGCAACGTATAAGATAATGATAAAGCTTGATGTAAAGGAAGACATCAACAAAAATACTGCTAATAATAGTGATGATAAAACATTCGG
>NC_051410.1:29390814-29391167 GCF_015228065.2 Penaeus monodon
ACGCAGTATAACCAAGACTAAAAACGCTGTATTCAAGGTAAATAAAGTTGATTATGAACATTAAAAATCAACATGCTTGGAAATGCACCGAAATAAGCTTCAGCCAAATGCATATCAGTTACTGAAATATTGTTCTCCTGTGCTCTTGTTCGTCCTCTTCTTCACTTTTCCGTCATCTCCTTTTTCTTCTCTCCTATCACTTCTCCCCCCGTGTTGCGGTTGGACAGCGGTTCCTAATATGCTCACTTTACATTCGCTGAGGCGCCTATCTTGTTATTCAACTTCTCTTTTGCATAAAAATGCTTCATAACACACACAGATCTATTCTACACATTTCTGATTCAACACTACGA
>NC_051410.1:29391809-29391959 GCF_015228065.2 Penaeus monodon
AAATTAATCCGTCTCCACCTCCCTCTTTTCATTTGTCACTCGCCTTGTCACATTCAGAAGCAGGTATACGTCCTTGTTGTGGTTAGCATCACATTACAAGTCTACAAGAGTACAAGTTGCTCTGCGGTGAAGCGGCTAGACTGCTCCAGG
>NC_051410.1:29392687-29393292 GCF_015228065.2 Penaeus monodon
TTCTCAGCGTTCATTACTTTATCAAGTCTTGCGGCTCATTCACTGGAAGTATCCGTATAACATAACTAAAAACCTTCAGAGAAGATATAATAAGATTATGAGTGAGTGAATGTATAACTAAGGATAATAATGAAAACGTCAGAAGGCTGTCGCTTGAATCTCCACCTCCGGAAACCATGTTTGCGCAAAGCAATTAATCCAGGCCGGGAGAGTTTGGCCGCCTATGGGCATTTTAGAAGTTTCCCCTCTTAAGTCTGAGAAGGAGGCCGAGGAGAGAGATATTGCAGTTGCTCATTCGTGCAACATCTCGGTAATTTCACCTCCTTTGACTTTGACACAGAGCAATCGTAAAATCTTTTCTTCTGCCATGACCTCCTAACCAAGGCGGTAATTTCAACAGCGTGATGTAGGAACGAAATTTTAAGATCCTAATTTTGCGTGGAACGTAGAAAAATATCCAATTTCCGATATGTAAAGTTATCGAAGATTCTTGACGCAAAATGAGATCGTCGTTTCTTTCGTAGATACAACATTAACCTCCTTAGCCAATTCCGTTAACTTTTTCCTTGTCTGTCATCTTCCTCTCGGCGTAAAGGCATATCATA
>NC_051410.1:29393429-29393504 GCF_015228065.2 Penaeus monodon
ATAGAGCTACACATTTCGAATACCAAGGTCGTGTTGTGGTTTTATGATTCCGTTGGCAGGGGGATTTACCCTCAG
>NC_051410.1:29393558-29394377 GCF_015228065.2 Penaeus monodon
CAATGTCTTTGGTTCAGAACATCTTTATTGCATAGTTTTATATACTCATACTAGCATAGTCCACAGTCATTGGTTGTTTTTTTTTAATGATAGTTTACGATTTTAAGCTTTTTACGCTTTTTTTATCGCCAGATGAATTATTTTCAGACACTTTCAAATTTATATGTCTTGTGATTCTTTTTTTTTCTCTCTCTCTCTTCCAAGCGTCAAAATATCACATCGACGAATGCGGTGAAGATAAACCTTTCAAAGCTTATAAGGTCTAATATAAATGAGACTGAAGCGTTCTAGGTCCTTCTAAACTCTTGGACCTTCAGAGGCTCGAGTTTGAACGCTTGGCTCCCAGCGGTCCCTCCAACAGCAGACCAAACTACTCGAAACTCTATGCTAATAATCTCGTAACCACAGACACATGTTTCTTGCTTGTAGCAACCACTCGATAACCCTCTGATCAGTCCTAAAGCAAATGATCAAGCACGAGCACATGCAATATTCCTGCTACAGGAGGCTTATATGAAACCGTTTAGTATTTTCTTTTTTGTATGTTGTTGGAAGTTAACTTGAAAAGCAACATTACCAGCAAAGGGGATCATTCGGACTGTCTATTGGATGTTGTTTTTTATACTACTGCTAGCTAGGAAACGGCAGAAAAAGCTGATAAAGTATGACAAAAGGAGAAATCTTTCAGAGTAAGGTGGCTAGTTTACTTGATCCTCAGTCACATATAAAAAACTACATTTTTCAAATGGCTTATATCCTGTGCGCTTTTCTGTTTTCTTAATGGGGAGTTGAGGTACGCTGACACTTTTCTTACACCAC
>NC_051410.1:29394509-29395046 GCF_015228065.2 Penaeus monodon
TGAAAAGATATTTCAAAAGGGATTACCCCTCAATACAACAAAATTTCTTGAATAAATTTCCATTAAAATTAAAGAGTGAAATGTGATCTATTTATTTTCATAATGTTAGAGTAAATACAAACATGTCTGGGCATATAATGAAGATAATAAATCAACCATTTCGATATGTAGTGAAACCATATCATTTTATTAATAATTAATTTCATACCAAATAAACTTACATTAGTGGAAAAAAGTTAAGACAGTAGGAGTAAATTAAAGCAGCTGTAATTATGCAAAAGTCACCCTAACATCAAAATGAACACAGAATTAAACTCTCTTGCTAACCTAACAAAGATTATTAAGACCGTCCATTCGGTTTATCCCAGACGTAATCTAAGGTAATCTTTCTGAAAAACCTTGTAATTTGATGGGTAACTATAATGATTTATTCTGTAGTGCTTCCTTTAGCTTGGGGTTATAAGTAGAGCTTATATTGCCCAGTAGTTAATATGTGAGGTTTTTACGCAGACACGCATGTGTATGTGCGTATTCGTT
>NC_051410.1:29395180-29396661 GCF_015228065.2 Penaeus monodon
AATGAATTCACATTTAAACCCTTTTAGCATATTTAGTCCGTACACATGGTATACAGAGTTGATAAAATCGCAGAAAAAAGTAATGAATTATCTACGAATAAAAGTGTGTAATACCTCTTCTTTCTCCCTTTCTTTGTTCATTTTCTGTAAGTGGCCAGTTTTTGTTTTCAAATTAGAATAAGGTGAACAGCTTTACTCGGATTTACTAGTGTTTCTTTAGAAATGAGTCCTTCAGCAACAAAATTACAGTGATAAAAGTCAGGATAGACTAAACAAAACCTTCCATTACAAATGAACTTGAAATAATCTTATATAAATAGGATTTTTTAAATACTTATAGGCATGACCCTAGCTTACAATCTTTTATTATGTAGCTTGTTCTCTTATTATATCTTGTTAAGAGTCCATTGCCCCTCCACTGTAAAGAGTGAATTACCGTGATTTTCACACTAAATAAATCTTTTCAGTTCACACATAGGAAGACAAAAAGACAAGAACATTACCGTTACAACGCATCATCTCACGGACTATAACCCTACAATGATATACGCCTAAATATTCTTCTTGACTTCAGCCCGACTTTCCTGCCCACGTTTGACTCGCAGGTCGGTTAACTTCCAATGTCGAGGCAAAACGAAAGGGCTTCAACATCTGGGTGACATTAATTTGAAGCTGACCCAACTGCACTAAGCGTTCGTTAAATGCACTACACGTAAACTTATAAACTTATAACTTATATACATGCACATACAACGTAATGTACGTCAGAATTACATCATTTGACAAATACTTGAAAAAAGTCCTGCGTTCACTTGGGCAAAGCGTACCGTACGTTGCGCGCTAAAATCAAGTGAACGGTCGACCTTGCCAAACGTTTCGCGAGGCGCTGCGTGCGAACGGGGTAGTTCGCTTCGCCTCGCGGCCGGCTTGTAAACAACCAAAATGGTCGCCATCTTGTGCTTCTGCAACACATTTCATTTTACCTTTCTTCGTTAGTCATTACTGTGTGAACATCGGTTTCGAGGAGTCTGGAAGGATACGACTATCAGCTGATAAGTGCAGTGCACGGTAAAAATCGGTAACCCTGAGCTGTTTGGACAAGGGCGAAACACACCGTGCAGAAAAGCTAAAGTGAACGCAGGAATGTACAGTCATTTCAAAATTAAACTCGTAATAATACCATGATAATAGATTTAAATCTAGTTTCAAATGTAATGACACTGGCCTTCCTTGTCAAATTTGGAAGTGAACAGCATGACAACCTCCTCGCTTTTGATACTGATTATATACTACGTCACAGTAGAGAGGGCTTGTGATCTCTTCCAGTCTGCCCCTTTTAATTCTATTTGGTATTACTAGGATGATATTCTACTTGTCATACTGGGATGAAAAAATAGATATATATCATTGGCTATAAGCTATAAATAGGCTGCCATTGTTTTCCCAAGGGAAATGAAAGAAAGCGTAATAATAACATGAAA
>NC_051410.1:29396689-29397267 GCF_015228065.2 Penaeus monodon
TACTTTGCTATATGGTATTCTGTTCCTTATTGAATAAGAACATCGGTATATAGGGAACTTAAAAAGTTTGTAGATTTAGACTTTAGACAAGTAAAAGGGAATAGCAATCGTAGCAAATCATTTATTACCCGTCTATTACATTGTAAAGTATAGATTAGAAAATGTATAGGCTTAATCGGCGGGTATATACAGAACAGAAATGTAACACAAGGGAACCATTTCTACCTCCTAGTACTTGATATCTGGCTGCTGGTCGAGTTCCTTGCGCCCCATATTTCACCGCGAGGGACCATCATGAGGGCGTGAGTGCAGCAGTTTCTTCAGGTAGAACGATTGCCTACTGACATTCCACGACAAAACTGGACAGAATGAAATTATAAGGAGATTGTTTTGCTATCTACCAATATAAAACTGCATAAAACGGATGGGAATAAAAAGGCACATAGATATTTCACTTGATGGGAGTCATATTCGTTTTTCAAAAGCAGTTAAAGCTGAGTCAACACGAGAGTGAAAATCTATAGCAATAATGATGTTGTTGTCATAGTCACTCCCATAAGGTTTTAGACTGAAAGAAT
>NC_051410.1:29397430-29397738 GCF_015228065.2 Penaeus monodon
CAGCATTATGTTAGCCGCGTCATCACCCTCCTGCCCCCGTTAAAATGCATCCTCATTAAAAGGCATCTATTCTCAATGTTAACATCTAACGAGTACAAGTTTTCCACTACAGTCGTTTATATTCTGTCCTATTTGTCACTCACAGGTACTTTTTGTGGCTCGAGAAACACAAGTAATTATTTCCCTGTCTGGCAGCCAAATGAGAGCGGGACTTTTATTTACAGAAAGTCTCGGAAGAACTGAATCGAATTCCTTGTTTCGCTCGCTTCGATTGCAGTAGCTAATTTCTCTCTCTCGATCACACTCCC
>NC_051410.1:29397849-29398013 GCF_015228065.2 Penaeus monodon
GGTACTTGAACATGCAACAAAATTGTGTCGGAAATTTCTTTTAAAGAACATGTACAGACAATTACAATTTTATAATCGTCACAATACAATGTTAATAGATTTGCATCTAGTTTCAAATGCAAGGACACTGGTCGTCCTTGTCAGAGTGAGCGTGTGTATGTATG
>NC_051410.1:29398199-29398488 GCF_015228065.2 Penaeus monodon
TCATAGACATTTATGCCCCATTTCTTCAAGTTTCTCTGTACAGTCAACTAAGAACCTTTCAACCCATTGATTATTTCGCTTTCCTCGCTCCCTCGCCCGCCCTGCCCTCCGAGTTCTGCCAAATCCGACGCAACACCCCGAGAACAACGCAGCCTATTTCGCGTAAACAAACAGAAGGAAAAGTTCTCGCCCGGTGAATAGGGTGCTGTAAAGCCTGGAACTCGGGAAAGCCTCGGTCGACCCTCTTGTTTGCCCTTCGTCCTCGGGGGACCTGCGCCGAGGGAAGGCT
>NC_051410.1:29398533-29398923 GCF_015228065.2 Penaeus monodon
CAAGGACGTAAGAAGGAAGAAGGGGAGTAAGGAAGAAACTAAGATGAATGGTGGAGATAAAGAAGAAATGGCAGCAGGCTTCGGTTCGACAATGTTGACGGAAATTAAGAGATATGAAAGAGAAAATACTAGATGAAAGGAATGGAGAATGAAGCAATGAATAACGGATGAGAAAAAAATCTGAATTCACGGGAAAGGTTGTCCATTTAATCCATAAAACAAATTTCGTATCTATATTCTCATTTTTCCCTTGAAATCTCGGACAAAGTCAAATATCACGTGGGGGGCGAGAGAGTTGGAGACCGTAAGCGAAGTTGGTTAGAGAAACTTTTACTACCAAAGTTTAAACACAGACGGTACGAATATGACAGAATTTTAAGGCTTTGGTTA
>NC_051410.1:29399079-29399590 GCF_015228065.2 Penaeus monodon
GTCTTTTTTTCCTTTATCTCTCTCCTCTATCGAAATATCAAGCAATTCATTTATCCATATAACTACCTGCCGACATACCTCTTTCTCTTTACCAACATCTCTAGGCAATGTTTGTCCCATCCCTTCCAACTGATGGTTGCAATATTCATGAACAGTTTGTGCCGTTGCATGACTTGTTAAAGAGCAGTTGTGTGTACCTTAACATGCGCATGGTATGTTCCCATTCAATTTTTTGTGTACTTTTTTTCCACTACATCACAGTACTTGACGCCGTGCCAGTTCCCTTCCCGCAGCATTAGACATTTTCACCGCGGGGATAGAATTACAAGGAGAAAAGCAGGGTGGTCTCAGTGGGTAGATTCCTGTCGGTCCCTTGCTCAGCTTCTTTCCTTATCTCCCCTTCTCCCCTCCTTTTCTTTCCCTTACACCCTTTCCCTTCTCTCTGCTTCTCTGTTTGTTCGTTTTCTTTCACTTTCTCTCGCTTTCTCCTTCGAAGGTTTACTATGTTTCC
>NC_051410.1:29399867-29400054 GCF_015228065.2 Penaeus monodon
CCGCTTTTCCATTCATTTTCTCTTGGCGATGATTGCGTCATTAAGGGAAATGGCCAGCTGATTCCGACTAAAAAGAAAGAAGTAACGACGAGGCAAAGAAATTTCGGCCGAAACAATACATGGCTACTCTGAGGGCCGTAGTTTCCTATGTAAAAGTTGCGGCTTGTAAGCGTCATAGGGGATGGTC
>NC_051410.1:29401706-29401793 GCF_015228065.2 Penaeus monodon
GAACATATCTGGACGTATAAAGCGGCTGTCGGTCCACAAAAGAAACAGGCAGAGGCAAGCGATTATAACAAGTGTCTGGATTTTAAG
>NC_051410.1:29402176-29402369 GCF_015228065.2 Penaeus monodon
GTAATGGTGATGATGTGGAAATGGAATATAACAGGTGTTCCGAGTATATAGTACATCACCATTTAAGATGACAAACTGTTAAACTCTATGATTTCAATCGACCTGATGTTTCAACACTTGGTGACGAATAAGATAAAATCAGTATTTCCATATCCCTTATGTCGACGAAATTATCGTTCCATGTTACGTCGGA
>NC_051410.1:29402393-29402522 GCF_015228065.2 Penaeus monodon
CCACTGAAATATGCTGAATGCCCCCTCGAGAGATTTTAGCATAGGATTTCATACAGCTTATATAGAAAGGCAAGGCACTGTCGGAGATGGCCCAAATTCTGAAATCCTTTTCCAAGAATGTCTTCATAG
>NC_051410.1:29402549-29402866 GCF_015228065.2 Penaeus monodon
GAGAGAAGTTTCTTCCCAGAAGATTCTGAAGCTCAAAGAAACCATCTGTTCGAAAAACCTATAGAGGCATCTGTAAAAGGAATTGAAATTTTCTCCAATAAAGTAGCCACCGAGAGGGGGAGGTTCGATGTTGCCTATCAACCTTTTACAGATACGTTGGCTGAAATGAATCCAATACGTTTCCCATAAGGCTCACTATTACATTCCGTATGAACTTCGCTCACTGATCATAACACATGGTCCTCTTAGCAATTTAGGAGCTGAGTGATAAGCTTGTGTAAGGCAGAAGGCGCGGGGAGGCGGGCGCGTCAGATGTC
>NC_051410.1:29404080-29404421 GCF_015228065.2 Penaeus monodon
TCTCTCAAGTCTAAATCTTAACTGTAACAAAAACCACATAACATACCTCATAAATTTCTCCATTCTTTGCAGCCCAACATCTAAAGGAAAAGAACCACAAGAACCACAAAATTATCATGTAAAGAACTTAATTAAGCAGCCGGAGCAAACATCCACCACCATTCAGCTTTAGCGAAATCAAAGCCCTTTAAATTTAGGATCCAATTTTGGCCTCACCAAAGGACCGAACCACAGGTATGGCATCTATTTGCCGGCACCAAACGTCGCTACTGTAGGTGGACCCCTGAACGTGAATGTCTGTGGCAGTTCAATTCGAGAGAAGATTCCAGTTGCAGTTGGAA
>NC_051410.1:29404954-29405379 GCF_015228065.2 Penaeus monodon
GATAACCCTATATGACGTTTTGTTTAGTTTCACAAAGGTCAGTAAGATCACCAGAATTTCATCAATTTAATTTCCTTAATCATTATATACTACGTAATGCCTGAGAAAATGCAATAATTCTCTACACTATCCTCTTTTCAATTAAGAAACCCATTTACCTGATTGTTCTTTTTAATTCCTTCCTAAGAATCGTGCAATTTCGTCGAGCAACGTATGATTTGGCCGAAGCATCGTCCAGGGATTACCTCCGGAGACCAACGGCGGGGCAACAGCGTCAAGGGACCGAACATCCATCGCTCTCCTCCTCGACACCAGACGTAAATCACCGCAGCGCCCACCCGCACGCCCGCGCTGCTCCCTCGTTCCGCCGCCACTGGGTCGGCGATGCAGGCGGGATGCGTGATTTGGGCTGTGGGTGCAAATGC
>NC_051410.1:29406673-29406878 GCF_015228065.2 Penaeus monodon
ATGTGTGTAATTTACTCGTATTCCAGAAATTAATAATTATATCTATTTCAAAAGTTGAGACCAGGCATTATTTTTGTGTAAGCTTCATTTACCACACGAAAAAGTAAAAACTCGTTCCGGTACTTGCTATGAGGATTCTTTACTTCTAAAATCAAGCCATTCTGTACAAGCTATGGTAAGAAATAAGATAATAAACAGGGAAAAG
>NC_051410.1:29406953-29407171 GCF_015228065.2 Penaeus monodon
TTTGTCACTGGTGATCCTCAGTCTGTCATGCTCAATATTCCGTTGAGATTAAATAATTTTCTGGACGCACTGGCCGCCCACGAGGCTGCCTCCCGCCCGCCTGAGGTGTCGTTAATCTGTTTGTCTGGATAATGCAAGAATAGAGCAAGCACGGTCGATGCCTTCAGCGTCTGCATTAGGAATATTAAATCTGTCGGAAGCTTCTCTTATTTTGCAAT
>NC_051410.1:29407719-29408134 GCF_015228065.2 Penaeus monodon
CCAATCTTCGTTATCAGCAACGATAACCGAGCAAATACAAGGATTTGCACACAGCCGGTGGCAGATTACAACAATCAAATTATCACTACATACATTATTACTAAACCCAACGCATTAGCCACGATTAAGCGGAACATGCGAATCTGCTGTACAAATTTCCTGAATGAAGGGACGGTGCTCTGGCCATAGTAACTAGCCGGGAAGCCGGTCGATAGCAATACAAACAAGCGACGATTTGAACAGGAAATGGCGACTCCTGAACCAAGCCATTAACCGCAGTTCTATCGTCATTCGGCCGCCCACTTGACCACTCGATCCTACAAACACTTCAGACATAATTTATGAGTTTAATTATAGGCCATTAAAGTCGAATGCTTGCCAGCATTAGACTCCGAAAAAAAGCAAAAGAAATTAG
>NC_051410.1:29410470-29411276 GCF_015228065.2 Penaeus monodon
TGCCCGAGCTTACGCAAATGCTGGATCTTGTAGTGACTAATCACAGGCCAATGAGCAGCTCGGAAGACCTTCCGAACATATCCATATGACTCACGTTGTTGACTCAGGTGTGGGCGAGAGAGGGATGGCTGGGGAATAGGGGGCGGGGGGGGGGGAGAGGAATAGGGGTCAAGCGCCGCACCCCCCCGAGAGACTCAATGAAAAACGCACTTCATTTACTTTGAAAATGTATGTTGTAATGATCATCAGGTTTAATGAGAGTGATTGACAGACCAATTCATAAAGATATTACGATGTTCGAGGACGGACGGTACTGGCGGTAAGATCCCTAAGGAGAAATAGGAAGAATGTTATTATCTTATCATAGTTTTTTTTTCGTGTTTTTAGATAGTCATATAATACCCATATAATAACAGCTGCTAGATTTATCAATTCCTTATTAAGCTTTCATTGGAGCCTTGGCATAACCGAGATAATAAACGTATTCTGTTATTTCTTTTTCTTAGTATTATTAAAAATTTTCATATGTGCATCGACAGGAACTCAATATGCACATTATGTAGTACTGAATGCAGTTCAAATTCGAATTTACTGTAGCTGACTCAACCATTCTCTGAAAAAAAAAAGATTTCCCAGAAATTCATTTGAATTTCTGCGACCTGTATATCCCTCTCCACAAAAGAAAAGAAAAATGAAGCTTTGACTTTATTTTTCCGATGATATTCTCGCATATTTGCAACGAGAAGAAAACAAATACGGATTATTACTATATACTTAATAGCATTTTCATGAAAGAATATTGACAG
>NC_051410.1:29411537-29411807 GCF_015228065.2 Penaeus monodon
CCTAGCCTGTGTAAGCGTGCACGCGTGCGTCTATGTCTATGAAAACAAAAGAAAAATCTCGGCTCAAGACCTTGTAATCTGGAGCTCCCTCAGCCGCGACTGCCCTGTCCTTTCCGTGTCGTCTTAGCCTCTGTGAGACAAGGAAAGAACCGCAGGGGAATTTCACCGAATCGCGACATCGACAATGAACTTTCACATAATCGCTACACCGCTGGCTCGGGAGGAACAGCTGATCAAAGCGGTCTGTGGGGGGCGAGTAGACAAGCATGC
>NC_051410.1:29412294-29412903 GCF_015228065.2 Penaeus monodon
TCTTGTACAGCGTGAGATCGATAACGAGGATTATCTGTCAAGTGACTGTGTTGACATTATGGTTATGAGAATGAGGACGATCGTTACGGCTTCATACAGTAGAGGCAGTCGACAACCGAGAGTGTGAGAATGATCATTATAACAGTAACAGAAAAGTGATTATTTTACATCTGTTGCAAGAATCAGTCCTGAATATTAAGAGTAAGCATAAAAGTATTTAAATCACAGAACATTTGTACAAAGAGCTTGCTTTCACGGAAATGCATTTCCATGAATTCCTGAAACGAATATTTATACATTCGGATATTCACGCAACGAGTAGAAGAAATTTGGATAATGATGTTAATCTTAAAGTTCATGGTAAGAATGGTAGAAATAGTGAGAAAGTATATCATATTTTCCATCCTTCCTGATTCCCTGTCAACTTACTGCAACAGCAAACACTTAAGCACTCAACTACTGAGTATAGCGTTCGTGGAGTAAGAACTAATTAATTTATGAGTCTAATGAGCGCCTCTCGTAGTCTTTCTCCCACTCAGTATTTATCTCTATATCTCACTATTTCTCTCCGCCCTCTTAATCTGCCTCCCCCTTTCAGTATTGTTCTTC
>NC_051410.1:29413138-29413284 GCF_015228065.2 Penaeus monodon
TTCAGTTTCCTCTTCTTTACGCTTTTTTTTGTAGCTTAATATACTTGGAGATAAATGAGTCTGGGTTTTGTGTAAGGTCATGCGAATTTAAGAACTGCAAGAAATTGGAGTTGTTTTGTGTACTTGTACAATATATATACTTATAT
>NC_051410.1:29413411-29413814 GCF_015228065.2 Penaeus monodon
CATACACACATACAAAAAATTAATAAAGTAACAGAATCATAAAACAAAATTGAAAAAGCGGAAGACGCTGCTAGAAAAGAAGTCTCGCATATGAGAGAAAATGAAGAATATACGTGAGTATCTTAAGAATAAATGGATAGAGACGAAAAAAAAAAAAAAAATATTCATTTCCACATTTTATATAACGTAAGAAAGACAATGGATTCTCGGAGACAGGGAAGAGAGGGCGGGGGGGGGGGGAGTGAAGGGGAGACTCATAGAGATTATTTCCTTCAGTCTTCAATATAGGGATATTTGTAGCGATGGTACGCTGTCTGACAAAAACACGCGCCTTTACACAGGTAAACTGATTGTTAGGTACTTAGAAAAACTATATAGCTACAAAGAGGGAGCGGGAGAGTCG
>NC_051410.1:29414232-29414651 GCF_015228065.2 Penaeus monodon
GCTAAAAAGGCATGGGGAAGGGTTGCATGAGCACATGGTTTGTCCTGATTGGCCAACAAGCACTTCCTAGGCGTTTATAGTGACACTAAAATAGACGAAGACCCAATTGTCCCAGCCAGCGAGACCGTAAGGTTCACGCAGGGAAAGGGAGAGAGAGTGCGAAAATGGAGAGAAAACGAGTGATAAGGATGATGAGGGTATGAGGTAGGCGAGTGCAGAAAAGGAGAGAAAACGAGTAATAAAGATGATGAAGATAGGAGGTAGGATAGGATGTGACAAAGTGTGTTTACGAATTAATCAGGAAGTCATGGTAATGGCTGTAATGTCACACATAATCATAAAGGTTTTTTGTAGTGTTAGTTACGGTAAGGAAAGCATTACACGAAGGAAAACAAATAAAAAGAAAGTATTTCGACGTA
>NC_051410.1:29414950-29416594 GCF_015228065.2 Penaeus monodon
CGAAAGAGAAAAAATAAAACGGTTTCGAGGGATGTACCGAACGACCCAACTGCCGCCGAGACCACCACTAACAGCAGGCGAGGAGGAGGGCGTGGCATGGAAAGGGTATGGCAGGTTCCCCATTGTTACGGCCGGGCTGCAAGAGAGGGCATGCTGTTGGAAGGTGGTTTACCGTGCCGCTGACAGGAAGGCGGCCAGGTGTGAATAATGAGGTAAGGAGAGAGAGAGAAATAGCTTCAGGTATACGAGAAGCAGGCGACAAGTGAGTGCTGTGCTGAAATTACTTTGTTGATGTTAGTGTTTGTCTAAATTCATTCGAGGATGTTCACATACTGTTTTAAATTAAAGTACTATCATACGGAATGTGGTGTATATCAAAACTAGCTTTTGCCTGCTCCCTGCTCTAATTATATATACAAATTCGTACCAACAAAGGAACGGTAGGACAGGTGTATTGTTGACCCCATCGGCTGTGACACGACTCCAACTAATTAACAGAGAATAGCGTCAAACCACAAGAGCCACAATGACCCACTGAAAGAATTGCCTAATGAGGATCAGCGTCTTCGTTTTGTGATCTGTAATATTAGTACCAGTGTTTTGTTTATTTTTATCAACAGTTCGATTATTATCATTACCGATAAAAATCACAATTGTTATTGTTATAACCAATGCAATCAAACTCATCATCACTGATGGTAATCTATAAGATAAATAATATTTGGTTTTATAATTACCTTTAATGCAGTTTCACTCCCGCTAGGGTTCATTTTATCAATGTTATTTCCCCCGGGATAACAATAATAATTATATCAGCATCATCATAAATCTCCGTCATGGTCCGTATTTCCAGAGTGACAGAATTCTTCATTAATCCGGTCACATTTCACCGGTAAAATTATTGTAAAATGGATGAGCCTTTTCGCCCCAACCATCCGTCCTTACTCCGCCCGCTTCTACAGGGTAAGACTTTGATAATAGACTAATCACTTTTTTCCCCACAGCTAATGCGAGGTGGCTTGGTTATCAGGGTTGATAATAAGAATCTGTCACGCCCCGGAATATCATGTTTCACAGGGAATATGTATATCTTAATCTAGTTTTCCTTTTTTCTTGCTTTCAGTGTTATTTTGTAATGCAGTGCTTAGTTTTTTGCTTTTGTTTTTACTCTCCGTTTTTATTGTTATTTTTTTCTATTCATTCGTTTAAAATTTTGTCACTCTTCTTTGTTGTTTTTACTCTCCGTTTTTTCCATTCTGATTATGTTATTCTTTGTTCATTAGTATGTAATTCTCTCCCGTTTTTTTCACTTCCTTTTACTCTCCGTTTTTTTATTCTGATTATGTCATACTTTATTCATTCGTTTATAATTTTCCCCCTCGAGAGTTTCAAACTTTCTCATGTAGATGTTTTCCACCTCTTGTTCTTTCTTCGTTTTTTAATTCATCAATTTATTAATATCCTTCTCCCTGATGAGTTCCAAACTTTCATTCAAAGAAAATGTCTTTTGTGTTTCCAAGTGTGAAATGTCAGCACGACTTTTGTTTCATTCCTGTGTATCAGCTCAAGGGCATTTCTCTTTCGGGATGATGGAGTTTTACTGCGGGAAATTTATAGTGGCAGAAATTCATCCAAGGTTTTAAG
>NC_051410.1:29417853-29417935 GCF_015228065.2 Penaeus monodon
CCGAAAATAATTTATAAATGAAATATCGAATTACTCTTTGCACTTGCTGACATAATGAGAGTTCTGCTCTTGACCTTATTTT
>NC_051410.1:29418150-29418824 GCF_015228065.2 Penaeus monodon
GTGTCTCTCTTAGAAAGGTTTCGCTGCTCTTGATCCCCGTTCCTTCTATTTCTCGCTCGCCGAGGTCAGATAACGAGCTGTGTACCAGTAACCTCTAATGACTCCCAGAATAAACACCGAAGTCTTACATCAATAACAACTGTCCACGCTCGAACACCACAGTTAGTAAACATTCTGAGGGCGAAGCGCGGGGTCTAAAAGCAGACGGGGGTTTTCATTCCAGCCCATCATCTATCCCTCGCCCTCCAGTACTTCCGTCCCCGTTATCTCCTTCTCTCCCCTATGCCCTTGTTCTATCCCAAGTTAAGAGATAATTCCGGCGTTCATCGAGCCATGTGACGTGACCTGTTACGGAGTTCTATTTCTGCTCAGGTCGACCCCTTCTGGTAGGCTGCTTCGGGTCTGCCTACTCGGGTCTTCACGGGTCAGGGGAAGCCCTCGCCTGCTTCTTAAACGTCGGAGGAAACGGTTCTTGCTTAACCATAACATGTATTATTACAACTTCTTGTTGATACATGGCTGTGTCGTGCCTGAGGGTTGGGATTTAATCGGAATATAGTAAGTATAGTTGTAGATTTTTTGCTTTACATATAAAATTCATATATCAATCTATTGAGATATTCGTTTATAGTCATATGAATCTAAATATTTAATGCTGTGTATATATATGTATA
>NC_051410.1:29418888-29419561 GCF_015228065.2 Penaeus monodon
TATTTATGTTTTACATCCTATTTTTTTTACACTTATTTCAAATAGTAATTTCTGCTGTCAGACACTTTGCACTCGCTTTTATTAAACTAAACGTTTTTCATTAAGACTAAAGTTTTCTGCGACCGTTGGTAACCAGCAAGTCAGAGCCGTTCCTCCTTCAACATCCTCGGGTACCATGTGCCACACGCCAGGTTAGCCATTATGCAGCAAAAAAGATGATTTGGCCAAGCTGTAAACGTTTACACTCCGGATCTTTATGGTTTACTAGTCTCTCATAACTGTAATTACCCTATATTTTTGCAATGCATCTCTATCAAAATGAAATTATTTTCTCCATCCGTTTAATTGTATCAGAGACTCGCGAAAGCCACCTTTGGTTGAGCAGAAGACTTTTTCCACAATGTTTCTCGTCACTTCTTTGACAGAGCACACCAGGGATACACATTTTATATACCGCTTATTAAAAAAAAAAATCACAGAGTCAATGCTTGTAGCTCCAACGTCACTGCACTGTAGAAATAGTGGAAAAGATTTTTGCTTCAGTAATGTTCCAGGAATGAAATCGAGAAAAAGGCACACTACTAACAGTTATAACTTTCATATACTGAAACGTAGGTGAGGATATACATTTGACACTTTTTTATGGTATCACAAACTAGTTTCATTCTCCCCC
>NC_051410.1:29419643-29420106 GCF_015228065.2 Penaeus monodon
CCCCCCCCCCTAATTTTCCCGTTCCCTCTATCTCTCTCCTTCTCCCTCAATTCGTAGAAGTAAACATAATAATGCCATGGAATTAGGTGAATATGATCGTAATAGTCACCGTACGTAAGCGCAGAAATCAAAAGGCACTTAAGAGAAAACGTGAGAAACAGACAAAATGATACCGTCTGGTCAGCAAGATTAGATGGCACTGTGCCGAATTTTGGAAGCTAGTCTTTTGAACTCGATACAGGCGAGCACCGTTAATTTGCGTGTCTGCGGACGGTGTTGCGAGCGTAAGATCCTCGATTCACAGATTTTAAGTTCGCAGTTGATCAAAGTTACTGAAGTTATCTAGCGTTACGATGATAAAGAGAAGGTTATTTCGAGATGGGTTTAGATATTTTGTCATTTATAAGAAGATTTTGACTCAGTCTGAGTAAGTCAGAAAGTAAAAACAGTAATTGCATATGAG
>NC_051410.1:29420204-29421541 GCF_015228065.2 Penaeus monodon
ATGCAACTCACTCAATCACTCTTTTTCTTACTACACGTACATCAATACACAAGACACACTCATATATTTCATGATTCGAGCTATCGATGTTCCTATCTATCCAACTCTGTATGTGTATATTGATGTTTTTTTCTTCCATACACCTTTCATTTGTTGCATTCCCCTGTCCTTCAAGTATCCCTGATCCTTACGACTCTGACACAAAACAGACTCCCATTCTGGTCCTTCACTGACAGCACCACGCAGATAAAGCCTTAGGGAATAGTTATACATGAACGTACTTACAGACCAGAGAGACCCAGATATATTCAACAATAAGGCACTGGTCCGCAGCCGTGCTCTAACCCCCATCAGAAAGAGGAAGAGGAGGAGAACTACAAGAGAAAGAATAGTGAAGCGATACAGTAACCGCACAGCTACCACACTTCCTGGCACTGAAGATGGGGGGAAGGAGAAAGAGAGAACTATTTGTGCGCTGTGGAGAATTAGAGACGAGAGCATGAGAAGGAGGATGCTGAGTGAATGGGAGAATGCGGAATGAAGTGGAGAAATCAAAATGAATAGTAGAGGGAAGGATGAATAAGAGGATGTTTAATGAAAAGGAGAATAATGAATGAATAGGGAAATGGTGAATGAATAACGAAGATGTATGATAAAAAAAAATGCACAATAAAAACTAGAATGAAAATAAAAATGCATAATGAACAGGTGAACCAAAATGAGCTGGGGAAAGCATAATCAATGAGAAAAAGTAGAATAAACAATACAATGTAAAAAGAACAGAATGCAACGTGAACACGACAATAAGTAATGCTAAGAGGAATGCGAAATAAATACAGGAATGCAGCATGAGCAAAACAGTAAAGAATAAGGAGAAATACAGAATAAACACGAGAATCAAAAGAAAAAAGCACAATAATCAGAGAATTCTCTGATCGCGCCAGCCCTCTGAGATTTCCCAGTGACCGTTAATTGATTGCAATGGAAGAGAAAAAGAGCGACGTTTTAGCGAGTTTACATGCACGATCGCGTAATGTGGTATCAGCTAATTCGGCCCGAGAGCATCTGCGGGCCCTCCGACATTCAGTGCAATAGTATGTAACTACGTATAACCTCTCCACTTATGTCTTTGCTAAAGTGAATGTAGCGCTGTTTCGCTTGAACTTTAAAATGCCACAGTCGCTATATTGTTCGTGTATTTCTCTCTCCATGGGAAAGGCGATGGAAAATGATGAGGCATCAATCTCGGTAAGAGGATGAAACAAGGACATTTTCCCAAGAAAAACAGATTATGTTGCCAGGGGCTCATGAAGCGGACATACACGCAGTCGCTGGGA
>NC_051410.1:29422243-29422307 GCF_015228065.2 Penaeus monodon
AATACACACACGAAGTGGGAGAGTGAGTGAGAGTCTGAGACGCCTACCAATCACGCCCCCGTCC
>NC_051410.1:29422517-29422707 GCF_015228065.2 Penaeus monodon
CCCTATACCACCAACGCGGGGGACCCCAACAACAAACTCTATGGCATCAACACCTCTTTTTTGGAGATGGTAGAGTGGGCGGAGGTTGCAGATGACTTGTGTCGTGCTGTGCCGAAGTTAACCCGGAGGGAACCAAGATGACAAATATGGTTGACACAGGATGACCGTTAGATCACAGCTCGTCTCCGTT
>NC_051410.1:29423048-29423426 GCF_015228065.2 Penaeus monodon
ACTAATACACAAATGCCGCAACACCCCAAAACAAGCAAAACCCCGCTATTTCTTGCAAGGATTGTCGCCTCGCCTGCCACAGCAACACGTACTACACGCTGTTGTTTCTAAGAGTTATTGTTCTCCCACATAGTCCTCGAGGAGCCGAGCCTTGGCCCTTGTCAACGCCTCGCGATAACACACAGACGCTTCTACTGCAAAGCTCCTTATGCTGCTGGCTCTGCCTGGCCAACAAGACAGCAGGCGGTTCGCGAAGCCTGGCCGAGAGGAAACGGGACAAATGTTGCGCTCTGACGGGTATAGTGCCCCGCATTGATTAGCTTATCGCTTCGCCATGAGCTTATTGCCATACTGTTTGCCAGCGATTATTGAGCTTCC
>NC_051410.1:29423651-29424478 GCF_015228065.2 Penaeus monodon
ATCATCACTATTCCACGAGAACTCTCGTGTATATTTTTCACGTGCCGATTGAGGCACCCCTAATGGCGCTTTGCAAAGCAATATGGCCTTTTATTCTGTCCACGCTACTGCAACATCCGCATTTTCACGGCGAGGAAGAAGTAACAGTAATGGCCGCGATACCTTTACAGTCGACATTATATATAAATATTTGTGCTATTACCGTAGACAGTGCTGTATATATAAAATATGTGACATTTCAGTTGATATACTTATATATGACTATGATATTAGAGTAGACAATAGGCACTGAAGTCAACAGCAACTATAGATAATTTGCGTTATTGCAGTAGACACTTGATATAAATATCTATGCTATTATAGTCGACAGTACTTATAAACAGTGATGATATTAGAGTCGACACATAATTAAATATCTGTGTTATTACAGTCGATAATATGCACAAAAATATAAACTTTCACGTAAACAGGTTCTCCTGTCTTTATTTTCGATTTTTGTGCTGCTTGTAACTGACTCTCACGAACTGCGAAAAAGTCGTCGGAATTATTAAGTCGTTAATAATACTCCTGCAATGATCATTCATCGATGTTTACCTTTGTAATACTTTTCTTGGTAAAAAAAAAATCAGTGTGCCTTGTAAAATTGAATGTATATTCAACGATAAAAGAAAAGAGAGTGAAAATAAAAAAATAAATACACATAGAAAAAATGATATAATTCAGGATTATCAAATGGGCGGAACGCATGAAAAGTAGAGGGATATCATCACAGTCTGGCAATGACAACAAGCATTTCCATTATTCATGTGAATCTGGACAGCGCCCTC
>NC_051410.1:29425317-29427329 GCF_015228065.2 Penaeus monodon
TCATCATCGTAATTACTACGAATTATCATCATTGCCATGATTAAATTCTTCACCATCATTATAATTACAACAAACATCAAACATTCTGGAATATTAAGGGCGCATTAATAGGAATTAATACAACAAATAGTGATGACTAAATCATGATTCAGATTAGAAAAAAAACATTGTACTAATGTACTAGTTCCAGTACTAATCAACGCTAATGGATTATATTCGAGTCCGTTTTGCATACATCGCTGCTGCTTCTTGTCACGGTAGGCAAGAATAGGCTACTTGTATTTCTTTTAGCATTTTTTTCTCTATAAAACGATAACGCCTTTTTGATATACGTAATTGCAGAAAGTAAAATATTTTCATAAGTAAAAATACCAATATTGTGATCATTTTGTCTGTATATAAATGGCTCCTACTTTTTTTTTTTTTTTACATAATTGCAGAATGTATGGATACGCAAAGCTGGCAGCATTGTGAACCGGACGATAGACTTTTTTTTCCAAATCGTTGGTTTTACATTATATCGTTTATTACAGAGAAAATTTTCCGGACCATTGCAAATTCTAATTAGATGCAAAGCTAAAAAAAAAAATACCGACTTTCCCTAAACGTCGAGAGCCGGTAAGGTATGTTTGGGTAAATGAGGCAAAAACTAAAACAAATTGCTTTTAAACGAGCGTAAATTGAACACAGTCGCTCGTCTACTTCCACAAACTTCACTGCAGCTCAGACCAATGCGTGTCTTTACCGCTCCAGACACTTCTACCAACGGCGAAAGTTCGTGTAGGCCGCGCTAGAGATAGCAGCAGCCCCTTCAAACTCCGCTCCACTGAGGATCTCAGCCTTCATGTTATTAATTCTAGACGTTGCAATCCATCATAATGTATGTAAATCAGGGTAGCTTAAATGGTGGCTTAAGGGCCCTGATTACGCCGCTGCGGCCGAGACCTACAGAGACTCTCGACGCCGACGACGATGACGGGATCGAGTGAGTGAGCAGGAGGGCTGCGTAAAGGCCTTCAGTCTAATATAAGTTTATCAAATATAATACATTGTTTAAGGATTAGCTCCTTGTGATAACATCGAAGATAAGATAAATGATAGATAAGGATATATGATCATAAATATTCCTATGTTACGGATATCCAGTATATTTAGTAGGAAACACTGATTATAATACATCTGAAATAACTTAACATAAATCATATAATATTGGATATAAGTCTTCATAATGCGTTTAAGTTCTTCAGCATTATGCTACCTATATTTGATACGCTTCTTTCTTCAGGCATCGCGATTAAGTATATGAGATATTACCTATACGAGTAGCATAGGATTACTTCGAACGATTTCCCCGCAAGAGCTCGGCCTAACCAGACTCCACCCACCACCATCCCTTCCACCAGTTCAGAATTATATTCAGAGATGATGATAAGGTTGCCTCGCCTTGGTACTTGGCGTCCTCCATTCTGAGGATGATGCCAACCCCCTCCGCTCAGGAGTGTCAGCCCGACGACCAGCCGAGGGGAAGATTATCTGACTTTTCCCCTCATCACACAGGCAATAGATGTGTGTGATGAGCATTCTTTGGGGGAGTGAGTCGGACTATCACCATTCATCAGTTTTTGCTTGACATTTCCAGAAGTTTTGTTTGTTTGCTTTTGTCATGATCTACTAGCGAGGGTCTTTGTCAAAATAGGAAGCTACATCACAATAGCAGTAAAGGCAAGAATACAAACTAACAACAAAAGGCCCAGATGTCAAAGAACGTGACAACTTCCAGAGGCCTTAAAAAGGGCAAGGCTGTTTTCAAGGAACCCGAATTGCCTTCAAACAAATGACTGGACCGGTAACTCATATTACCCTAATCAAGATATTTACATTTATAAGGATGTTTACCTTCTGGGGAAACACGCCGCTCGTTCAGATTGATAGTAAGCCATAAAGGGGATCAATATTAGGGAAGCCAACATTTTAGGATTTGCATGAAGCTTGTGGGAGTTGTGTGGGCACTT
>NC_051410.1:29428086-29428696 GCF_015228065.2 Penaeus monodon
CTGACGTTTCGATTGATACGTTCTAAGATCCTTTACGATCTCACACTCGCACTCGGTCCGCCTTACCTTTGCTTCAGTCCTCGGGCACCTTCCTCCGCACTACGGACGCCAGAATCCACGTCCGAGGTCCGAGGTCATAAATCCTGCATAAATCCGGGTCGTGGCGAGTCAGAGACGGGGTCGTGCCCGGTTTTCGCGCATTGGATACACGGGATCAGCCTGGAAAACTTGATGCTTCTCGCTACCCGTTTCCTCTCGCGGTTCCCTTCACAAGTTTCCCTTTGGAATTTTGAACACTTATTATGATAACATTTTCCTAGTTTTTTTTTTCTTTGCTCACACTGGATTGCCTTTGTTTTCACTCATCTTTCGTCTCCGTTAGCAATTTCCTCAAGTGAAGACGCTTGCTTCCATGAACAATAAACCTCAGAGACAATGCATCTATTTCCTATCTTCTTAGTTATCCGTAAATCCACCGCCATCAACAGAGGGTCTCGGACCGAACCCCATCTAGGTCCTCCTCTCCACCGATGCCCTTAGAAAGTTTCTCTGGAAAAATAAGCGGGCATCGCCAGTGCTCCTGCCCTTCAGGATACTGTTGCGCTTGGAA
>NC_051410.1:29428734-29429662 GCF_015228065.2 Penaeus monodon
ACGGCGTCCAGGGCAGCTTCGTCCGCCGGGGAGTCTCGTGGCTGGGTCGCGGCGGCCGGGACAGACACCTCGCCTCCTCTCACCATTGAGTCACGCGACAAACTGCCGCTGCCGCGCTCCCCTGCCTGCCCACCCTCGCTCCCTGCTGCCAACCACCGCCAACACCCTTCCTGCCTACCCTGTCTGCCCACTCCCGGTCGCTGGTGTCAGTCTCTGCCATTAACCTGCAATCCTTCCAATGCCGTCTTCATTACTACCAGTCTTATAATAACCATATTGAAGGTAATTTCTTACCTAAGGTGTACCGTACCAGCACTATATTTCTACAACCATTGATACCATCGCTGTTTCCTCCGTCTGTTTTGTCACCATTACCGGTGCTATCAGAAACACCATCAGTGTTATCGACCTGTTGCCAATAGGTGCGTGTGAGCAGCTTCAATATCCGGGCCCTCTGACTGCAGCAATGGAACAAACCTTGTAAACTCGGCATTTTTCATCAGTTTCTTTTTACATAAAATATTTGAAAACAAAATCCGAATGCTTTTACTTTTGTATTTGTATTTCTAGAAAAGAAAAAAAAAAAATATATATATACGTATCTGGAATTCGACGCTCAATTCCCCAACTAATAAAGATATCACATACTAAATTGAAAGTTTTTTTATTGCTCCACTAATCGCAATTTCTTTATAATCAAATTGAAACTAATCCATGCCACATTTCTCATCCTCCGCTGCACTTTCTTCCGCCCTGAGGTATTAAACAGTAAACTATGATTATGCCACTTTTGTCTGATATATTATCAACCTTTCATCGTTACTGCCTGCACAAAATAGGATTGATATAATGCATGGAATTCGCAGAGCAGGGATGTTCATTTCCCAGAAAAACTTCTCATGGTAAGCTGGATAAATCTTGGGCCTTT
>NC_051410.1:29430826-29431121 GCF_015228065.2 Penaeus monodon
GCGATCGTCTTCGCCCTCATTGACACCCAGATGCCCCTCTCCCTTCTCGTTGTTTTCCATTTAACTTTATTCACTTCAATTTAGAGAACCGAAGAAAACCGGAGACCGAAATTTGCCGTGGATTCCTTTTCGGGTGAGGGGCGTGGTTCTTATTCTAACCGCGCGCATTAGCTTCTCGCTTCAATAACATCGAGTCTTTGGGATGAAATTATTATGTTGTGTGCTATTGTATGCTATGTTAAGGATGAAGCTCTAGCTATTCCTTATATGTGCTTTCGTATGCTGTGTGTCTGTG
>NC_051410.1:29431150-29431329 GCF_015228065.2 Penaeus monodon
ATATCTCTTCTTCCCCTTTCGCATCTTCAAAACAGGATTCATTAACCCGAGGGAAGAGAACCGTCGTGGTAATGTTCATCCATCTCACCAGATCTTTAATCCCTTTCTTGATCCTAGTTATCATTTTGTTTTAGCCTTCGTAGCCATATTCCTTATCTTACCCTTTCCCTACATGGCGA
>NC_051410.1:29431353-29431443 GCF_015228065.2 Penaeus monodon
ACAAACGAATTCCCTTATGGCAAATTGTCTATACATTGCAAGACACTTCTGTAAGCTATAACAATAGTCCCAAAGAAACGAAAAGCCGTA
>NC_051410.1:29431495-29431948 GCF_015228065.2 Penaeus monodon
ACAGGAGGTATTAATAAAAATCCCTTTCCAAAGATCGTGTCCTTTGCCTCGAGGAGCTAAGCCCGGGCTCGTGAGGCATGGATGGCCTCGGATCTCGAAAGTTTTTGTTAGAAAAAATAATGGGGGAAAAAGGGGAATTGAAAAAAAAAGAATAAAGATAAAAAGGAAAGACAGAAAAAAAGAAGAAGAAAAATGGGGTAAGAAAAGAAGGAAAATGGAGGATAAAGAGAGGAGAAAAGAAAACAGAGAGAGAGAAAAAAAAGGAAAAAACTAGAAATATAAATTTGAAAGGAAAGAGAGAGAAAGGGTTCTCTCCAGCGACGACTGCCGTGGACTCTTAGATCTCCACTTTGGCTTTACAAAGAGTCGTGAAGGACGAGTGGACTGATGAATAAAATCGAGATAATTCACTGGGGGAACAGGTGAACTTCAGGATGGATGGTACTTGTGTAC
>NC_051410.1:29432105-29432204 GCF_015228065.2 Penaeus monodon
TCTATCACTTTCTTTCTTTTGGTTCGTTTTAAAAGAAATATCATACTTCGCTGTTAAATATAAGCAAAATAAGAATATTTGTTACACACACACGTACAG
>NC_051410.1:29433666-29433768 GCF_015228065.2 Penaeus monodon
CTCATAATATTAACACTGCCAACGAGTACTTTTAGTGGTATTAAAAAAAATGATACGAAGTAACGGATATTAAATGGAATTGCAATCGCTTATTTCCCCCCT
>NC_051410.1:29434116-29435330 GCF_015228065.2 Penaeus monodon
TACGCTTCAATATATACTTCAGTGCGAGAAAATATTGCTGACATCCATTAGTGAAATTACATTATATATATTTCTTTGCTCTGAAACAAAGCTGAAGATGATCTGGAATTGCCACACTATACTTGCTGGGATTTGCCAAATACTGGGTATTCATGAAGCTTAAAGTATAAAGGCTGGCCAAACAGATAATAAAATGTGCAGGTCATCAGTTGCGAAGATTAAGAGTGAAAACAGGAATGTGCGGAGATATTTTCGCTTCTTCGTGTAATACGTCTTAGTTAAGCTTGAGCTTTGTATTTCAGTATTATATATTCTTCCTTAGACCTTAATGACATTTGATGAGTTATTTTCCATTAGAATTGATAACTGATTAGGTTCTAGAACGAGCTGCACCTTTCCTAGACTAGTTATTGAAGAATAAATTACGTAACACCGGTGTTCGAGGATCAGCTCGTTTCCCTCCGATTATCGCTCTTTCTTTGCAACTTGATTCTCTGTATGCGTCACGTCCTGATAAAAGCGGGGGTGAAAATCACATATTTCCCTACTTACAAAGGTCATACCGACAGTGCACCTTTAAACTTCAATCTGTTATTATTGTTTACATGATGAGTACAGTCCTGAAAGCTAACGTGTTGGTTACGCAGATAATAATTCTTTATTGTGTCTGTTCATCATGAGCTAGATGACTTATAGATTTGCTGCAACAATTCTATTCAGGCAAAAACAAAGCACGATTGTCATCAAGTCCGGAACTTTGGATATCAAACATGCCTCAAAATATGTCTTTAAGTTGAATGTTTTCTTGTTCTTCGCTTTCAGATCCTAAGACTGTTGCTCACTCGCTTAGCTTCTGCATTAGAACTTTATCTCCACTTGTTTAATGAATCATTAAGTATGCCTTCCCAAGTGTCTTGTATATACCATCCTGTATGCGGCAGAAGTTCATTTTAAGAGCTATCTTAATTCTTTGGTAAGGTTTAGCATTGTTCATATTTCAAGAGACTACATTACACTACTATTGACCGACCTCATTATTGCACCATTAGTAGAACGCGAAAGATTTCAGTAACGAACTAACAGCACGCTAAAAAGCCATGTCAACTTTCTCTCGTTGATAGAATCATTGGTTAATAGTTTTTTCTCAGTTGGAATTTGCTACGAAGCAAAAAGTGAGAATAATAACAATGAATGCGAAGAGAGGGCTATCGGCA
>NC_051410.1:29436756-29437266 GCF_015228065.2 Penaeus monodon
AAAACAAACAATAGTACGTCAAGCGTCGGTAGTCTCCAACCGCAAAATATGTAATTGTTTAAATAATAGTCTATATTAGTACTGCTATATGAAGAAAAAATACGCTTCAGAAAGAAAAGAGAATACTTCACCGAAGCAATGGAAATTACGAAAAGAATAAATGATCAACAACACGAAAATATTTAACGAAAATATTTAGCGAATGCACGTACGTAGGATCGTGTATTGCAAAATACTGTATGTATATATAGTGAAAAACGATGACCACGATATAGACAAAACGTATAAGAAAAAAAAGGAAAAATAGGAAATAGGTCATGCAATGAAACGGTTGTGAAAATGAGACTTCCAAACACCAGGCAGGTGCGGCCGCGACATGACGGACGGTCCAATTAGATCGCCTCAGGGTCACGGGGCCAGCCGGAAAAGGCCCTCCGGCGGGAGCCCGACTGGAGATGGCCAGATCTCGCTGAGGCTGGCAGAAGGCGTGGTTCACGGGGCTGCAGGTAA
>NC_051410.1:29441731-29442040 GCF_015228065.2 Penaeus monodon
AATATTCCCTATAACATGACATGATCCAATACGAGACGGATAACTCAAGTAAAAACATTGGCCCAAATCTGCTTCACATGAATAATCCGCCAAAGGCTGGCAGTGTTGTACCGCTCTGTGTATATATTTAATATTTAATATGTGTGCTTTTGGTCGAGGCTGCAAATTCTCCGAAACATTCTTCGCGTTCGCTTATGCAGCCTGAATTGGTTACTTCGCTGCTCCTGTTAATCTCACATATCGTGAAATATTATGTTGCCTCTTTACCCTCATTTTCAGATCTCAGTAGTGATGATATAAGAAAACACC
>NC_051410.1:29445374-29445454 GCF_015228065.2 Penaeus monodon
ATGTGTGTGTATAACTATAATTGTTATTTTCTATGCTATAATTCTGATTGTTTTCTATCGTACGATGCGTTTATAATTTT
>NC_051410.1:29445523-29445588 GCF_015228065.2 Penaeus monodon
AATTGAAAAAATAAGTATCATAGAATAACACGTACGCACAGGCATCAAATTGGGTGGCTTTGAAA
>NC_051410.1:29445697-29445812 GCF_015228065.2 Penaeus monodon
TTTCTTCGAGGGAAATGCACTGCACTGAAAAAGTTGGCCTGGCTGTTTCTTCTCATTTATTATTTAGACGAGTATCCGGCCGGGGGGGGGGGGAGGTTAAGAAGGAAGGCAAAAG
>NC_051410.1:29445900-29446220 GCF_015228065.2 Penaeus monodon
ACTGCGAGGTCTTAAACGGGAAAAGGAGATAGGTAAGGGGAAAGGCAGAAGGAGCTCAGCGAAACAAGGGGATGGAAAAGGGAATTAAGAGAATAAGGGAGAGAAGTAGATGGGCGAGTGTAAGGAGGAAGAGAGGAAAGTGGACTGGGTGGATGTCAGGCTTAAAGTGGAAGATTTGGAAGCTAGATGGAGGCAACAGAGCGGGAACGGGGAAGGTAGGGGGTGAGGGAGAATGAAAACAAAACGGAGAGGGGAGGCGGAAGGTAAAAGAGAGGAGTATCTCTTTTTTCCAAGGAATTTCCTACGGGTTCCGCTAGCTG
>NC_051410.1:29446800-29447565 GCF_015228065.2 Penaeus monodon
CATTACAGTCTTAACAAAAAATGTCTGTCAGAGCTTTATTATCTATGCAGAAATGCAATAATCATCCATATGCACCAGTATCAACACTCTTACAATATTTTCGTCATTAGATTGCCAATTACAACCATTTGAACTCCCATGTCGCTTCGCCGCTAACATGATCCGCCTTTTAGCACGCCATTGTCTTCTTAACTGTCTCAGATCACTCGTTATATTCTCAGGATAACCGGATAGCGCTGGGTAGCCAAGGTCAGGTAGGGCCAAGGGGTCAGGTTCTCGTTTTCATCAGATACTTTGGACAGGTAAAGGCCGACAAATCATAAGCCTACTGAACCAGTGACATGTGAAACCGACGTTGGGCGAGTTGTCTGTGGCGCTTGATGCTAATCTTGATTTATTTGTCTTTAGGCCTGAATTTTCCTTTAATTTTTTTTGGGGGGGATGTGTCTATGCTCTGGAATACGTCAGTTGTCATGGAGAAAGTCTCTTTTGATCTCTGTCTCTCTATTTAGTTTTCCCGATATGCAGCGCATGTTCGTAGATATTACGAAGATTGCGTCTTTACGTAAATGTAAAACAATACATATAAACCCAACTACTCAGAAAAAGAGAGAAAAAACGGCGCTTCACCACAAGGCTATTTTTATGTGTTTGGGCTAACCGCAGGATCCCTTTGCCACTGACAATGCCTGAGCGCGACCTCGAGGCGGCTCCCGGCGGAGTGTACCCAGGGACCCGCAGATGCCTGGACGACGCTGCCCTTAG
>NC_051410.1:29448727-29449606 GCF_015228065.2 Penaeus monodon
TCTTAGCGGTTTTGAAGGGTTTGTGTGGTTCCCCTATTCATTACGGAATTCAGGTAGCAGGAGATGAGAGACTGGATTTGCTCATGGTAGCGGCCAAGCAGGAACAGGTGGTTTTATTTTTAAAGAGCATTCATATCAGCTGCCTCGTCGAGCCAGTGTCCGTATAGCGCTGGCGCCAAGGGCCAGAAAGAAACTGGCTATCCCACCGCATCATATACATAGAACCAACTTAGACTTTGAAATTACTGTGCTATTACAGTATTTACTGCGACGTAAAGGGAGGTAGAGCAAAAAATGCATAGAAGGAGAGAGCCTGAGAGTAAGCAAGTCCTCCGGCGAAGTCCAGTAAACCTCCTGTTCATAGATGTTCGCAAGACTGAGCTTGAGAGGCTTCCTTTTTACATTAAAGTACCAGTAAAGTAAACAAACTCCACTTTGATGAGACATGTTTGACAAATACTTGTTAGTCTTTTCTAGCTTATTTTCAACAATTAATTACGCTCCAAGTTCGACGGACCAAGTACAGAAGTAACTACTTACACAGGACTTGTAACACACAGGTCCCAAAGCAAAAAGAAGAAAAAATATATAATACAGGGTAACCTATATAATTTAGCACCTCTAGAGTGTGCGTGTTGCAGCAAACTTTATCTAAATGGCCGTCCTTTTGCTGGGGTGCCAAAAGGTGCCTCAGCCACCACTTGAGTCACTACGGATTTATCTAAAGGCAACGTTACACGGTTCATGGATTTCGCTGGAATTCGTAGATTATCACTGGGTTGGAACCAGAATCTAAAACCAGAATCTAAAGGATGGTCTTACTGCCACCTCTTGTAAGGCTTGGTGTTGAGTGTCACGTAGACATTTATACTTTTTAAC
>NC_051410.1:29450021-29450905 GCF_015228065.2 Penaeus monodon
TAGTCTCTTGCCTAGCTTTGAAAAAAGTAATAAAACATAGTATCAAAAAGCATTTGAGAGATTGCGTTCAGTCTCTCAGGTGGGTCTTAGGCTTAGCTAGGTAAAGAAGAAAAAATAACATATGTTTCCTGTGGAGCTTTTTCTTTCTATTCCATTCGCGGTAAAGGCTAATATTGCCCCCGTCCCAACCCTCGATAAAATAAACATATAGAAAAAAAAAATGTAATACCGGCTCTTTGCTTTTTACTCCCTGCTAACATGTGAGTAAGTCAATGAATTTAAAAAGTGAACAGGCAACATGGCTTTGTTAATGTTAAAATTCATTCAGCATTTCGTAAACATCTGTGTGCATGTGCATGAGCTCACATTTCTTGTTCTTTATCAAAGATATATCTAATTTTGGAATCTGTTACAAGACTGTAATTGGTTTTCATGAAACTGCAGGAAGTTGACACAAACTGGCAAATTAAGTATTGGAAAAGTGGTACGTGAGCCTAAATTGATATGCATTGTTAATGAAATAATTAGGCGCAGGAAATTATGATCGGAGATCTATCTGATTACGTTAAGCTATCAATTTGCCAATATATCTATCGAAATATCACCAATGACAGCTATATTTAACTACTAACTACTCACTTAGCTATATAAACAGAACCTAGTGATATCAAACCCAAATATTCTCTAGGCCTACGTATTATTTCTGCTGTCAGTCTGCAAGTTTACCTGACCTCTCCTAATAATTTATATGCCAATATGTACCTACTCTACATGAAGGGTTTATGATGTATTTACCCATCCATGTAATATTCTGAAGGTCTTTCATCAGCTTGATTATAATAAGAAACTTTCTAACACTATTGCAATATATTTTCAATTGGTAA
>NC_051410.1:29451316-29451394 GCF_015228065.2 Penaeus monodon
AAAGATTTATTGTAGAGAACCAGCCCTGCGATGGTTCGTGAGCCCAATGTGATGCTCGTGGTGGGGCTGGCTGGTTTT
>NC_051410.1:29454392-29454664 GCF_015228065.2 Penaeus monodon
CTTAATGTAGCTCTACTCGTCTCGCTGTTTATATTGGCATGTACCCTGATAGGCTGTATGTGTGTATTGGTCATGTCATTATTATTACGTGCAGTTCCGCTTTGTGTGCGTGACTGTGTGCGCGTAGCCATATAAAACTTACATGTACTTGCTTACTTCCGTCAGATTGCTCTGTAAAATTTTCATGTGTTTACGTCATTCCTTTGTAACTCTCGTACTCGTTGGCGCTCGAGAATTCTGGAAGGAAAATGAAACGTTTGTGAACATCATGC
>NC_051410.1:29458637-29459276 GCF_015228065.2 Penaeus monodon
ATTGAAAAATATTACTAATACTACGTTCGAAAACCAGAGGACTGCCAGAAAGTAGTTCAGTCTCAATATTCAGATAAACATGAATAAATTATGCATATGAGCATTTAAGAATCACAGTACCAGGCTTGAAAATCCTAGACCGACAGAGATTAAATCTTTGGTCGTACTTAGTTTTCTCCCTTCATGCTGATGCAAGTGAAGATTTTGGAAACAAAGGCGAGTGTTCTGTTTCATGTTCTACCCAGCTCGATGGCTGCAATGGATAACGTACCCTATCACGCCATATAAATTAATAGGGCACCAGTGAACAATTACAGGATAGGAAACCTCATCCAGTGGTTAACCGAGAATTCCATCCCACGTAATCCTATTATGAATACAAAGATCTTTTTGATTATATAATTTCTCTGAGGATGTAACTAAACAAATATAGTTATATATAGAGATTTATTAATATACAAACCATCTATCAACAAATCATAACATTAATACACTAAAATGCAGGATATGTTACTAATCACTGTTGATAAAAGAGTATTCTGGAGAAAACGTTTCCCCGACCCGGCCTGTAGTCGGAGTAGAGTCCTCTGTCGTGAATGGCCAATAATAATGCTGAATACGCGCTATACATTAAGTCAC
>NC_051410.1:29459309-29459838 GCF_015228065.2 Penaeus monodon
CCAAGAATAGCCCTAAATACAAATGAATTAAACCACAAAACAAACAACATTAACTACAACAGCGTTAAATTGGCGGTTACGTCACGGAGTAATAGTGACATGACTAGCTCACGAGTAGAACAGACCTCAAGCACTCAGAAGTATTAAACCTTCCTTCTACTTTGAAGTAGCTGAACACCAGACCGAATCGGAAGAAACCTTAGCTCACATATATCACTTCACCATGTATACATGCACATACAGGACATGATGTCTTGGTACTGATGAGGCAGCCCAAAGTAATTTATGGGTAATTGTTTTATATATAGTTACTGTTACATTAGCAATCCGTCACGTCAGTAAACTATAATTTGTATCACGACAACGACTTTGCTGTTTAGGGTTTAAAGGAATGTTGTGACCTTTCGTTCAATTCGACTCCTTGTTCTTCCGGTTTTGTGTAGGACTGGTCGTGTATTTCTTTCTCTTTTTCTTTCTCGACATTCTCCATTTTCTGTTTTATTCATGTCTGATTCCTTGCTCCATTCGT
>NC_051410.1:29459891-29460236 GCF_015228065.2 Penaeus monodon
ATATCATTTATCGTTTACTAGACCATGATTACTCGTGTGTGCCAATCGCGGTTATACGGGGTCAGATAGAAGAGGAGAAAAAAGAGAGGAAGGACAAAGAGAAATAGATAAGAAAAGGGAGGAAAAGGAGAGTGCATGGGGAGAATAAGGAGTAGTAAAAGAAGACGGAAGGAGAGAGAAAAAAAAATATGGCGAAAGAGGCATCGACGTTTCTATAGTGTCAGAACATTCAGATAAGGCTTAATGGATATTCTACTGCTATTGAGTAATTAAATTGGGTCTTAAGTATTGATTAAATCTATTTTAATAGCCATGAACGACATAAATACTAATTAGTCCTCACTT
>NC_051410.1:29460429-29460542 GCF_015228065.2 Penaeus monodon
ACCTGACGTTTGCTGCATATCCTGTCTCCCATATCACTTTTGATAACATTATTAGATGGATACTCATCTACTGAGTAATGTTCATGTGACAATAAGAGTAAACTTTTCAAGAG
>NC_051410.1:29463292-29463725 GCF_015228065.2 Penaeus monodon
TACCAAAAATATTTTTAATAAATGTATTTTTTTTATGTTGTATAAAAAAAAATTTAATTAAATAACAATATTAATATATTTATAATATATTAATTTAATTAATATATTATATATATTATTATATTTTATACTTTAATAATAATATTTTTATAAATTTTATTTTTATGTATGTTATAAACCCCCTATAAATTAATTTTTAATTTTATTATATAATTTAAAAATTTAATATATATTATAATATATATTATAAATTTTATATAATTATCCATATTTTCCGTGGGGGAACCTTTTAAAAAAAAAATTTATAGGGATTACCAGAAAAATGCCCAAAATGGAAATTGCTAGGGTTTTCCAAAATTAACCATGGGTCAATAAGGTCAAAGTCCCTTTAGTGCTTATCGGAAAATGCCACAATTTGAACCCAAGAAATCAG
>NC_051410.1:29463748-29464168 GCF_015228065.2 Penaeus monodon
TTAATTTACTCCTCACAGAAAACACAGGGGGAATACCCAAAAAAATTACGAAAAAATCCCTTAGAAATGCCCCGCTCCCCCGGTCCCGCCGGTAACAAGACCCAAATCGCAGTACCCACCCGTTTTTTTTTCCTCAGGGAGATTTTCGCCTAAGAAAAAAAGGGCCCAAACCGCCAGTAGTTTGTTAAGCAACATCCCCTTTTTCAAAAAAAAACCAAAAAAAAATTTTTTTTAAATTGGGTTTTTTACAAATTTTAAAACCCAAAAAAATTAAAAAGCCCACCCAAAAAAAAAAAAATTGTTTTCCGGAAAAAAAAAAAATAAAAGGGCCCTCCACAAAGCGTAAAATTTAAAAAAACGGATTGGGGCCCCCCCAGGCCCGTGCTCGGCCGGGGCCGGGGGACGCAAGACGGTAGGTTA
>NC_051410.1:29468406-29468920 GCF_015228065.2 Penaeus monodon
CATGTTCCATCTACCACTCGCTCTGCTCCAACGCTTTCAATCTGATAACACTCTCTGATGAGTAGAAGATTTCACAAATATTCCAAACCAATTACACAAGTACGTTTTCTTTCTGTAAGTGACCCAAACACCCGGTGCAGCTATCAGCCCTTAATGTGACGGAGTTAATTGATGTACTTCATATCACAAGCAGATGTTCGAACTATTAAATACCTAATAACAGCTACGGGCTAAACAGCTGACATTCAAACTGTCTTCGTGTTTGTGCTTTTGACACCTTGAGGTCCATAGCGTTTGGATTCATAAAAGGGTAATTAATTAGAACGCAATCTGGTGCGGCACGTTAATCACGCACTTAATTTCCCTAAGCCATGTAAAACCGCACAAAAATGATTCGTGGTACTTTATGACTTTCATAAAATCATAATCCGGCTGCCAGGTTGAAACACAAACCATCAGTGAACATGTACAACAGGTTAACACAACCCGAAAACAAGGCCTCCGATGTAACTGC
>NC_051410.1:29469520-29469619 GCF_015228065.2 Penaeus monodon
AAAGATTGGAAAAGGCTTTATGTATGGGACCCATGGGTGTTTTCCTTGGAAAAACTATTAAGCTAAACCATAATGCTAAAGCTGTACCATGAATGATTG
>NC_051410.1:29470365-29470462 GCF_015228065.2 Penaeus monodon
GCGATTTAAATGTACTACGGTATACAAGCGATGCTTCAGCCTCATAGATGTTTGTAGACTGCATATGCATATATCCGCTGCACTATTATTCAAGAAG
>NC_051410.1:29470896-29472301 GCF_015228065.2 Penaeus monodon
TCTCTTGATTTTTAAACTTTCTATTCTCGGAAGCTGTTATATATTCATCTCTATATATTCAAGTATAAAACTGGATAGAGAAACAGTGCGAGGTTTGTTTGCATTACGTTTGAATTGGCTCTTGTGCCAGAAACGTGACGAGGATGTGCGTTCATTTATAAATTTTACAAGATAGACATTTTCAAAACGTTTTTCCCATATTGTCAGTTTCATCAGTGGTCCTTGGGTCATCAAGCGAGGGAGCAGATCAGTTCGAAGCTGTAGAGACACCTAAATAGGATCTGAACCGTATTTTGTGAAAGGATTTGTTTGACAAATTATCTTCTCATGGAGACGAGGGAGCGGATGACGATTCATGTAGTATTATATAGTCTGAGAATTATAGTGTGATGATATCCAAGTTTAATATTGAAAGTGAAACTCAGACACATTTGCCAAGCCTGTCATCAGGAAATGGTTCAGTTTTGGTGAAGAAATGAGACGAACAATAACCATAAATTCAGTAATGATGGCAACGCCTACGAGGAATATTTGGTTCTATTGATTATGGAATAAAATGGTCATTAACTTCCCAAAGTTAGTACATGTACTGAAGTGTTATGAAGTGGATGTTTCCAAAAATGCCAAAACCATTTTATCAATAGTCCTAAAAAATTGCAATGCATATTCACATGGATGGACTTCCGATCTTTGAGTACAGTACCATGTGGCCAATAACACAACAATCTATTTGTTATTAGATTGCATTGTTGGTCAGGGAAACCAACGTCCTAAAGCATTTATTAAATACATCAAATAGCACTGACTATGATGTTTGTGAACAATGTGTACAAAAAAGATCATAATAGCGGAATTTAGCACTTGATTAAGGACCGATATTAGCTTTAATGAAATTAGAAACAATGCTCACCATTCCGGCATTACACCACTGAAGGAGTCAGAGGTTAGATTTGTTTCATAATGTGTGTAAAACAACAAGCGTCTAATGTGTGCAGGCGGTAGAAGAAAAATAGCTTTCCCATGAATGAAAAGATATGGAAATCCTAGACTCACTGCAACTTAACTTTCTGTTATCTCTGTAAGTGTAACATGTATCTGACAGTATTAACTAAAGGAATCTGTTATAAAGCAGAGAACATCGTCTATATTCAATATACGGAAAGCTGTCAGTTTCATTCCGTATGCTTGTAAGTGAAAACTTATGTACGTTTTGTGACATGCAGAAATGTTGATTTAAGTTTTTTAAAAGACTTTAAAAATATAGTGCATTATAAGCTTGACTATAATATCGATAAGTAATGGGGCATTTGATAATATTTCCTGCTTCCCACCTTAAATCTGTCTTGTCAGTTGAAACGACTGGCAAGGACATCTCAAGACTTGCGCTGTTGGTGTAAATGTTAAG
>NC_051410.1:29472451-29472880 GCF_015228065.2 Penaeus monodon
GCAGTAATAATCGGAAGAACTACCGTTTTTTATTCAGCTGTTTGAGAATCAGTGATACCATCATTTGCAACTCCTGATTTCTGGAATAGGTGTAGTACTGCCTGTGGCCAAATGAGCAAGGTGATACGGCCTGCAGAAGCTGAGGAACATAATAAGAATCTCGGGGAAATCTAGCATGCGTACAGTTCCCCTTATAACATCACTCACCGCCGCTTTCCCTTTATATTCAGCCTTTGACTTGACCATATATAGGTATATACTTTTGACTGTTTATATGGTGCTATTTTTACAATACTTCATAGGTATGGGGATTGTATTAGTGGTCAATGGAATTATTTGTGTTTAAGTGAAGTGCAAGGTACTTCAGGAAAATTGCAGTTCTGCAACTGATCTCGACTTCTAAAGAGCTCTTGCCTTGGATCCGTAGCC
>NC_051410.1:29473500-29473812 GCF_015228065.2 Penaeus monodon
TTGAATATGCTATGTTAAACACAATTTTCTTTGACTTACCTAGCGTTGACAGGGATACGTAATTGACCTTACAGTTATAAACGTTCACAATATTGAAAGTACAGTGTTATTAAAACTTTGTTATATGCTCAACATAAGCATTTTTTCCTCTCATTTAGTATATGACATATAACTCGATTAGAGTTTACGCTCTATTGACGTCATAGTTAGATATGACCTTTTAATACAAAGGTCACAGGTGTTCATTTGCAAGGTTTGTTTCAGAGAAGTTGTGAATGAAAAGATAGATTGCTGGTATTCCATTTGCTGTAA
>NC_051410.1:29480375-29480674 GCF_015228065.2 Penaeus monodon
AAGATTATTTATTTGTGCATAATATATTTTAAGATCAAATGGTTACCGATGGATCTAAATATATAATGCCATCATCAATCACATTATTTGTAAATAAGAAACAACAAACAAAGTAATTTGTAATGAAAGCGAAAGTGGAGGGGGGGATGCTTTCGATGTTTGATGTCTGCTTGACAGGTCCGTTCAGGGTTATTTGGCAACGCCGGTGTAAAATGTTTATTATATTTGCTTATAAAAGAGGAAACAAGTATATACTATTATTGTTTGCCATTAGTCAGTGTCATCACCTGAATCATCTT
>NC_051410.1:29481510-29481900 GCF_015228065.2 Penaeus monodon
CCCTATCGTAAAAGCTAGTTAACTAAAGTTAACTAACCATGTGAAGTCTCGCGGCCTCCTCTTTACAGCTTATCAAAGGTCCGCTCAGATGTAAGCAAAATTATAATGTTATAGCAATGATGTTTCAGAGGTCAAGTTTACGATAAAGAAAATTGGTATATGCAAGGAACTGTACAATAGAATCTTTGAGATGAAAAATTAGCAAAACCTGGGAATTATCCTTTATACATCAACCCAGATAGTTCATCGCAATTGCACCTGGTCTAATAAGTTTAACACGGAAAATTCACGTATCAAGCATCGACAAGGCTAGCTATTGCTTGCATTTAGCTAATTATCAATTTATGTAAATAGGCGTTTAGCGGCATCTTCCCTGTAGTTGACTAGAAT
>NC_051410.1:29482494-29482743 GCF_015228065.2 Penaeus monodon
GGCCAAAGTGTAAAAAAAAGGATTGAAAAAATCCAGAAAAACTATAAATTTGAAATTCATACTGGAGTCACTGAGTGAATTGCCGTTCATTCTATCAACAGCAATACTAAAAATGGTTATAGTTACCCTTCAAAATTATTTTCTTTGACCTTAAAAGTCCGTAAAAGAAAACGTACTCGGGCCAAGGTATTCTTATCTAAACCTCTTCATTAATATTTGGGGTCGCAGTTCTTATGTATTAGCTAGCAT
>NC_051410.1:29483787-29484088 GCF_015228065.2 Penaeus monodon
GGAGGGCATGATAGGTATCAAGGAGGTTTCGGTTCCTAACTTCCTTTCACGGGGGCTGCCACCCTCTCACCCCACGCTGGTCTGCAAAATCTTTCCCTCTATGTTCTGGCTGGACAGAGCCCGGGCAATATCTGGATCTCGCACCGGTAATTTCTTACCTCGACTAAATAAATCGTCAATATTTCGTCAGAATCCTCGTCGTCGCTATTGGCGGGAACTGAGATCACTATCCACCGCTTTTATTTGCAACCACCATATTTTGCATGGTAAAGTTGAAACATCACCTTATCCATGACGGATA
>NC_051410.1:29485119-29485271 GCF_015228065.2 Penaeus monodon
CTTAGGTCTAAAGGACATGATTCTGAGTATTTTCTCTTGTATTATTAGATGACAAGAAACTGAAGAACAAGACCCAAGCGTAAGACCTTGACACACTGAGCATTAAGGAAAAATGTTCATTTGTCTGTAACGTATATATGAGGAGTTTTTTT
>NC_051410.1:29485300-29485566 GCF_015228065.2 Penaeus monodon
ATATTGTGTTTCTTTGCATTGTTATTATTGCTGTATAGCGTATCTCTTATACTTTTAAGTATTTGTATTGAGTTACTGAAAGGTGAGGAACCAGAGCGTGGACACTAACGGGACAGCTGACATCAGCGACAAGAGTCAGGGGCATCTCAATCGTCATCGCCATCATTAGCATGTGCAGACGTCAGTTCAGGTCGTATATTTTTTGCTCACTCTCTTGGCGAAACTGTTGCATAGTGTCAATGCAATCAGGTATTTTTTATATGCTT
>NC_051410.1:29486262-29487335 GCF_015228065.2 Penaeus monodon
TTACAAATTTTCTGGTCACTTATTATTATGATTTATGTGCTGCTGTTCCACTTTCAACATTTTGATATATATCAGGCATGGCACTGAAGTTACCGACATTTTTTTTTTCACAATAAAGGAAAATTCGTGTACAAAGGCGGTCATTGTAGCTAGTTTAAGAAGCATTTTCAATTTCTGAAATGATTCACACACCCCTTTAGGTAATCTTTGGTAGTCATCAAATAGGTTTGATCGTACGTGCAGTAGAAGGATATATTGTGTATGTAATGAATTCATATTCCGTGGTAGATGTTTCAAATCTATTAGTTTTAATTTTACTCTAGCATCTATTCCTAAAGACACTGCAACTAGATCATTTTCCATGCTTGAGGTCATATTATGCTTTGCTGGGTACAGATTCGTGTGTATAAAAAAAATGTTTCTTGAGCCATTTATGCGAATACAGGAAAATGAAGATAGTTCGTGAATGTTAATAAAAAGAAAAGAAAAGAAAAATGTAGTTTTATTAGTAAGAGGATGTTTATATACATACATAGCTCTTCAGATTTTCGGAGGGATTACGAGAAAGCATAACATCACTGATTCTCTTTTGTTTTCTTGTTTACATTCGCAAGCCCGGGGTTCCACGTGCCCAGATTCGGATTTGGGATTATCGCCCTTTGCCCAGGCGTTGGCGCTCTGTCTGGGGAACCAGACTTCGGGCGTTATCCAGATCCTAATTGTGTGTTTGTTATTTGATTTTCTGCTACAGACAATGTCGATCTAGAACTTATGAGTTTTAGAACTTTGTTAAATAACATTACATAAAAATATAAAAGTTTGATGCTTGCCTAGACGTGCCTCTGAGGGATTTGTAAGGGACATATATACAAATAAGAGTACAGATTCGAGTATATGTTAATTCGATCGATAGGAAGACCATCGTATGTGAAAAGTAGAAAGTACACGAAATTTTGCCCTTGTATGATAGCCCTTTAATGACAATTCAACAATCACTTATTGAAACTACCTATCTTTTGAGCCAACGAAATTTACATACAGTTCGCAGAGGATAAATATTTCAATAACAACCA
>NC_051410.1:29487386-29487526 GCF_015228065.2 Penaeus monodon
ATTCTAGCATTTTCTTTGTGTTTTAGCTATTTCGTAGGCATCTGTAAATGCGTGAGCCAGTTTACTACAATACTAATCATGGCTATGTGCTCTTCAGGCTCAGTTTTGCAATATTTTACCGGTTTACTGCACAATTGTTT
>NC_051410.1:29493347-29494143 GCF_015228065.2 Penaeus monodon
AAAAAAGGGAAAAGGCCAACCCTTCCAGTGAACACGGCGGAGGGGCGCCCGTATACTGTGCGTCGTAGACTTTTTCGGGTTTTTTTTGTGTCTTCTCGGGGGATCGGATGTCGCGACAGGTGCTTTTTTGACCTCTCGGATAATCTATAAATGTTTGTATCTCTGACTTTGAGCGAGCGCAGCTGCGGCCCTGATTTTCAACCCCAATTAGTGTAGGGGACGGGGCCACCTGCAGGTTTAAGATACGGGCGGGGATCGTGACAATAATCCATGGGAGACCGATGTAAACCTACCCGGGGCCTGCTCGTGGGGCACCAGCAAAAACATTTTCCTTTTCGCCTTCGAAAAGTTACATGTTTTTAAGTAAAGGGGGGAAAAAAAAGGGAAAAAAGAAAATCAATTTTTTTAACCCAACCCTTTCTTCTGAGGCCGTGTCGTTTCTGAAGGTAAAAAAGATTAAAATAACAAAAAAGGGGG
The DNA here is from genome assembly GCF_015228065.2 of Penaeus monodon. NCBI lineage: Eukaryota > Metazoa > Arthropoda > Malacostraca > Decapoda > Penaeidae > Penaeus > Penaeus monodon. The sequence goes on from NC_051410.1 coordinate 29,493,825, forward strand.
GGGCGTGTGAGTCAGAGCAAACTGGTGAAAAAAAAAACCGGACCTTTGGTCGTCGCTTGCGCATAGCCCTTTTTCCCACCCTCACCTCGCTTCCCTTCCCGTCGCCCTCGTCTCCGTACTTCTGGTCATTTAAATCTCTGGCAGCTCAAACCCGTGAAAATCTATCGTATTTTCCCCTACTCTTCTTCCTTTTTCCCCTTTGTTCCCTCTTCTTTTTTTGACTCCGCACCTTCCCGCCACAAACGCGTCAAACCCCCTCTCATGAACATCCTCTTCCTTTTATAAACACCACCACTTTTTTCCCTTTACCAACCCCGTT
>NC_051410.1:29494170-29494581 GCF_015228065.2 Penaeus monodon
AATTTCCTTGCTAAGACAACCTTAAAATTTTTTAAAATTCCTGTTGTTTTAAACAGCGTGGGTAAAAGTTTATAGTTCCCGCTTTCAGACTTTTAAAAGTTTAAGTTAATGCCGACTAATCTAAATCTCATGGAGTCACCACTTTTTTTGATTAAAGTAGAAAAATGCTCTTCCTCGGGTTCCCCTAAAGGTTTTTTTCTTGACTACCCACTTTTCTTCGCTTGTGATGGTCACAGGAAAAGGGGATCGAATTACTCCTATTTTTTGTTTTTATTTGATTTCTCTTGTTTTTTCTGTCGGACGTCCCTTCGGTCTCGGTGGGGCGTTCTCCCTTGTTTTGTCCCTGAATCTTCGTCTGTCCTCACGCTCCCCCACTCCTTGTGAAAACAAACCCTTTTCCCTCGCCTTCAC
>NC_051410.1:29494910-29495262 GCF_015228065.2 Penaeus monodon
ATTACAAAAAATATTTCTCTCTATTTCTTTTTCAACATGGGTATTGTTCTTTCCCTCGCCAAACTTTGTCAGCTTTTTTTCCCCCAATTTCACTGATTTCCTGCCAATTTCTTTTTTTTTAACAAAACTACTTTTTTTTTTTTTTTTATAACATTATATGGTTTAACCCTCTTATCTAACTCCCTGGATATCTCAAATTTTCTCTTTTTGATTGTTTCATTCCCCTTTTTTAATATTATTTTTCTATTTTCCCCCTTCTTTTATTTATTCTTTCTCCATTCTGAAAACGTCGCATGTTTTCCCAAGTCTCCCTCCCCTCATTTCCTTGGTTCCCCCTCTCCCTTCGTCGTTT
>NC_051410.1:29495381-29495900 GCF_015228065.2 Penaeus monodon
GGACGGAGGGACGGGGCACACCCGGGGTTTTTATGGCACTGTTTTTGACATTGTTTTGGCGCAGTGAATTCTTCAAAAAGTAGTCAAATATGAATACATCTCCCTCTTCTTTGTTTTCTTCGCCCAATTTTTCTGGTGCGAAACACCCTTTTATTTTGGGTCATCTTGAAATGAAAGGAGGTCTTCGATTCTGGGTTGTATTTTTGTTTGGGTACGAAGCAAAACCCGTAAAAACCCTTCTGTTTACCTAATCCCCCTGACGGGTTAAACCCTGTCAAAATGCGTTAGGTTACTATAATAATTTTATTCTAATTCAAACCCCCTTTGTTGCATTGTAATGTATTTTTTGATACTTAAGGGTTTTAAATTTTAATTCATTTTCTTATCGTATTCTCAAGTGGTATCACGAGGATCCCGTATGGAACATGCGCATTAGGTCTCTACCCTGGTATGAAATTAATCCAGCCTCTTGGGGATGACGGGCGGATGAAAGATTAAAAAAACCCTCACCACCACGGG
>NC_051410.1:29495945-29496258 GCF_015228065.2 Penaeus monodon
GGGTAAAGGACCCTGGCCTTAACGACGAAGGGGCCAGCGACGCTGGGGGTTTTGTGGAAATCGCAGTCCTGGGCTTTAAAAATGTATATACACGATGGTGTCCCCCTTACTCTCGCCCTTAAAGAATGCGTTCTTTTTTTCTCTCTTCCCCCCTCTCTTTACAAATCCCCCCCCCCTTTAAACAATACCCCCCCCCCCCCACACATATTTTTTTTTCTCCCAAACGCAATTCTTCTTCTTCTCTTCTCCTGTCATTTGGCCAAGTTTTTCTCCCCTTTCTCTTTTTCTATCTGTCTCTGCCGGGCCGGGCTCA
>NC_051410.1:29497167-29497258 GCF_015228065.2 Penaeus monodon
CTCGCCTTGAGCATCTCTTACTCAATCTCAACTTTCTCTCGCAGTCGGAGCCTTTGTGGCAGTTAAGTGCTCTCGACGCCTTTCCCGTCAT
>NC_051410.1:29499344-29500175 GCF_015228065.2 Penaeus monodon
TTCCGATTGGGAGAAGAAATATGTGTCGGGGGGGGGGGGTTATATGTTTGTAGAAGGGGGGGGGGAGTTGTAAAGAGAGTGGGGAAGAGATTATAAAAGAACTGCAATCTCATTAAGGCGGAGAGTAACTGGACACCCATCGTCGTATATCTCATGTTTTAAGCCCAGACTGCGATTTTCCACACAACACCCCACGCGTCGCTGGTACCTTCGTCAGCTTAAGTGCGCATGGTCGCTTTATCTCCTTATTTTTCCCTTTTTCTTTATGTTTTTTTCTTCTTTTTTTTGTTTATTCCCTCGTCGGTGGTGATGGCTTAATCCTTCATTCCGTCCGTCATCGGCAAGAGGGCTTGGGATTAAGTTCATACCAGGGCTAGAGACCTTAATGCTGCATGTTCCATACGGGATCTCTCGCTGAGTACCACATTGGAGAATCTATAAGAAAATGATTGAAATTAACTCTAATGTATCTAAAAATTTATATACATCATACATGCACCAAAGTGGGTTGAATTAGAATAAAATTATTATAGTAACCTAACGCATTTGACATTGGTTAACCGTCAGTGTTGATCTAGGTAAACAGCAGGGTGTTTAATGGTTGCATGTCGTCACCAGCAAAACACCTACTGAACCAGAACTCGAGACCTCCGTTGCATTTCAGATACTCAATAACCGGGTGTTTTCTGCACCCGAACGATTGGGCGAAGCAACAACACAGAAGAGAGGGAGATGATATTCATATTTTAATACTTTTAGAAGAATTCCCTGCCGCCACACACAATGTCAAAGCGTGCCAATAAACCCGGTGTGCCAGTGCCATCGCCGTCC
>NC_051410.1:29500294-29500679 GCF_015228065.2 Penaeus monodon
AACGACCGAAGGGGAGACGGGGAACAAGCACTGAGTGGGAGGTAGAGTTAGGAAAACATGCGACGCTCTTCAGAATGGAGAAAGATAATATAGAAGGGATGAGAAGATAATATTAGAAAAAGGAATGATAACATCAGAAAGAGATATGAGACTATCCATGTGGAGTGCTTGAGATAAAGGGTTAGAGACCATAGTATAATGTTATTGAAAAAATAAATAAAAGTAGTTGATTAAAAAAAAAGCACTATTGGCGTGAAAGTCTTGTGAAATTGGGAAACAGCTGACAAAGCTTAGTCGAGGGAAAGAACAATATCCATAGTTAAAGAAGAAATAGAGATAGAAATTATTGTGTGTAATTGTGTGCGCGCGCAGTGGTGTGTTGTAA
>NC_051410.1:29500994-29501449 GCF_015228065.2 Penaeus monodon
TAGAAGTGCGAGGAAAGGATTGTTTCCACAAGGAGTGATGGCGGGCAAGCGTGAGGACAGACGAAGATTTCAGTGGGCGAACAAGTGGCAGAACGCCCCACCGAGACCGAAGGGCGTCCGACATGAAAGAACAAGAGAAATCTAATAGAACAACAATACCCGTTTCCTGTTGACCATCACGAAGCGAAGAAATCCTGTTGACCATCACGAAGCGAAGAAAAGTGGGTAAGCTCAAGTAAAAACCTTATGGGGAACCCGAGGAAGAGCACTTTTCTACTTTAATCAACAAAAGTGGATGTATCTCCATGAGTTATTCTAGTATTAGTCGCGCATAATATACTTAAACCGTGAACGTCTGCAAGCGGAACTACTAAACATTATCCCACGCTGATTAAACAACAGAGAATGTTAAAAAATTATTAAGTGTTAGTCTTAGCAAGAGAAATGTCGGGGCA
>NC_051410.1:29501481-29502281 GCF_015228065.2 Penaeus monodon
TGAAGGAACAAAGTGGTGGTCGCTTTATAAGGAAGAGTGATGCTTCATGATGAGGGGGATTGATCGCGATGTGGCGGTGAAGGTGCGGATGTCAACAAAGAAGATGGGAACGAAGGGAAAGGAAGAAGAGTATGGGGAAATACGATAGATTTTCACGGGTTTGAGACTGCCAGAGATTTAAATGACTCAGAAGTACGGAGACGAGGGCGACCGGGAAGGGAAGCGAGGTGAGGGATGGGATAAGGTGCTATGCGCACGCAGACGACCGAAGGTCTCGGATTGTTTTACACCAGCTTGCTCTGACTCACACGCCCCTCCCCTTGTCTTGTTTATTTTATATCTAGTTTATCCTTCAGTAACAGACACGCGCCTCACGAAGAAAATGGATTGGGTTTAAAAGAATATGATTTTCTTTTGTCCGTTTTTTCCCCTGTTCACTTAACACATGTAACTTTACGAAGGCGAAAAAGGAAGATGTTTTCGCTGGTGCCACACGAGCAGGCGTCCAGGGTAGGTTTACACTCGCTGTCTCCGATGGATTTATTGTCACGATCCCTCGCCTGTATCTTAAACCTTGCAGAGCTGGTCCTCGTCCCATACACTAATTAGGCTTGAATATCAGGGCCGCAGCTGCGTCTCGCTCAACGTCAGAGATACCTATCAGTTGTATAGCATTATCCGATGAGGTACAAACAGCACCTGTCGCTGACACTCCCGATCCGCCGAGAAGACACCAAAAAACCCTGAAAAAGTCTACGACGCACATGCTACTACGGGCGCCACTCCCGCCGTGATTCACT
>NC_051410.1:29503164-29503602 GCF_015228065.2 Penaeus monodon
TTATATTAGGACATATATAGAGAGAAAGATGATCCTTTTAGAAATCCTACCAAGAACCACACGGATTCGCGAACAGACAGACAGGCGGAGGGAAAACCAAGAAACATTCTAAGGCCTCTGTCAGCGAGCGTGCCTTCTCTAAAAGATTCCGAGGATTGTCATTTTCTATTATATTATCAAATTACAACGTTAAATACTTAGTGCGAAGGCCCCATGGCGGACAGACAGACGGGGTGACGGAGATAAGAGATACCAACCGAAGGGCGAGACATAATAAATCAAGCTCTAATAGGGCCCTGCATTTTCTCTCCCTTATCTCGGGAAACAATTTCTCACTTGCAACTTTGCAACTTGAATTCATTCGCACTCTCGTCTACTCGTGTGACTATTGTCCTTTTCTTCTCATGAGATAATAGTATAGTGTTTAATGGAAGGAAC
>NC_051410.1:29503957-29504646 GCF_015228065.2 Penaeus monodon
CGAAGGACGTCGAGGGTCACGCGTTCGAAAGTGATGGCTTTAGGAGATTACAAAACGCTGCTTAGCTCCGTGGCTTTCGAGAAGGACTTGGACTTTTCTCCTTCGTCTTGAGCGTTCCATTGTCGTGAGGGTTTCCCAGCGCTGTTTGTCTTGGGCGGCGATTGAGTAGACGGGCTTAATCTCCTAAAACAAAAGACGGCGAAAGACTCGGGACCTTAACACAACATTGATATTTTTCTTCACCATCCCCTTTCTCCCTGTCGACGCCAAGATACCATATAAAGCTTCCTAGACGTTCTTGGAGTCCCACAGCGCCACCACAGAAATGAAGGGCTTGCGATCTGCAAATTGCATGTTTTCGGACTTTCATGTACATGCCACACAACAATTATATGTACATTCCGCCCCCCCACCCCTTCTGATATGAGCTTAATCCCACAGTGGACACAAACTATAATAACTTTCACGTACGTTAGTGGGGGGATGCGCGGCCACCCAGAGGTTAGGAAAGAAATACTTAAGTAAAAAAACGGTTATTGCGGGTACTGGTTAACGGAGGGACCATGCATATCACCCTCGCTGGCTGACCTTCGCACCCTCCCGTTGACAAAAGTTCACTGGCCTTCTACTCCATCGTTGAGTACGAAATAGATGTATGGGGTGTTAAGATAGCGGAAGAAGAAGAAATG
>NC_051410.1:29504746-29506699 GCF_015228065.2 Penaeus monodon
AAGAAAACCGTTCTTCACATATGCACATAAGTACACAGGTTTGGTTAAGGGCACACTAGCACAAGTTTATTTACCCCCTTACTTTCACTTATACATAATAGAAAGTTACTACTCTTTCCTTCTAGCATGAACATATAAATGCCAACAACGTAAGATAGAAACTGGTAAACAAATTTCAATCTAATGTGAAGTATGATATGAGATATGCAAATGTGGCCTCGTGTACGGACAGACTAACAAAAGCCAGACTATTTTTCTGCAAAAATAGCAATAGTTGATAATAATCTCCTCCGTGAAAATAATGATGACTTGATAATGTTGACAAGTTCATCACGAAAGCTCTCAAGACGAGTTTGGTTCATTTTCAGTTCAAGAAACAAAATCAAGTTGAAAGGAACTCGAGAGAAATCTTGCACGTCCAATTTTTTTCTTGGTCTAATCTTATAAAAGTATTCTAAGTCTTATCAGATCTACTTCTGGCCTGACATTAATTCTAGGACGACAAGAACCGATCTTCGGGAGTTCAGCGGAGTAAAATAAGGGTCGTAGTGTATGGAGGCTGTGCACCAATTTTGAAATAAGATGTTTTGTTAGGGGCAGTACCCTGTTTGTGCAGGGTCAGCACCAACCCAGGAAATTCAGGTTGACTCGTGGCAAGAAGGGGAACCGTTTGTTGACATAAGGCCGGTATCAGCCAATCCCAGTTGTGAATTCGTGTCAAAAACTGAAGGAAGAATTGTAAGTGGCGGAGGGCATATGTGATCCTGGGCAGCCATTGGCTGCTTGGTGCCTACGTCAGCGAAACCACGCCCCCTTTGTGGGCGAGTGTCACGCGAGTGAGGGGACACGGACTGTCACAATACCCTCAGCTGACAGGTGGTTGCCCACACACACGATCCTGCCAAGTGGTGCCTGAACTTGTCAGAGGATGCTGCCTCGCTCTCGTCCTTTCGATAACTAGTGTCGCTCAAGGCGTCGTGGTGATTGTACTTGACACGCAGGATACTTGCATTTCTTATCTATTTGTAACTTGTTGCCGCGTGAACTGGTGCTTGAAAGTGCGTTGACGTCCTCAGAAGAATGTGGATGTAGGGTAACTATTGCCACAGCATAGTTACTTCGTGGTGGAGGCAAGTTCTGTGAGACACGTGGCAAATACACCAAGCGCAGTGACCGCTGAAGTTGTCTGACTTGTTGTTTCTAAGAGGGGAGTGTTAAACAGTGACGCCGTGCAGTGATGGAGCAGACAGTGATGAGCGGCGGAGGCCTGCCGTTACCCGTAGCCACATCAGGGGGTGTGATGCCCCTCGGATCCTCCCTGGCCACGCTAGCTCCCCTCGAGCCCCCGAGGTCCTCGCCGTACCCAGGACTCCTCCCGGGGGCCGAGTGGGGACTCCTGGAGACCACAGACATCACACGCGACTACGGAGGTCTCTTCTCCTCCTCCCTGGTTGAGTACGGACTGCCGCCCATCCTGCCGCGGACGCCCACGCCCCACGACGCGCTCCATCCCTCCCACGACCTCACCTACACCTCAAGCCACTACCCGACGCCCGCCGAATACCCTGCCCCCCTCACCCCCGAGAGCGACCCTCCCTCCGACGGAAATGGATCTCCAACTTCCTCCCCGCCCGCGGCGCCGCACGCCCTCTCCGCACATACATTCACACCGACGTCGCACTTCAGCACGCCCTCCACCCAGCACTTTACGAGCTCGTCGTACCTGCCGGCGCACACAACTACCTACTCCTTTAGCAGTCTGTCCCCGCCGACAGACGACCTCGCCACTCTAACATCCGTCCTGCCGTCGTCTGGAGGAGGAACCGCCCAGGAGTCGCAGCAGACGCCCCTGGGATCCCTCCTCCCGCTGCCGACCTCCAGCGCCGGAGGAGAGCTGGGATTCGGGGGCCTCGGAGGAGACGTCCTGACCTCTCTGGGCTCGCTCGTGACGGA
>NC_051410.1:29506738-29506814 GCF_015228065.2 Penaeus monodon
AGGTGAGCAGGGCGCCCGATGCTGCCTCACACGGCGGCCGCCGAGCGTGCTTTCGGGCCCTTCTGATTAAGGAAAT
>NC_051410.1:29507737-29508028 GCF_015228065.2 Penaeus monodon
TAGGTCGTTCTAAGAAAAGAAAAGGGAAAATATTCGAACTTGTAAGAGAATGAGCGATAAATATTTCCTTGTTGGCATCGGCGTGATATGCGAGAGAGATCTTGACCTAAAAACATGATATACTTGAAATGAACGCATGCGTATGTTTGTGATTGTTTTTATTTATGCGTTACTTTCACTCGTGCGCACAGGCGCTCGCGTAAATGTGGACACAAGTGCAGACACATATACGAAAGAATACACATCTGACAAATATGTCTGTTTCTTTTACTGTCGATTTCTCCAGCCACC
>NC_051410.1:29508474-29509146 GCF_015228065.2 Penaeus monodon
CGGGTTCCGTAACATCGCGAACACCCAGATTCGCTCTCATAAAATTCAGTCTGCGTCTTTATAAAGCTTCTTCGATCGTCGCCTGGTGGCTGTCGCAGTTTTATATATCAGCGATGATATTCAAGATTATAATCCAGGGGTAAAATACGCACTGAGTCTCATTACATTACAAATTATCGTCGATTAACTTTCGGGAGAGACTAACAGCAGGTATATATATTGCTGTAGAAGTTCATTATGTTTACAACAAGAATGTAATACTGTATTTGGTCATATTTTTTTTACACTTTTATACTCATCTTCAACCTTTTTGTATGTAATCCTAAAATAGGATCATACATCTCGGAGTATGATTCATTCTACAGAGAAACTGAATGGGCATAGGGTATGCCCTGAATTAACGGGAGAAAAGAAATGCTTTGAGAGTGACTAAGGCAAATGCAAATTATCCAAGACAGCTGTTGAGGGATTTTTAGAAGTCACGTGATATCTGAATGTGAAATGGAGAGGGCGCATGTTCCCTTAACCTCACCCGCAGCCGAAGTTTACCGCTTCCCCTCATTATTCCCTCCCTCTCTTCATCTCTCTTCATTTCCCTTCATTCCCCAGCTTCTTTAATCGGTAATCTCCCAAATCTATCTCTTTCTCTTCCTCTACACACTTTTCTCTTTT
>NC_051410.1:29511662-29511811 GCF_015228065.2 Penaeus monodon
TTCAACCGTGTCTCTCTTTCTCATTCCCTTTCCTGTACCGTTTTTGGGCATTAACGACCTCTGACGCATTAATAGTTCAGTTCTCGACAAGTTCTCGTGTTCTAATTAGTCACTCTATCGGAGACAAAGAGCTGATGTGTATTTTGGTT
>NC_051410.1:29512099-29512302 GCF_015228065.2 Penaeus monodon
GCAGACGACGTAGCACAGTCCGAACAAGGCGGGGACACATAACACCGTGTTAGATCGCCATCCTTGCTATGCAGCGTCTCGGGTGTTGCCTTCGGGCCTCATTTGTCTCCCTCGGCCTGTGGACCGTTTAAGCGGCCTTTTAAAGTCGTATTGTTTACTGTAATTCATATGACTTGCATAACAAACGTCCAGGATAGATAGAA
>NC_051410.1:29512462-29512527 GCF_015228065.2 Penaeus monodon
GTAAAGCACGCTTTATTGCTTTAATCTATTTCATTTTCAATATGAGCAAATGCCTAAGGAAGAAT
>NC_051410.1:29513144-29513257 GCF_015228065.2 Penaeus monodon
GACGAATAATAAACCGAAATTTAATCCTTGGGCATTTGCACATATTGGAGAATGAAATAGTGTAAAGCAATAAAGCGTGCTCCTAGGCATACCGTACACAATAAACACACATG
>NC_051410.1:29513351-29514122 GCF_015228065.2 Penaeus monodon
GCAAGCATACATTCTATAGATAACCATTAAAAGCGTAATCATGAGCGTACCACTCGACACCTCCTATAATGTGTTCCGCTGTCTGGGAGTGCGCTGGGCCGGCAAGGAAACTCATAGTCTCACCGGTTGAAAGATTTAATGAGAATGGGCGAGATAAAAGATTGAAATGAACGAAATGAAGAACAAGGGGAATATAAAAAGGGACATTAAAACTTCGTGTCTCTTGGAAGATATTTGAACGTTGTGTCTGTATGTCTTCGTGAGTTTCTTTGCGAATTTCTGTGTTCGCATGTTAGTTAGCGTAAAGAATATCACATTTCTTATTCTAATGTATTCTTTATAGCTGTTTCCCTAACATCAAAAGGCAAATTTGTCACCGAAATGAAAACTCAACCGCAGACAAATATATCGTCAAGCGGAGATGTCACACACGAGGACTGCATTTAGACATAAGCAAATAAACAATCTTGGAGAGAAAGCCTAGAATTTTTCCCAGCAACCGTAACCCAACCTGCGGAATTTTACAAACAGAAGGGGCGGCTGTAAAACACACCCAAATCATTATTTATGGTCGGGCAACCTGAGCTCAGACTTTCCCCTCTACCCCGTACCCACCATGGCCTCCCGTCAGCCATACCCCCATCTCCCTAGCCTCTCCATATCCCTAGCCACCATCCCCCTTCCCTCCCCAGCAACCCATACCCCCGTCCCATGCTATAATCAAACCCCTTTACCCAAAACCTTACACACAACAAAAAATCCTTTTTTCAT
>NC_051410.1:29514303-29514768 GCF_015228065.2 Penaeus monodon
TACCCCTGTCGCTACTGCTCTCCTTACCCTAGCCAGGTCTTCTCTCCCCTTCCTTCCCCTTTCGGTGTTTTGATACTTGGAGGAAATTATTCCCTGGTTGACAGACATGAGAGCAGACACACGATGAATAGTTTCTGGGCGTCGGCAACCTGCTAACTGGCTTCTGGGCGAGGTAGGTGGGTGCTTGGGTGGATGGATGGGTGAGGTGTATGGGTGGACGTGTGGGTGAGGTGGATAGGTGAACGGGTGGGTGAGGTGGATGGGTGGATGGGGGATGGGAGGGAAAAGGAGGTAGTGGAAAAGGAAATTGGTTCGTTACGATGTGTGAAGATATATAGAGAGGGAGAGGGCAGCCATGGGAAGTTATGAAGAGTGAAATAGGTTTTTGAATAAGACTGTAACGGGTTGAATATTGAGTATTGTCAGCAGTACTATTAATTAATGCTAATCTTGCCATTCCTCGTT
>NC_051410.1:29516140-29516464 GCF_015228065.2 Penaeus monodon
GAAGAGAGTTTATTTACTTAACTTTTGATAATTAAGCATTAACTTGAACGCCCTATATTTTTCTGATCGTAAATCCCAAGAACGTTTTTTTTTTCTTCAGAAGCACTAAGTCATAGGTTAATGTATCCCCCTGGGCAAATAGTGTAACTGGATCGTGACAATAAAACTACACATGGTTTGCTTGCGCAATTTCTCTTTTATTTAGAAATCTAATTGCCTTTATAATTAAATCATTAGGTTACGTAATTATATACTAAAGTCGATGTTATTGTTGTGATATGAAATAGAGAATTAAATGAGCAGTTTCGATATGGTTAGTGGGCA
>NC_051410.1:29517408-29517670 GCF_015228065.2 Penaeus monodon
GAGACCAAGGAAAGTTAAATTCTTTTTAATAAATAATTTTGATAGTATGCAAAGTGAAGGAGGAGACTAACACTTTTGTACCAATTAGTAAAATGATTATCATAGATGCTGGAATGGCTAATATCTTTGCCGTGAAGAGGCTGTGTTGCAGAAAGAGTTAACCGACAACAAGTTCAGTCGAGATAAGATCGTCGGAGCAGAGCCAGGGATATAGATATCTCGATATTCTTCATAATGATGGTCTTAAGAATGAGAAAACTAA
>NC_051410.1:29517878-29518414 GCF_015228065.2 Penaeus monodon
AGCCCAGTCCATCTGGTACCGTAGATGCGTTTGAGATCGGCAATGACTGGCAAAAGGCAGGGGGAATTAGTACTATAAGAAATATATAAGAATTGTAGTCATGACAAGGTGGTCACCTATCGTATATTGGATCTCCCTCAGTCATTTGATATAATCACGTTCAGAGTGTGGATCACTTCTTGTAAACGAAGGAATAAACAGATGATTGAGTAGATGCACACACAGATAAACTAATGGAAAAATAAGAGACACGGATTTGTCATTATTAAGAAAGTTTCATTAAGAAAGTTTCATAAAAGTATCGCTCAAAACGAGAAGTGGGCCCTTGTTGCGATACCAAATGTATTATCTAATTAAACAAAATACTCGTTACCCAATTGTCATTTGAGATTAAAGATCGGAGAACAAATAATCAAAAAGGTCATGTCTTCTGGTTCAGAAGGATACTGAGAAAATATTTGAACAGTATATGAATGATAGTCATATAGAATATTAGGTGTGCTTTAAAGATAAGAAATAATTCTATTATAAACGAC
>NC_051410.1:29518962-29519029 GCF_015228065.2 Penaeus monodon
CGACAATAAGTGTGTGCTTATAACAGCATATGTTACAAATATGTATTGATAACTATTTTCATTTTGC
>NC_051410.1:29519132-29519267 GCF_015228065.2 Penaeus monodon
TCCCGACGTGGAGATGATAACCTCATCAGGCGGGTTTATGTAAGAAGTGAGAGTGTGTGTGTATATGTGCCTTGGGATTTGCGTCACGCCAAACTCCAAAAGCTCATGAATATTCAGCAGTTGTACACATGTTCC
>NC_051410.1:29519383-29519453 GCF_015228065.2 Penaeus monodon
GTATCTATAAATCTACCTCAATCGATTTATACACCAATCTGTTCTCTCGACCCTCCACCCCACCCCTTTT
>NC_051410.1:29519511-29519635 GCF_015228065.2 Penaeus monodon
GTTTAGATTTTTGTGACTCAATGAATATGTCTTTAATTTGTCTCCTTTATCTAACTTTACATCACCCATGTTTTCAGTCAGTCCATCTCCTCTTTACTTCCCTGTTATCTCATATTCCTTTTTT
>NC_051410.1:29519661-29520001 GCF_015228065.2 Penaeus monodon
CTTCAATCCATAAACCACTGTGGTACACATGCCTCCTCTTCCATAGCAGCCAGCTTTTCTCTGTAACTATAGCCTCGTAGACAAGATCTCGGAAACAGCTGGGAAGAGAAACACGGCCATAATGTACAAGGAAGGACGGAGAGAGTCTTGGGAGTACTCTGTACGCTTACTGTACAAACGATGGCATAACACAAGAAGATGTGATGCTAATGAATATGATGCTCACTTGTATGTTTCTTTAAGGGTATGTGTTTGTTATTTTTTGGAAATGATTAACACATTATGGTTGCAATTACTGAGGTAATAATGAAGTTAAAGTAATATACCGGAAACATTTTTT
>NC_051410.1:29520308-29520897 GCF_015228065.2 Penaeus monodon
TAGTTACGAAAAAAAGCATTATTCATAGCACATACTGTAATATACCGTTATTGTGGTGGTTGTCTTGCGAATATTCAATTATTTCTATGCAGAACAGAAAAGTGTCCCACAAAATTATATGATTTATTATCTTAAAGAATAGGTGATTTTTTTTTTTTAAAATCCTATGGAATGAAAACAGATATTCCTTTTGATTATGAGAATAGAACGGATGTTTCAGAATTAAGTTGGATTATGAGATGCCATCAATAATTTTGAAAATGTTTGAGTACTGAAATTCTACGAGTGTAATTTTAATAAAACATATAATCTAAAAGTAATCATAGATTTTAAAGATTAATTTCAACCATCCTAAATCAAGATATTGTTTATTATTTAAATTCCATAGGATTTATATGTATGCTTCACAATCTATATTCACTATCACTGAATTAATATATACAACGACTAAAGTATTGATAAAAATCTAGTACTGATGTATTTTTTTTCTTAATAAATATCTCGAAATCCGTAGTAATTAATAAGACAAATAACACGATTCCCTTCCTGCATACATCTCGTTGAAATCTCCTCAGTTTTGTTGAAGTAA
>NC_051410.1:29521466-29522059 GCF_015228065.2 Penaeus monodon
ATAAGTTTATGGTACATTACCAACTTTCATGAAGTTGTAAGTATTCACTACTGGATACTTCATTATAGTTTACGTTTGAAAGTGCATAATGTGGGATAGGCTATTAAACTCTCTATGAACCTCTTTTCGTTTATCGCATTGTAGCTGTGTTACTAATCTTTATATTCTTAAATTTTCTTCATGCCATCATAGTACGTTTCATTTTTATTCAGAAGACTGAATTATCTTGTTTAGTGTGGCTAATGTAATTGCACAGAAATAAAAAGCAAGTTAATTAAGTTTTATGGTGTTGGTGTTTCATAATGCTAATGTACTGCAATCAACGCTTTTGCCACTGTGTATTAATATTAAATTGCATGTTCATATCATTATCATACATTAGATGAAGTTTAGAATTTGTTCATTAGTCGTAAATTTTGAAAATGCTTTGAATCCTAGCAGGAGAATGTGATTTCTCTTCGCATTAAGATATTCAACATTTCAAAATACATCAATAAAATTAGCTACCGCCATCATGTTACATTGTGTAAAATCATGTAATGTAATGGTTATGATAACAAAAGAACAAAAATACTGCGACAGTTGACGAAAAA
>NC_051410.1:29522125-29523644 GCF_015228065.2 Penaeus monodon
ATGATAGTAGTAGGCGTATAAGAGAGCAAGCTTAATATCAGCTTATCACCAAACTATCAATTTCTTTTCTACTTTGTTAATAAATCATTTACCTGATATAGCTTTTATTACCGTAAACATGTCCACTTTTTAATAATCGTACTGCAAATGCTCCACCGCCCTCATTATAACCGTGACAAAGACACCGTGACACGCGCTAAACATCTGGCATAGCACGTGTGTGGCACTTATCACCGTGTCTGCGTGTGTGACACTTTGTCGTGTTCTTGTGTGGCGCCCAAAGAGACACATGTGCGAAACCTGACAAGCTCCCTCGTATGTGTGTTTGTGTGGTTCTCGTGCACTCTTACGTTGCAGAGGGAAGGCAATAAGGGTGTCGTGGGGCCTCGTACTCTTGAACGTTCAGACGACTTCAGACTATAAGGAACGTGGCGTAAGTCGTGAGGCGAAATGACCCAGATCTACTTTGCAAATAATTTGTTTACCTTTTTTGTTTTGTTTGGGACAAGGATGAAATTTAACTAGGGAGGATGAGCGTAAATTTATCTGGCTTGAAGCGCCGCCTATATATCTCTAACTCCATGGTATTTCTGTATAGACAAGGGTATTGTATTATATTTCTCTCTTGGGATTATGTGTGTGCGTTTTGTTATGTATAAAAAATGAATTTATAATGTATCTACTTTTTGGTACGAGGGAGTATGAGAGGTCGTGTAATTAGATATCCGCAATTTTTGTAACTTACATAAAAATAAGTATTTTTAAAGTTGCATTTGTTATATTTGGAATCAGTAGTTGCATTTGTCATAACTCTTCATGATAATTCAATGAAACCTTCAACTTCTCGACATGTAATATAATCTCTGAACTTTGAACTTTGTTTTGATACTAGAATTACAACAAGACTTGTCATCTGGCTTAATCTTTTGTTTATTTATTCATTACTATATGGATAATATACTTAGCTTAAACATATTACTTGCCGTTTCACCTTTATCCCTCACGTTGATATCATTTTGGAAATTTATGAATGGGTATGGTAGACAGTTTCAGAAAACGATGTAATCTGTCTAGCGTTTCGAAATTTCAACTGAAATTTATCAGCTGTAAATGCATTATATTTTCAGTTATGAAACGTATATCTGCACCGTTAAAACTATGTTTCCGAGCAATGTCAATATATTATTAAAGTTGTCTTTGGACTAGTTTCTTCTTTTTTGCTTGCAAGTATTTTAAACACTGCACTTGGCCCGCATCCCCAAAGCACTATTTGGTTACTGCATCGTTTTATTACGAATATGTGTAGCGAGGGATGTTTTGGCATACTGGAGAAAGGTTACAGTTCTCCACTTTGTCATTTTAATAAGTTACGCTTTTGAATTAAGATGATTGTGTTTCGTGTGACTCGTTACGTTGTGTATTTTGTTTTGTGATATCCCATAATTATGGATGTCGGGGGACAAGCTAGTGAAGTGGCAGGGTTATGAAAACAAAGGTTTAATAAAAAATAAAAAAAAAA
>NC_051410.1:29523684-29523777 GCF_015228065.2 Penaeus monodon
AAGGAAACTTTCTACCTGGAACTGAGAAATTTATAGAACATCTTTGAACCTTTCACTCAGATAATCTTAATACTGTCTTCGTTGTGCGTCACG
>NC_051410.1:29525284-29525417 GCF_015228065.2 Penaeus monodon
CTGTAGACTTTTTTAAACTCATCGGATGAGCATCACAGGGAATTTTTTTTCTTTTTCTCTTTCTGTTAATCCAACACATCGCGCAATGTCCTTCCAACGGGAGAAGATCCTGTTTGAGACTCTCTCAGGCACT
>NC_051410.1:29526101-29526290 GCF_015228065.2 Penaeus monodon
TCACGCCTTCTTGACCTTAGTTTCGCAATGGCTGTCCAAAGTGACTCATGAGAATTCAAACAGGCGGGTCAGAGAATCCCCTTATGTCGTGGAAACGTTTATAAGCGTGGAAATCTTTCTCTTTTTTTATGTAAGAAAAGATTTTGATAAGCTGTCTTCATCTTTCTTTTTTTTTTTGTTATTTCGTAA
>NC_051410.1:29526503-29526902 GCF_015228065.2 Penaeus monodon
TCATGCCTAGTGTACATGATCCTTTAGACATCGATCTGTTACAAGCGTGCACATCCTCCGCATTAGTTCGATTGGCCTCAGAGGTTGCGAAAGAAGTATTCAAAACAACTTCGAGAGTCAAATTACGGTGACTTCAACAGCTAAGAGGAAGTCATCATTGCCGTCGCACACTGAGACCAGCAATCTTTTCGTAATTTTCAAATCTACAGACTAACTCGCTTCAGTAAGAATACTTCTGAATCTATATCTAAGTCTTAAGTAAGAATACATCTGAAAATCCAACAGTTATAGATCCAGCAATTAGCCATGATTGATCCAAAATTAACTAGCATTGGTGCATGATAGTGGGATCACTATTACAAGATATAGTCTTTCTCGGAGATAAGTTACGACTGGAGC
>NC_051410.1:29527015-29527390 GCF_015228065.2 Penaeus monodon
CTTGACGCTGCATTTGTGTCTTCTTGAGCTCGTGCCTGCAAGCATACACCTATTCATACGAGTGTTTACGAGAGCAAATGAAAATATGTAAACACAAGGGGCTGCGTGCACGTGTGGCCGAGGCGCTGTGACGGGCAGAGCCACCCGCGGCCCCTCTCCCGACAGGGTCGGCACTCCATGATTTATACCAGTGCAGAATTTCTCTCCCTCGTTTCGCATCACGCCCTGGTTACTTGAACGGCGACGCGGCGGCCTTGATGGCTCTGTGATCGGGCAGAGGCGACGCTACTGCTGCCAGGGTGCCACGCCGACACCGCTCTCTCGAATGTTCGCTTCGCCTGAACCCACGGGTCAATTTGTGCAAATGTACGTAAC
>NC_051410.1:29527533-29527747 GCF_015228065.2 Penaeus monodon
CGCTATCAAAACCTTATATATCAGTTTATTCATACATATGCAGTGAGACACAAACCATTAGACGAAGAGACAAACAGACAAAGAGACAAACACACTGAGAAACCTCAGGTCAGTTTATGTAAATATAAGTAACCGGACACCGACAGGCAGACAGACAGAGAAAGAAACAAAACGTGCTGGTCAGTGTATGCAGAAATGCGAGAGATACTAAGAA
>NC_051410.1:29527818-29528076 GCF_015228065.2 Penaeus monodon
AGGCGAATTTATTCCTGGAGCGCGAGAGGTTCATGTGTCAATGTCTGTGTGTGTGGGTTGAGGAAAAGCTTGCTTGTATTTTCGCGTGTTTGCGTTTAGTAACTATCAGGCTCAAATCTAAAGTACTGTTTATATTTGGCAAAAATAGATGAATTGCTGCCACATGTACCTTATCTCTTCCAGTTGCAAGTTGCAAGACTCTGAAGCGTGAAAGCTACAAGAAAAGAAAACCAAAAAAAGGACCAATAAGTGTGTTCG
>NC_051410.1:29530273-29530590 GCF_015228065.2 Penaeus monodon
TGTTATTTTTACTGAACGGTATCATCAACTATAGTAGCTGTGATTTTACCGTTTTGATCATAATCTTACAAAGGAATCAGTCGAGAATAGAGATTGCTAATTCAATCAAGCTTATTCAAAAATTTAAAATAGACACTTATTCTCGGAAATGCACTCGAAAGAGAATTTTTGAAACATAGTGTTGAGCTTTGGAATGTGCGAGTGGGGAGAAGTGACTAATGCTCTGGCCAAGGACACTCGTGCTTCACTGGCAAAAATCTTTTTCATTGGAGAAAATGCTCCAGAAGACTGGGTGCTCAGACAGAGGACATACTCAA
>NC_051410.1:29530895-29531273 GCF_015228065.2 Penaeus monodon
AAACTCAAAAAGAACGCTTCCTCAGAACAAAGTTCGTGCACCGAATCTTAGCTTCCATATCCGGCTATTCCTCACCCCCCTCCCACCCCCTCCCACCCCCGAGAGACTGCGAGCATATTCCACGATCCTCTCCGTCAAGAAAGCAACTTAAATCTCGTTCTGCTTTATGTGTGATTAGTCTCTGAGTTTACTTTGTTGATCTAACAACAGCGAAAAAGTTATGATATATTTATATAATAAAAACTAAAGAGGCTGGTGATTCTGGAGTGCTTTTTGATCTTGTTTTGAAGAATCTAGTTACTGTAGTGTTCTGTAGGCATTTTATTTGTATTAAAAACAAAAACACTTCTGCAACTGAAGGTTTATTGTGTGTGTATG
>NC_051410.1:29531547-29531772 GCF_015228065.2 Penaeus monodon
GCATCTTTGCGTCAATCTAGCTATCTATCATTCGACATAAATGAAGAACTTATAAATGAACAGCCAAAACAAGTTACAACTGTCGTTTCGCCTTAGTTATTTGTCTCCAGGCGAATAATTGCATCCGATTGCGTCTCTGTAATTTCATAGTGGGAATGTTGCTCGGGCCGGAGGTCAGGCCGCGGCGGAAGCAATGGTCAGCAGTTGGTGGGTCATGCAGACAGT
>NC_051410.1:29531796-29532135 GCF_015228065.2 Penaeus monodon
TGAGTTTCAGGCCACGGTCAGGCAGCTGTGGAGAGATCCAGTAATCGTCGTGCTTGTTACACTACCCTGGATTGCAATATGATCGAGGTCTTGCACGCCGGGCCTTGTTACAAGGAAGGGGGGAGGGGAAGGAGGGGTGGTGGGGAGAGAGAGAGGGGGAGAGGGTGGGTGGGGAGGGAGAAAGTGGGAGAGGGGGGAGAGAGGGGGAGAGGATGGGTGGGGAGAGAGAGGAGAGGAGATTATGGGTGGGGAGGGAGGGGAGACGAGAGGGAGGATAGGGCGGTTGGGCGGGGAGAGGGTGGGAGATGGTGGATGGGGTCGTTGGTAATGGGGAAGTAT
>NC_051410.1:29532194-29532447 GCF_015228065.2 Penaeus monodon
ATTAAGATACCGGACCGAAACACCCCCGGGAGACCCTTCCTTCATTAATTAAGGGGCAGAGGAGCGAGGCAAGTGTAAGCGAGAGCCCGAGGATTTAGGGCAGGAGAGAGGGAAAGACAAGAAGGAGAGACAGCGAGAGCCCTTTACATATCAGCGCCGGCCAACGGTCCTCCAGCTGCCTCTTATAGTAATCGTTCCTGGGGTCAGTTTTCCGGTATTACTGTCAGTTTCGTTGCTCGGGAACAGCTGCCGG
>NC_051410.1:29533976-29534191 GCF_015228065.2 Penaeus monodon
ACCGGCGAGGGGAAGGCAATGAGGGGGGGGGTGAATAGTGCGAAAGGTTGGGCGATATCATCCAGAAATCCAAGCCGTCGTAACTCTTTATTCCCCGCTTTTATGGCACCAAATCACTTGGCGATGGCATGTTCCCCTCCCTTCGAAGAGCCTCCCCCTCCTTACCCCTTCCGACTAGGCGCACTCGCTCCCCTCCCCTCCATGCAACAAGGGGC
>NC_051410.1:29534245-29534455 GCF_015228065.2 Penaeus monodon
TGCAACTAGGGGCCTCGTTCTCTCCCCTCATATCCCGCCCCTTCTCCCCTCCCCTCCGTGCAACGGCAGCATCACCATGACAGCGGGATCGCGAGGGGTCAGAAGGGGGACTGGGAAACACGAGCCCACATCCTCTTTGTTTTTCTGCTCCCCACCTGAGACCCGCGTCGCCCTGTTTGACGTCACGGCCTACGTCACGGCTACGTCAGC
>NC_051410.1:29534487-29534701 GCF_015228065.2 Penaeus monodon
ACACGTTTTTACGGCCTTTTTTTGCGCGCGGGAGTCACATAGCACTGTCATTACGAGGATATAGTTAGTGTCAGACCGTGGAGGCAGGGATGAGAGCGGGCTACGGCAGGCGACACGCTCCCTAACCGCACCAGGATGTGGAGCCACCGTCCGCCTGCGTCACTGGCACCAGGACACACAGCTCGCTCCAAATCTCCGACATCGGCAGAGGGCA
>NC_051410.1:29534956-29535021 GCF_015228065.2 Penaeus monodon
TCGTTTGCGTTTTCCTTCTCCATAGTACATGTAAATTAGTATCACCAACAATTCCTTTTCCTCCC
>NC_051410.1:29538156-29538837 GCF_015228065.2 Penaeus monodon
TAACACCCCATACATCTATTTCGTAACTCAACGATGGAGTAGAAGGCCAGTGAACTTTTGTCAACGGGGAGGGTGCGAAGGTCAGCCAGCGAGGGTGAATATGCATGGTCCCTCCGTTAACCAGTAGCCCCGCAATAAACCGCTACTTAAGTATTTCTTTCCTAACCTCTGGGTGGCCGCGCATCCCCCCACTAACGCGTACGTGAAAGTTATTATAGTTTGTGTCCACTGTGGGATTAAGCTCATATCAGAAGGGGTGGGGGGGGGCGGAATGTACATATAATTGTTGTGTGGCTTGTACATGATAGTCCGAAAACATGCAATTTGCAGATCGCAAGCCCTTCATTTCTGTGGTGGCGCTGTGGGACTCCAAGAACGTCTAGGAAGCTTTATATGGTGTCTTGGCGTCGACAGGGAGAAAGGGGATGGTGAAGAAAAATATCAATGTTGTGTTAAGGTCCCGAGTCTTTCGCCGTCTTTTGTTTTAGGAGATTAAGCCCGTCTACTCAATCGCCGCCCAAGACAAACAGCGCTGGGAAACCCTCACGACAATGGAACGCTCAAGACGAAGGAGAAAAGTCCAAGTCCTTCTCGAAAGCCACGGAGCTAAGCAGCGTTTTGTAATCTCCTAAAGCCATCACTTTCGAACGCGTGACCCTCGACGTCCTTCGCTCGTCCCGT
>NC_051410.1:29539181-29539681 GCF_015228065.2 Penaeus monodon
CCCTGTTCCTTCCATTAAACACCATACTATTATCTCTGAGAAAGAAAAGGACAATAGTCACACGAGTAGACGAGAGTGCGAATGAATTCAAGTTGCAAAGTTGCAAGTGAGAAATTGTTTCCCGAGATAAGGGAGAGAAAATGCAGGGCCCTATTAGAGCTTGATTTATTATGTCTCGCCCTTCGGTTGGTATCTCTTATCTCCGTCACCCCGTCTGTCTGTCCGCCATGGGGCCTTCGCACTAAGTATTTAACGTTGTAATTTGATAATATAATAGAAAATGACAATCCTCGGAATCTTTTAGAGAAGGCACGCTCGCTGACAGAGGCCTTAGTATGTTTCTTGGTTTTCCCTCCGCCTGTCTGTCTGTTCGCGAATCCGTGTGGTTCTTGGTAGGATTTCTAAAAAGATCATCTTTCTCTCTATATATGTCCAAATATAACTATTCGTCTGTAATTATTTCCCTCTCCCTATTTTTCCTTCATCCATTTCCTCTCGTG
>NC_051410.1:29540352-29541177 GCF_015228065.2 Penaeus monodon
GAAGAAGGAAAAGGCCAAGTCTTCCAGTGAATCACGGCGGGAGTGGCGCCCGTAGTAGCATGTGCGTCGTAGACTTTTTCAGGGTTTTTTGGTGTCTTCTCGGCGGATCGGGAGTGTCAGCGACAGGTGCTGTTTGTACCTCATCGGATAATGCTATACAACTGATAGGTATCTCTGACGTTGAGCGAGACGCAGCTGCGGCCCTGATATTCAAGCCTAATTAGTGTATGGGACGAGGACCAGCTCTGCAAGGTTTAAGATACAGGCGAGGGATCGTGACAATAAATCCATCGGAGACAGCGAGTGTAAACCTACCCTGGACGCCTGCTCGTGTGGCACCAGCGAAAACATCTTCCTTTTTCGCCTTCGTAAAGTTACATGTGTTAAGTGAACAGGGGAAAAAACGGTCAAAAGAAAATCATATTCTTTTAAACCCAATCCATTTTCTTCGTGAGGCGCGTGTCTGTTACTGAAGGATAAACTAG
Organism: Penaeus monodon; assembly: GCF_015228065.2. Taxonomy (NCBI): domain Eukaryota; kingdom Metazoa; phylum Arthropoda; class Malacostraca; order Decapoda; family Penaeidae; genus Penaeus; species Penaeus monodon. The sequence goes on from NC_051410.1 coordinate 29,540,838, forward strand.
ATATAAAATAAACAAGACAAGGGGAGGGGCGTGTGAGTCAGAGCAAGCTGGTGTAAAACAATCCGAGACCTTCGGTCGTCTGCGTGCGCATAGCACCTTATCCCATCCCTCACCTCGCTTCCCTTCCCGGTCGCCCTCGTCTCCGTACTTCTGAGTCATTTAAATCTCTGGCAGTCTCAAACCCGTGAAAATCTATCGTATTTCCCCATACTCTTCTTCCTTTCCCTTCGTTCCCATCTTCTTTGTTGACATCCGCACCTTCACCGCCACATCGCGATCAATCTCCCTCATCATGAAGCATCACTCTTCCTTATAAAGCGACCACCACTTTGTTCCTTCA
>NC_051410.1:29541209-29541647 GCF_015228065.2 Penaeus monodon
TGCCCTGACATTTCTCTTGCTAAGACTAACACTTAATAATTTTTTAACATTCTCTGTTGTTTAATCAGCGTGGGATAATGTTTAGTAGTTCCGCTTGCAGACGTTCACGGTTTAAGTATATTATGCGCGACTAATACTAGAATAACTCATGAAGATACATCCACTTTTGTTAATTAAAGTAGAAAAGTGCTCTTCCTCGGGTTCCCCATAAGGTTTTTACTTGAGCTTACCCACTTTTCTTCGCTTCGTGATGGTCAACAGGAAACGGGTATCGAATTACATCCTATTTGTTGTTCTATTAGATTTCTCTTGTTCTTTCATGTCGGACGTCCCTTCGGTCTCGGCTGGGGCGTTCTGCCACTTGTTCGTCCCACTGAATCTTCGTCTGTCCTCACGCTGCCGCCATCACTCCTTGTGAAAACAATCCCTTTCCTCGCA
>NC_051410.1:29541914-29543244 GCF_015228065.2 Penaeus monodon
GCGCGCACACAATTACACACAATATTTCTATCTCTATTTCTTCTCTAACATGGATATTGTTCTTTCCCTCGACAAGCTTTGTCAGCTGTTTTCCCAATTTCACAATGACTTTCACTGCCAATATTCTTTTTTTTTTTTTAATCAACTACTTTTTATTTATTTTTTCATAACATATACTATGGTCTCTAACCCTCTTATCTCAAGCTCCACATGGATAGTCTCATATCTCTCTTCTGATTGTTATCATTCCTTTTTCTAATATTATCTTCTATCCCTCTTCTATATTTATTCTTTCTCCATTCTGAAGAGCGTCGCATGTTTTCCTAAGTCTACCCTCCCACTCATTTCCTTGGTTCCCCGTCTCCCCTTCGTCGTTCCCCCCACCCCCCACTCTACCCCCTCCCCACCCTCTCCACCAGCCGCGGTTCCTCCCCTCTTCCCTCGTAGTTCTAGCCCCCACCCCTCCCCTCTCCCCTCACCCCCTTGCCCCTACCCGGACGCGAGGCACTGGCACATCCGGGTTTTTATGGCACTGCTTTGACATTGTTTGTGGCGCAGTGAATTCTTCTAAAAGTAGTCAAATATGAATATCATCTCCCTCTTCTGTTGTTGTTGCTTCGCCCAATCTTTCTGGCGCAGAAACACCCGGTTATCTTGGTCATCTTGAAATGCAACGGAGGTCTTCGAGTTCTGGGTTCAGTAGTGTTTTGCTTGGTGACGACATGCAACCATGTAAACACCCTTCTGTTTACCTAGATCACACACTGACGGTTAACCAATGTCAAAATGCGTTAGGTTACTATAATAATTTTATTCTAATTCAACCCGCTTTGGTTGCATTGTAGATGTATATTTTTAGATACATTAGAGTTTAATTTCAATTCATTTTCTTATCGTATTCTCAATGTGGTACTCAGCGAGAGATCCCGTATGGAACATGCAGCATTAAGGTCTCTAGCCCTGGTATGAACTTAATCCAAGCCTCTTGCGATGACGGACGGAATGAAGGATTAAGCCATCACCACCGACGAGGAATAACAAAAAAAGAAGAAAAAAACATAAAGAAAAAGGGAAAAATAAGGAGATAAAGGACCATGGCACTTAAGCGACGAAGGTACCAGCGACGCGTGGTGTTTGTGGAACATCGCAGTCCTGGGCTTTAAACATGTATATACGACGATGGTGTCCATTACTCTCGCCTTAATGAGATGCAGTTCTTTTATACTCTCTTCCCCACTCTCTTTACAACTCCCCCCCCCCTTTACAACATATAACCCCCCCCCCCCGACACATATTTTCTTCTCCCAAACGCAATTCTTCTTCCTTCTCT
>NC_051410.1:29544085-29544250 GCF_015228065.2 Penaeus monodon
GCTCGCCTTGAGCATCTCTTACTCAATCTCAACTTTCTCTCGCAGTCGGAGCCTTTGTGGCAGTTAAGTGCTCTCGACGCCTTTCCCGTCATGTGTCTTTATTTTTCTGCGTGATATCGTTATTTCTACTCGTGTTCATTTTATTTCGTTCTGTTTCTATTCTTT
>NC_051410.1:29544563-29544718 GCF_015228065.2 Penaeus monodon
ATCCGATAGGATGATTCTGTTTTTACAATACACAACACAGTAACATCGGTTTGCTTCTTAGCGCTGTCATAATAAAACAACTGTCTATCCTAATAAAACTCTCACCCCCCCCCATCTCTCTCACACCCCACTCATCTCTCTCTTATTCTCTCATC
>NC_051410.1:29545029-29545523 GCF_015228065.2 Penaeus monodon
TTTATTCTACAAAAACGTAACGCCGCCTCGCCCTTGGGTTCATTTGCTGAGCTTTTTCTTGTTTTTCTCCCCGCAGAGGAAGCGGTCAAGGCCGACCTCCTGGGGAAGCCGCGAAAGGAGCGCACAGCCTTCACGAAGCACCAGATCCGGGAGTTGGAGGCCGAGTTCCAGCACTCCAACTACCTCACTCGACTCCGCCGCTACGAGATTGCCGTCTCGCTCGACCTCACCGAGAGACAGGTGAGGAACGTATTATATGTAATCAACCAACGAAAGTTTTTTTTTCACAATTGCTTTCTGTAACTGTTTTTGGATTGCTCTTCCTGATAGTATTACACTAATTGTCAATGATAAAAGGCAGAGGAGTCATATCTAATGCAAAAGTATCTTGGCAAATATCCTAATGTCTCCCTTTCTCGCTGCACAGGTAAAGGTGTGGTTCCAAAACCGACGGATGAAGTGGAAGCGGACGAAGAGTGGTCAGCTGGCCATGA
>NC_051410.1:29545634-29545727 GCF_015228065.2 Penaeus monodon
TGGACTTGCCCAAGCTCCAGCACCCGGAGGAGAGTAAGCCCCAGTTCCCGAGCTCGACCCCGGACGCCAGCGACAAAGCCCCTACTTCAGGCA
>NC_051410.1:29545800-29545894 GCF_015228065.2 Penaeus monodon
AACGATCACGAAATCCGACCACGACACAAACAACGACAGCAGCACTAGGGGGGACACAGCGCCCCCTCGCGACCCCCTGCTGACGCCGGCGACG
>NC_051410.1:29545940-29546401 GCF_015228065.2 Penaeus monodon
ACCACCACCATCCCCACCACCATCTCGAGGAAGCCTACACCAGCCTCCACCCCGCCCTCGCCGCCCCCTCCACGCCCTCCAACCTAGCCTCCAGCCCGCTTCCCGGCCACCTGGAGGGCGCAGGCCACTACCACAGCCTGCACCACGACCTAGGAGACGCCACCTCCTTCCTGACGGAGGCTGAGGCCTGCTAGTAACGCCGCCCGCCAGTCTTGCGCTTCAGGCACTCGCTGCTTTTCACTTTCTCCTTTCTAACTCACTCGTTTTAATTAGTATTATTGACTAATCTCATATTTATTTATACGATTATAGGGTAAGGAAGGCCATTTTTGTTATTTTTATTCACGATTCTCACCGCCTGTAGCTGAATGATTTGTTTATATATTCATTTTCAGTAGACAACTTTAAAGACAGCTTAGCAAAGGGTTGTACGATGAATGATACTCATTATGATTATGTTT
>NC_051410.1:29546449-29547573 GCF_015228065.2 Penaeus monodon
GAAAACATGCTATTGATTCTGATATCTGTCCTATATGGCATAGCTTTACGCTAAATCCCCACTTATTTTTACTAATGCTAAAATTGAAATTGCAAACCCAGTGTAAACTTTTCTTTAAATGATAAAGCGATTTATGAACGACAATTATCAATGGTTGGTGTCAAAACGGCTAAAGGTAATTAATTATTCAAAAACACTCTAATAATTGATATATATATTTCTTTTCATCTTTCTTAAATTCATTAGCCAAAATTGCCACCATATAACATTATAATGTCGTTATACCGACTCAACCTTGCAACACTGTTACCAACTCAATCTTTTGTGTGATACATATTATAAGCTCATAGTGGTAGTGTAAAATTGCATAGTTACTGTGTACGTGACGTGAAATAACACATTTGTATTTGTGATATGTTTTTGGCAATATATCAGTAGTGATACTTACCTCTGTAATATGATAATGAACAAATACTGTATAACTGTGGAATAAACGCTCGTAACTCAGTGTTATGGTAATTCTCGACCATGTAATAGCTATAAATTGATAGACTATTTAGTTTTTATTTTATATGTTTCTTATATTTCAGTGAGCTTGATTTTGCAATAAAATTGAGCATGCATGTAATAATGTGTTTCAGAAATCCTGATTTTGTAATCTTTGAATTTTCCTTACCTTTGTGGCAAAAAGAGTTTTTATACAAAAGAACAACAAAGTACACCAGGCCACAGAATAAAGTGAAATGAATTAAGTTGTTGAATAATTACTTAAAGAAATATAAGCAATTCATTGCATAAGATACCCCTTTAGTGAAAAAGCAGGAAATTAATATAGCAAGAGCAATTATCAGCGTTTCAACTCATTGAAAAGTGACAATAAGATCAACATTTCAAGCAAGAGAAGATAACATTTATTAAAACACATTAGATCTACTTTAATCTGAAATGGTTCACTGTGGGTTTCACTGTCCCATGTTTTTCCTATTTTTTTCCCGTCATGATTAATTTCTTCGTTATTTATTACAGTATCCCTTGCATTTCTATCACTTTTGATAGTGTTGCGTTCATCTAAATTTGATTCGAAACGGAACCATTACTAAAGGTAATAAGGATGACTACATCAC
>NC_051410.1:29549629-29549713 GCF_015228065.2 Penaeus monodon
CTTTTCGCCACTTTTTTCCTAAAATCTGTTTGCAAGCAGTCTCTCCATCTCCTTCTTAGCCTTCTTTCCATCTCCCCTCTACAT
>NC_051410.1:29550468-29550729 GCF_015228065.2 Penaeus monodon
TTATGACAAGTTGCTGTGTTTCCCCAAAATAAACAACTACCATCTAGGTTATTTACCAATTGACAGATCGTGACATCTTGCCGCCGCTCTGACATTATCAGTGACAGTTCTCTGAGGACGCAGAAATATAAACATAATTAGTCACGTTTATAAACAACATGTTTATACTTTCTATCTATAGTGTTTGGACATTTCTTTTCAACTGCTTCACTTATTAATCCAGGTTTCCCAAAAGGTATATACCATTTCCAGTTTCTCCTG
>NC_051410.1:29550766-29551075 GCF_015228065.2 Penaeus monodon
ATAGTAAATAGTATAATTAGTATGTAATAAATAGTATAATAGTATAATTAGTATAATATAGTAAAATAGTATAGTATAATAGTAGATAGTATAATAGTATAATAGTAAATAGTATAATTAGTATATAGTAAATAGTATAATAGTATAATTAATAGTAATAATATTATCATTAATAGTTTCTCGGCCGTTGCTATGATCGCTGCCATACGAATTCAATAGCATCATCGAGGTGTTCTGTACTCCTCCATTACGACAGGTGATGCAAATATGAGCCCAGACTTCGGCTTTCATTTGAGTTACTTACTGATT
>NC_051410.1:29551420-29551508 GCF_015228065.2 Penaeus monodon
TCGTGGTGTAGCAGCAGCGTAAGACTTTTACAAGATTTAACCAAATTTCTAATGTTGTTGTAAGGTAGTAAAAGACTTGGGTGACATT
>NC_051410.1:29551950-29552677 GCF_015228065.2 Penaeus monodon
TCCAAAGTCTGAGCTATATCATCGCACTCACAGCCTTTGTCATTTTGTGTCCGAGAAGAGGAAATTGTCAAGTACTGATATATGATAACATTAATAGTGATAGCGTGTATATACTTGTATCCCATATTTCAATATATAACTGCAGTGTATTAAAAGACAACTGTAGACTAATGAGCGCTTTGGACATGTAATAGGACGGTCTGGAATGGGCATAGTCAAGTGCAATTGAAGTTTTGTAATAGTTTAGTTAACTTTTGTGAGAAGCATGAAAACTTTTTGAAAAGTCAATCACCAGGTGGACAAACACGGGAAATTTAGCGGCCTTTGTAGCTTTCTGTTATAATAATGGCTCCAACGCCATCTTGTGCAATTTACCCTTTCAACAAGATCACAATCAAACCATTTTCATCTATTTACATGTTATTTTTATCTATTTTTTCCTTCATGTGGATGAGAGAAAAAAAATAGTCAAACCCAAAGATGACTTGCATAACAGCTTTAGAAATCTTTTGGTAAAGTAACGTAACGTCTGCGCTGTTGATTGGGATTTTTATTTGGCATGAGAGATTACGGTAATTGAACACCAAGTCAAGTTTGGTTTTGGTCATCCACCATTTTTATGTATTATGGCCAATCCTCTACTTAAATTTTGCGGCCGAGTCCATGGAGTAAGTGACAGTGGGATAAATGTAGATTATTTTAATAGACATACTTTTGTATCGAGTTA
>NC_051410.1:29553251-29553348 GCF_015228065.2 Penaeus monodon
TCCAATAATGTTAGATATTTGACCTCCAATCTCTCTTACTCTCCTCTGTTGTTGTTGGTTACTATCGAAACGGTGATGTTTATATTGGTTTAGAGAT
>NC_051410.1:29553854-29554867 GCF_015228065.2 Penaeus monodon
GTGAATGTCCTTGGAATGGGGCAAATATGTAAAGGCTCCCTGACTGTTAGCAGGTTTCTACGGGGGATGACTACTGTGTTATTTATTGCTTGATTAGATTACCTCCCTCGGTCCTCTCCCTGTCCTACTCACTCGTAATTTCTTCCACTGTTATCATTTCATTATAAGGTTTCTTTCTGCGTATGATTGTAATTCATATGGTATATTATAAAGGTAGTAAAACTTTTACAATTCATTTGGTTGATATGTGGCCAAGAAAAAGAATGAATGTACAGCAGAATGTAGATTACAAACATTCATTTATGGATATGAAATAAAGTGATATTTCATTCCTATTTTCCCAGAATGAAAATGTCAAAACACTGGTATTCTTAGAAATTTCCAAAGAACTGGTCTGGCGCACGGGTGATCTCATGTAACATCTGTAGAGTCTGCAATCACGGCATCTGTGAAGTCATACGCAAATCACAAGCGATCTTCAGAAAGAGAGGTCTTTTAGAGGCAAGAAAGATCGCCATAATGTCCGAACGAGTGAAGATGACGCCGAAGCCGAGTGGGTTTGCTGCCTCGCTCTCTGTGGTTCTTCTGGGTCGACGCCATTTTGGGAGTTATTTAAAGCGCACACAAGGGATGATTTAGGACCATAATTTGTGGAAGTTAAGAAAAAAATTCCTCCGGCCTGAGTGGAGTCTAACTAATCTCCTTTTTTTCGTGGACTTTACACATTTGCGGACACACCCACGTCCAAATGGGTGCATGGGTCCCAGCGTGGACTCGTTACCCCCAAGGAAGTGGACAGGAGGTCGGTCGCGAGGCCTCCCGCGGGCGCACTGACCTCTTCGTCACCCTCCGCCGCCTGCCCTGGCCTGGGGCTCAGAAGGGCCTGATGAATATTTTCTCTCGTTACCTCATCTGTGACGCGCGATGAAGACTGGAGTTCCAAGAGAAACGGAGCAGAATTAATGACACATTTAGGTAGAATGTATTCAGAAACGATAGAATACCAGAGGCCA
>NC_051410.1:29554966-29555352 GCF_015228065.2 Penaeus monodon
GGAGCCACGGAAGACCGACCACAGGATGAAGCCAATCAGCGCCCCTTGGCACGCGACGCAGAATACACGCCTCCCCCATCCCCCTCTAAGCCTGAGCATCTCCGAGGGTCAGTTTGGGGCAGAAAAGGTTCCACCCCCCCCTCAAAAAAAAAAAAAAAGCGCTGTTTACTCAGCCGTTCAGGATTGCGTCGTATATGATGCAGATCTTGAAAGATGTTAGGGCTTACATTCGCGCAACTCACATGCGCATCTCCATTTTCATCTGACATGCGTCTTATTTGTTGTAACTTGTACAATGCTCGCGATTAGAACGTAGCAGTAAACAGTCACACAAATTAATCTATCTTGACGATGACATGTGCATAAAAGATATAGTATCCCCTTCC
>NC_051410.1:29555420-29555497 GCF_015228065.2 Penaeus monodon
CCTCTTGCACCCAATCCTGTGGAACAAAAGGCGTCTCTCGTAGGATTAGGTCTTAGCGTCCTTAAGCCAAGTACCAA
>NC_051410.1:29556006-29556191 GCF_015228065.2 Penaeus monodon
TTTAAGGAGAAATGCCTCTGTCCTTTGCACGTGGCTTACGACGAATGATTAGTTTTAAAGCCATACATATGCTGCCATCTAATTTACTGTCGCATATTCATTTATTTTCGAGTGTTTTGTTTTTGTTTTCATTATCTTGCTGCCTATGAATGATGCAGTCAAGAGAGAAAGGGAGAAATAGTGAC
>NC_051410.1:29556314-29556958 GCF_015228065.2 Penaeus monodon
TTCAGTTAAAAGTAACAGATTTTACCGATGGTATCTCGTTGCTGAGAAATGAATATTTGTATTTACACAGTATTAGCAAAGGCATCAGTAATATTAAATTTTTAACGATAGATTAAAAAACAAAAAAAATCCTTAGACATTTCCCTCGTCAAATCTTATTAGACAACGGCAGATTATGAAAGTTGAAAATTGATATCGATTAACGGCCATGATTATATCTCAAATTGAATACCTTCAGATAAAACAAAAACTCCTCTTTTTTGCATTACCAAATTAAAAGATTTAACGACGCTTAAGCGAAGTGCCTTCAAGAACAGTAATATGGACATTTATAAGTAGTGTAAGAATGTTTCCGATTTTTGACATTCAAATTTCCTACTTCATCACTCATGCTCCCTTATTTTTCACTTCTTTTCTATTTTGCTTTTCCTTCTTTTATATCACATCCATTTCTTAAGAATATGATTTTCCTTCTTCAGCTTCTTCTTGTCTCGATGATGAAATTACATGCTGTTGGATCACTTTGTTTTTGCGTCATCTGTATACGTTCTTTTAATATAAACAAGAAGCCTAATGAATGCTCTTTGATACTCACATCCGCGATCGCGTACACCTTGCGAAGTAGCGTAAACACACGTGGGTTT
>NC_051410.1:29557800-29558250 GCF_015228065.2 Penaeus monodon
TGCAGTATGCTCATGTCAATCTTAATAACATTAAATGTCACATATTATTTTAATATGACCACTTAGAAGCACGCCAAAATAATAAAACGCAATAACAACAACGCAATCACCAATTAGGCATATTAAATGTGCCAGAAGAGTTGTGAATGGTCAGAAATTTATCGAGAGGGAGGAGAAGGAAGGGAGAGGGGGGGGGGTAGATGCATGATCTACGAGGCATACTCCCCCCCCCCCGGCAGAGAAGGCAAATCAATGCTTGTAGAAACATAAAGAGGGTAGCAGAGGAGAGCAGACAGGTGGATAGAGAACCGCCTCTCGCGCCAAGGAGTGAGAACACGACACCGCTCGAGGATGAATCAGTATTCCTGTAAACTCGCAGAACATGTTTGGGAGAGAAATAGCTGTGGCTTCCAAAAAACACAAGTAGATCGGACATTGCTAGAACTGTTT
>NC_051410.1:29558687-29558822 GCF_015228065.2 Penaeus monodon
ACAACCACGCTGAAATTCAAACAGTGGTTCATTCTCTAAGCGATATCTAGCACTCCATAACCACACCGCGAGTGAGAGACTCCCCCTCCTTCACCCTCTCGCGGTTTGATATTTTGTGTTTTCCTCTACAAATAG
>NC_051410.1:29558875-29559259 GCF_015228065.2 Penaeus monodon
GTAACACAGCCCCTGGGAACCGTGGCTGTATTATGGCACTGTTGACAAACAAGAGCAGGGGTCGGCCACACCCCTGTGACCTGACTTCTCGCTCTCCCGGGAGCTTTTCGGAAGCGGTGGCTGAAATCCGTTTTTTCCCTTTTTACTTGTCTATGTTAATTAATTAAATTTATGTATTTATCAATTTATCATTCTCCTGTTTCATAAATCAGCATGTTTTTTTCGATATTTTAAATTTAGGAAATGGAAAGAAATAATGATATTTTTTTTGGGTGCTGGAGTTTATCCCAAAAAGTGAGATGAAGAGGTAAGTGTCACTTTCTGACCTGGGCGGCACCAAGGTCACGAGGTCGACGGATACGTTCGGTGTCTCCTTACCGGAAA
>NC_051410.1:29559714-29559787 GCF_015228065.2 Penaeus monodon
GTTTGTTACCGAAGTATGTTTATTTCCTTTACTGTGTCTTATCACATTTCTTCTATTTCTATGTGTGATACAG
>NC_051410.1:29559917-29560239 GCF_015228065.2 Penaeus monodon
CTTCTTTAATTCTTCTTTTGGTAGTATCATTAAGCATCATCATAATATTTTTATCCTAGTCATCATTGTAGTGTCTTCATACTCTTCATCATAATAATATATCTTATCATTATCGTATTTATGTGCTCTTCATCACTATAGTATTTTTAGTGTTTTTATCTTTATCATGATACCCTCATCTTATTATCGCGATGCCCTATCATCATTACTATGAATAACATTTTGTACACCCTCCTTCTCGGTGTAATTATTATGTTCCTTGTATCAATAATACAAATAGCGTTTTTAGAGACGATATCATTGTACACTTTCTCAGACAACG
>NC_051410.1:29561509-29561910 GCF_015228065.2 Penaeus monodon
ACCTTGTAACGTTAGAAATGACTCTCATTAAAACGATGAAAAGATCTGAACGTCGGAGACAGCACATGAATACTCACACAAAAAAATGGGAAACGACTTACGCACCATATTTACCTCCTCGACAGTTTTAATAAAACCATTATTCATATCTCCATTCAAAATAAATACCCTAAAAGCACATATACTACTACAGATGCTGCAACTCGGAAATAATTTGCTGTGGGTGGAGTACACTCATCTCACCCGATCCAAGAAAACAAGATTTTGAAATCACGGATTCTCTAACTACAGCATGAGTTTATGTGGGCGGTGTCTGGTGTGTGACGATAGTGCAACATACATAGCTCTTGCTGTGGCTCTGCACTCTCTCAACGCGCAGCCCGGACCCTGTACAAAGATAA
>NC_051410.1:29563371-29564464 GCF_015228065.2 Penaeus monodon
CACAACTGTAGGCATTCTGTATCTTTAAACGCAAAATTTAATGATGTTATTGACATAAATTGCTTTAATAATACTGCTATAAGATCAATAATAGGAAAATTAGACCTATGAATCATTGAAAATATAACAACAACCAAATTGACAATAGTACAACACATCAATAGAACAAGCAACAAGAAATGATGAATGGCTTTCAGGGGATTAACGCTGATGTAACGACTTCAGCAAATGGAGGACGGCGTTTGCTTCAGTTCCTTCATCCGAGCGTCATGGATGCTATTGTGTTGTTATCCTGAGGGCGTGCGTGCTCCTCCTACCAACAGCTTGAATGCTTGAGAGAAAACAACAATGCGAATGACTGTGAAGTAGCTTGAAGGGAACAGCTGTTTTCTTGCTCTTAAGATACAAAGGCATTTTTGGGAGGATACATATTTTTATGGCCTCTGTCTCTATTTATGTAATCGTCTGCACTCTAGGGAATAATCAGAATAAATAAAACGGCGAGGCTACGCATCGGTACATTTAGAAACGACCCCTGATATATGCATGTAGCAAAAACGCCCGTTCACGCACGTATGAATCTATCCTCCAAAACACACACTCACACGTAACTCGGGATTAGTTTGAACTTGTTTACAAACATACATACTTTCTGCACACACACGCTAATACAAAGAGACACACGTACAGGCGTAAATCTTACACTCATGCAAAAATAATTATCGCCTTTGCGTGAACATTGGATATCAAAGCTTTGCGCGTCATGCGTCTGTTGGGGGCAACGGGAAGTAACTGGAGGGCCCTGCTCTTGTACACTCATTAACGATCAGCGTTATCAAGTGTCACCTAACTCCATGTCGTCACGTTAATATATTTACAGTTCCCGACACATATGTTCTAATTCAGACGCCTCTTCGTATCCCTTCGTTTCCTCTTTCTCCATTTCTCTCCTTTGCTACGCCCCTTTCCTCCTTTTCTCATCCTTGCCACATAGTGTACCCTCTCTCATCCTCGTTCATTGCCCATCTCAGCACCTACTTTGCGAGCACCTCTTTCGCCTTCTCGTTCCCATATTTTCATGTCGCACGTCGCA
>NC_051410.1:29564588-29565069 GCF_015228065.2 Penaeus monodon
TCCCACGCCCACGGCTGAGACCGCCCAAGGCTCGACGTTCCCAGTATGTTTACGAAATGGAACCCGCTCGCGCTCCCCTCCAGAGGCCTATATCCCCGCCCTTTACAAGCCGTTCAGAAATATTTGCCGATGCTCACGACATATTAAACCATGTAAGATTAAACCTTGTAAGAGGGAACTCCGACAATTTTATTGCCGCGAACTGCCTTGGCGTCCTAAAAAGCACACATCTTCTAACCTATACTTGGTTTTGATGTGACTGTTGATAGCATATGCAATAGTTGTGGTTAAAGAGTAATATGTCCTTCCTTCAATGAATTGGCGTATGAGGCAATTTCTCACCCACAGGACGAAAAAAATGGAGTATATTTCATCAAAATGACAATCGATTTTCTGATTTTAATTAAGGTACAATGACTTTTCAGATACTCAAAATGCTTGTTTTATCGGAAAATAACGGGTTCCGCTGTAAACCTTTGAT
>NC_051410.1:29565962-29566033 GCF_015228065.2 Penaeus monodon
AAAAGTAACGACTTGCGCTGAACCCTCTCCCTGCCCGAGGCCAGAGGCAAAAGGAACCTAGAATTTTTAGT
>NC_051410.1:29567179-29567658 GCF_015228065.2 Penaeus monodon
CAATGCAATGTTCAAGGTTAGAAATATATATAAACGCATGTGCTTGCGAGGCAGTTCCTTCGCACATGTGTGTCGAGTTTGTTTTATTGTTGCGGCCGCAAGGATCCGCCGAAAGGGACTACTTTTTAGCCGTTAATTCATGCAGATTGTGGTATTGGATCCCGTGAGAAAATCACCTTGGCTTGCCAAGATCACACTTGCTAATCTGTGTACCAACAGAACCAGCGCTGCAGAGGCTTCGCTAATTGTGTTCTTCAGTCTTCGTGGTGTGGGCGTGTGGGGGTGGGGGTCGTGGGCGGCAGAAGGGGACGCATGTGGGTGCGAGAAGAACCAGACAGCCAACCTGACCCACATTTGCGAAGGGATTCTCAAAGAGGACATCTTTTGCAACGACAGCTCGCCAAGACAAACCTCGAAAGCTGTTGCCTTTGGAAGGTGAAACGCTGTGTATCAAGAGGAGGTGGACGCCCGAGGTATCG
>NC_051410.1:29568688-29569438 GCF_015228065.2 Penaeus monodon
CCCTCCGCGTTTCTTCATCATGGCACATCTGGGAGCGTAATGTTTTTATCAAAGGTATTTAATCCGCTACAAACACCGCAAGCCTTTCTTTACAAGCACAATCTCAGACAAGTTCTCAGACGTATGAGGACTTTCTCACACCCGAGTCGAGTCCGGACTTGCACGCCAGTCTTAGCAGCGTTAGTTGTGAGTCCCTTCTTGACGACCTCGGCAGGGTATGGAGTCGCGATAAACGGACGAGGGTTTTTCTTGCTTGCTGACGACCAAGGAGAGACTGGCTAAGAGTGCTTCGTCTATTTGTTATTGTTGTTTTTGGTACCGTACCTCGGGTGAGTTTGGTTTTATTGTTACCTCTCTCGAAGGGGGAGGTTGTGTTGATCGACCGCGTTTATACTGGGTCATTGGTAAGGTTTCTTGGTTCCGAGAGTGGTGGTTTCCTGGTTTCTCGGGCGGTTTCCTGGTTTTATGAGAGGTGGCTTGGTTTCTTGGGTGGTTTCCTGGTTCCGTAGTTGGTTTTCTGGTTTCGTAGTTGGTTTCCTGGTTTCATGAGTGATTTCCTGGTTTCGTGGATGTTCCGTGGGTGGTTTCTTGGGTGGTTTCTGGCTTCATGAGTGGTTTCTTGGGGGGTTTCCAAGTTTCGTGGATGTTTCTTGGTTGCTTGGGTATGCCAGCAGGTTTGCGCGATGAATTACCGACGGAAATGAGTAAAGGGTCGTTTTCCTGCGGCACAAGAATAAGTAGTTACGATTT
>NC_051410.1:29570884-29571549 GCF_015228065.2 Penaeus monodon
GCTACTCGCATTTGATTATCCATCATTGAAAGTATCGTCACCCAAAGCACTATTACGAGTGTTGTACTGCTTGATCAATATCTTCCATCATGAGCCTTACACTGAACCGCATAGCATTACCACGCCAGCTCACCCTCTTGCAGACGCTACTTTTTTGCTCACTCTAATAACTGTCTCCAAATAATCCCATCTTTCATCTCGTATACTGTATGTCAACTACAGTCTATAGTCTTACCTCACTACTACAGTGAAATCTAAGATTGTAATCCACCACTAAAACTTTCATTTTAATTTGTATATCATCCCCATCTGCTGTTTGTCATGTGGCAGTTGCTTGTGTCAATCATGCTAAGAACACGCATCTGTACTTCTCATTCTTAGCTGCTCTTTTAGTATTTCGATATCATCTTAAAGAGCAATATCCCACGTACACCTTTGCTCAGCCACTATTGCCACAATGATAATCACAGTCATTAGTATTTTTATCGTCACTCTGATGGCATTCTGTGTATTCAGATTTACATGGTCGGTCTTACTTTCCCTGTCCGCTAGTTATTGCTACCATGCGTTTCATTGCTACAGTACCGTCTCCGCTATTTTAAATATAGTTTGATCATACGCTTCTCACTTTCTCTTTATATCTGTCTGTCTATCTTCCTTCCAGT
>NC_051410.1:29571730-29572055 GCF_015228065.2 Penaeus monodon
TTTTTTTCTTTCTCTCTCTCAATATATCGCCAGCGTATCTACTACGTAATCATGACCATTGCTCACATATTCGCCGCTCATAAAGGACCTCGGGCACGAAGAAAGCCAAGTCCAACAATTCCACCAACTCCACCTGCGACCCTTACCTCTCCCCTAACAGCGTACCCGCCCCCCCAACCACCACCACACCACACCCCTTTTCCCCTCTTCGCCCCCCCCCCATCCAAACCAGAGCTGAGGAGTGCTGGTAGGGTCGTCAGGGTCGTGAGCATCAGTTAAAGGCCATTACTATAATGATGCCTAGAGCTAAAAGGACGCCTATCAC
>NC_051410.1:29572084-29572735 GCF_015228065.2 Penaeus monodon
TTCAAGTCTTCTCCTCTCTTCCGTCATGTTAGACTTCTGTCTCATATTTAACCCCATCACATTATCAGTTTCGATTTCCTGTTCACATATTTCATTTGCATACTATTTATAATTTAATAAGTCCCTTTATACAATGCACTTTTTGTTTCCATACATAAGTCGAATCAAACGACGACTTCACCAACGACTCTACAAATGCCATTATTTTCATATTCCACTTTCGCCATTCTACCAAATCTTATTATCTACGGTCTCGTGTTGCATGTTACGCACTGGGTATGATAATTGCTTTCTTCTGCCTGTAAGTAAAAAAAAAAGTAGAATACGTTGTAGAGGGGGTTGGTGCCCTGGAGGTGTAGTTAGCAGTAGCAGTGGCGTTTCACTGTTGGTTTAGTGTTATTTACGGTAGTTGTTTTAAGTGTCTGCGTGGGTTTACCCTGAAAGTTGGGTTTAGCTGTTGATATATTTAGGTGTTTATTTTATACATATATAGGCGTTTATATTTAGGTATACTTAGCGTTTTTAGGTACCTCAGGAGTTTACGTTTTACCCCTATTTAAAAACTCATAGAATTGGAAGTTTGGGATCATTCTTTTTAGCTGCTTTTATGATTATGCAGGTATTTTTTCTTCCAATGAAATTTTTACGTAC
>NC_051410.1:29572775-29572978 GCF_015228065.2 Penaeus monodon
AGATGAATACGACTATTTATGTTCGTTGATACGCTGATAAAAAACAATTCATAAAACTGTGATTACTAACAATTACAGCTAATCTCCTTGTCAAATCAACGCTTAGGATTTTATCACTTTCTTACCGCAAAATGTTCCTAATAAAAACTGAGATTCTTATCTGACCCTTATAACATTTACGCGGTCTTTAGTCATTAAAACTA
>NC_051410.1:29574991-29575287 GCF_015228065.2 Penaeus monodon
TTATTGCTATTGTTTCATATAGACATTCTTTGGTCACCACTATGGCATCCAGTTACAATTGTTCTTATCACAGTGCCGGTCACCCCACCTACTAGTACGAATTACACTCAATATCTCTCTTGGAGTCAAAATAATTATTGTAATATGAGTTGCAAGATCAAACTTTGTTAAGAATATATGGTCAGGTTACGAGGGTCATCTTATTAAGCTTAGAAT
This sequence comes from Penaeus monodon, assembly GCF_015228065.2. Lineage (NCBI taxonomy): Eukaryota > Metazoa > Arthropoda > Malacostraca > Decapoda > Penaeidae > Penaeus > Penaeus monodon. The sequence continues at coordinate 29,575,208 of NC_051410.1, forward strand.
TAATTCAGAGTGATCTTACCTTCACATATATCTTTTGCATAAACACAGATCAGTATATCAGTATAACACCACTATCTCTC
>NC_051410.1:29577516-29577900 GCF_015228065.2 Penaeus monodon
TATTTAAAACAGTGCCAACCGATGATTCAACCAAAACAGGTAGCCACGCTGAAATTTTATGCAGATAACTACCGAAAACCGGAACTAGCATGATAATATTTCTAAACAGTCCCCTAATAATAGCATTCATTTACACATATGCCGTTTGCTATTTCACTGAATCATCTCCCGCCCTATATTAAGTTACTTTCTCCGGCACAGACACAGCATCGTGTAGTGAGCGTGACCCTCGACCTCGCGGGGTCACAAGCTGGCTAAACATACGTTTCCTCAACGGTCCTGTAATTGCGGTGTTGAAGAACGAGAGATGGAGGGCGTCGGGCGCGTGTTGTGAGTTTGGGCGTCGACTTGTTTATGTGACCACTGGCTACCTACCTACGTACG
>NC_051410.1:29578020-29578140 GCF_015228065.2 Penaeus monodon
GTGGGGTTTGTTTGTTTGTTGTTTTTCAAAGGTTTCGGGGCAGTTTCCTTTTCCTCTAGTAGAAGGCAGTCCTACCTTACCGACCCTACTGTCCCTATCATCACATCCTGCCCTCTGTTT
>NC_051410.1:29578167-29578789 GCF_015228065.2 Penaeus monodon
TTCTTTCCTCTCATCCTACCCCAGCCTCCTTCCACCAACCCCTTTCATCCATCAACCTTCTCTCAGCTCTCATCTTACCTCCTCTGCCTAATTCTTCCTTTTCTCCCATTCCCCGTTTCGACCCCTGTGCATCCGCTCTGCTTTCCGGCCAGTCTAGAGCCATTTGAATCTGAAAGTTTGATCAGTCGTTTTAGTTTTGCTTAAGGGTGTACTTATCAGATACTTCAAAGAATTAATAGTTTTCACGCTACTTTTATACTTGATTAACATCTATAAAAAGAATATATACATATATATTATTTTTTTACTAGTGACTCTTTTGTTATCCAACAGGAGTCTCATAAAAAAGTGAGTACTGTATTTTTGCTACTGATTTGCTTCGGAAGAATTAATTTTGATAATTTACATCATCTAATTAATTATATATGGCCATAAAACTTTTGATAACTAGCGCCGATATTTTCCTTTCTTTTGGGTTAATTCCGAATATATATACAATTTTGAGTCTATGTATCTAATAGAAAAATTAAATCAGCGATAGAATCTAAAATTAACGGTTGTAACGTAACTTAAAATTTTGCCAGTTGAAACGAGACTTCGTTTTACCGTAGATTTATCTACA